>NC_059332.1:126464397-126787731 GCF_018350155.1 Leopardus geoffroyi
ATGCATCAGCTAACAGCCCTATTGATAAATAAATACTGAATCCATACTTTTGTAAAAGTGAATTTTTTTTAATTTTATTTTTTACATTTATTTATTTATTTTTGAGAGACAGAGACAGAGCACAAGTGGGGGATGGGCAGAGAGTGAAGGAGACACAGAACCCTAAGCAGGCTCCAGGCTCTGAGCTGTCAGCATAGAGCCCGACACAGGGCTTGAACCCACAAACCACGAGATCATGACCTGAGCTGAAGTCGGACGCTCAACCGACTGAACCACCCAGGTGCCCCACAGTGAATTTTTTAGAGACTGTTAATGTACCTATTTTCCCTATATGAAACCAGGATAATTCCTTAGGGATCTGGTGAGTATGGCATTACATGAGGAATACTATATATAATAAAGCAATAAAGTTATTAGAATTTCCGTTCTAAAAATATGGCATTTTAAGCCTTGAAGCATGAATAGAAATGGAATAATGCTGAAACTTTTATCAACTTTCACAAGTTATAATGGATATTCCAATTATTTTGTATAAATTACATTACCAATTCTAAAAGTTGAATACATTTTTAAATTTCTGGAAGGAAAAACTGTTATAATTTGACTTGCAAATATTTTTAGCAAACAAAACAAGCTTTAGAGAGTGACAAAAATGAGAATAGAATGTATACAAATATAAAGTGTTGTTTAACATACTGGGATGGCTAAATCTTCTGTGAAGCTGAGAGATGTGTGCAAGCAAGAAGGTATCAATTTAGCTACCATTGTTTGCAAACTTTGTAGTTCTACTCATATATGTATCTCTTCCGTTCTATTTATACAGCCACCAGCTTAGAGTGCCTTCATTTTATCCATCCTCCATTATTATAACCAACGTCTTTCTGTTACTCAAACCCAATTCAACCTTAATCTCTTAAAATACTCTCCTGTTTAAAATGAGAAAAGTACAATGGAGCCCAGTGGCTTATTGTGGCCTCCAAATATTAGTCATTCAGAATCTGTATCTTTTGACTTCTTGCTGGCTCTGAATGTCCTTTTCATGATCACCAATGTACCTGAAACCTGGCTGGGTACACACTTCCCTTTTCTTCAGAAGTTTATAGACTTTTTCTTCTAATATTTTAGCCTGAAATGTTGATGTGGAGAATCAGGGGATCCTGATTTTATCTTTTACTATGTGATTTGGGTTATTCAGAGGTAGCTTGGAGAAGTCTTTATCTTTTAAAGTCAACAGTAAAACAGGATGTGCTTTGGCTTTGAGAGTTCTGAATTAATTTCATCGGAATTAGAAGGCACTGTCTTTATCTCAGTTGTTTTTTCCCTCCATTATGTTACAGAAATTTTCTTGTTTTATATCCTTTAATATGTTTTTGGTTTTATGGTTGGATTTTATTCTCCAGAGAAGTCATTTATATTATGTAGGCTCATCTTTATCTATCTGGACATTGTCTTCCTTCCTTTCTTTTCTTTAGTTCCTTCCCTCTTTTCTCCTTTGTATCTCCCTCTCTCTATTTTTTATCTTTTTCTGCATTGTCTGTATTTGTTGTGATTATAAAAAGCTCTCAATTTAAGTTACCGATTTTATTTTTAGCCTTGTCTATTCTATTTTTGTTTTGTTTGGTTTAATATTTATTAATGTGTTCCATAACACTGTTGCTTTGGACATCAATTTTCCTTACTACTGGATGTGCTCTTTTTATGTCTCTCCATTTCTTTGTTGAGTCAGACTATCTTATTTCATTTTTCTGTAGCATCAATGTATTTATGGGGACTTTTTTTCTCTTTGTGTTGTGCTTGCCTTAATATACAGTCGTTCCTTGACTTGTGCATGTTTCTTCCCATTCTTCACTTATTTATTGTTTGATTTTCCCCTCTGTAATGTCTTTCACTTGGCACACAGGTGTGTGTGTGTGTGTGTGTGTGTGTGTGTGTGTGTGTGTTTTCATCTTGCTTACACTTAATATGAACTATTTGGTACAGATTATCTAATTTGCTAATTTTTCTGTTAAAATGCAAAGTTTTTATAAAACTTTTACTTCTTTTCCCATCACCATTGACTTTTATTTTAGTTCCTTTCCTTGAAGCTAAAACATGGGAGCATGGGAGATGAAAATGAGCTAAGCTGAGGTTATGTTGAATATCTTAAATCATGGTTTCTTCTAAACAGTAGGGTTTTCATTTCATTTCCATTTAAATTATTCTCTATTCGTTGTGAACTCTACACTTAACTATCCCTATTTTTAACATTTCCTCTTTTTCACTATCCCTCCCAGGAACTATATACTACTACTTGTCAGTTAGAAGAAGAAGAATTCAAGGATAAAATCTCAGTTTGCTTCTCCCAATTTTGGCAGTGTTATTTCATATCATCAGCATGTAACTGAGCAGTGTTGTTTCTAGAATTTTGGTGAAGGTTTGGAAGCCAACGAAGTTACCCACACTGCTTTGCTTTATTCTAGAATCTTGTGTTGCTTCATTTTAGTTTCTTGTTAATGTTTATTATTTTAAATAATACATCTTTCTTTCTTTTTAAAATTTCTTTTTAATGTTTATTTATTTTTGACAGAGAGAGACAGAGCATGAGCAGGGGAGGGGCAGAGAGAGGGAGACACAGAATCTGAAGCAGGCTCCAGGCTCTGAGCTGTCAGCACAGAGCCTGATGTGGGACTCGAGCTCACGAACTGTGAGAACATGACCTGAGCTGAAGTCAGACGCTCAACCGACTGAGCCACCCAGGCGCCCCAAAAGATATACATATTTTTAAAGTTTCAGCCAAAACTACCACTTAGGCAACAAGTCTTATATACTTTTTACCTGTCAAATCAAGTGATTTTCTTTTCTTTTTTTTTAACTTACCCTTGCATTATAGCTTTCTAATTTTACTGTGAGCTACATTTGTGTTCTCAGGGTGCATTGTGTAAGTCTGTGTGAAGTCTGCCCATATGGCTTATTGTTTTGCCACATTTGTTCACGGACCTTGCTATTCTTTGTTTTAAAAGTCATATACTTTTTTATTTGCTGCTTTCATATGCTGATTTCACATCATGCTTCAAACTCTCTCATTATGTTGTAGAGGTTTTTTCATTGTTCTATGAAATAATAGTCCTCAAAATGTGTAGATAGGGAGGAGATGAGGTTTTATTTCATTAAATAAAAATAACCACTTAGACCATGCTATTGAAAGGCGGTGGGAGGGACGGTTGTTGGGGGAAGCCCTCATATATAAGAGGAATGCTAAGCATTGATTTAAGAAGAAAAGATAAACAAAGTTAAGGTTAGAATGTTTATTTTGAATAATTTGGCAAAGGAGGAAAATTAGTGGAATCTGTTACTTTTCATTGTGTAGCTCCCCCCAAATGTTAGGTTGTCATGATTTTTAGTTTCTCAACTGGTGGCCTTGGCTTTGTTCCCAAGTCATTGTCAGCATTGGCTCTCCCTGTTAAGCAAAGATGAGCACTGCAGTTGGCTGCAGGGCTTTATAGCAGAGGCCACGGTCACTAGAGACAGGGCAGCAAGGGGTGGAGAGGGGCTCCATAAGCAGTAAGTACACTGCAAATTTGAAACTAGTAATGAGGGAATTGTTTTATATAAGTCACTTCTGCTCCCCCCTCATTTTTCTAATGTTTACAATGAACACAAGTTTTTTCTGTGGCGTAACTAGTTACATTTTCTACGGAGCTTTGTAGTTCCTGTTTTTGAGAGGAAAAACACTAGGCAATATGCAAAATCTCCTTGAGCGAATAATCTGAATTGTATAAAGGATCCACTGACTTCGTTCTCAGCAGTGATTTTCCATCTGAGTGGCTCCTGGGTAGTTAGTGCATAAAGCTATGTTGGTGCTGGCTGGGTGCAAATTGCCTTCTTCTGAAGATGCCTGCTTTGTGCCATTACCTGCCTATAGCAAAACAAAGCCCCTCCAGTAGAGAAGTCTCTTTAACCAAATATCAAACAAATTAACCTTTTAGTGTGTTCCTAGGAGCCTCTCACAAGACAGAACGCTCTGGTGACATCACTGATGGCAAAGGTTAGCCTGAAAGTAAAATGAAATCATCCGGCCAGGCAGGCCCTGTGGGAGAATCAAGCCTTGTAATTAGATTGAAGACTCCTAGGAAACGAAGCCCTGTTGCAGGAAGAACGTTTGCAGAAGCTAATTGGGGTAAGCTTTTGCATCAGTGCTGGTGCACCGCATCACTTCCAGCTTTGGAAATAGCTGTAATGGTGTACAATGATTGAGTCATTCCCAATTTTAGCAACCTAGGCGGAACATGAATTACATGACGAATGCACGCTTGAGTTTGTCCTATCTGTGACTCCTGACTCCAGCAAGATTCCAGTTCTCAAACTGGCTGATGTCAGGGGTGTTTTTCTGAGAGTTGCAGGGATTGGGGCAGCCCTGTGCAAGCGGATGCCTACAGGTTCTGTCGCTTTACCTCCATTCTAACTGGTACCATTTTTTGCCTTGTCATCTGGTTGATGTCCCCCCACCTACCTCCAGGCCTGCCCTCTTACACTTTTTCTCAAAGTATGGACTCTATAACTGAACGTTGTGCTTATACTAAGTGATTTTTTTGTGTGTGGTAAATTAATGAAAAAGCAATCCAGTTATAAAGCAAATAAGCTGCCTTAGCCTGTCTGGGCAGCTATAATAAAATACCATAAACTGAGTGGTTTATAAATAACAGCTGTTTATTTCTCATGGTTCTGGAGACTGAAAAGTCCTAGATCAAGGCACCGTCATATCTGATATGTGATGAGGGTCTACTTCCTGACAGATGGACGTCTTTCCAACCTCACAGTGTGGAAAGGACTGGGAACTTTGTGGGGTCCTTTTTGTAATTTCTCTAATCCCATTTCAGTAATCACCTCTCCAAAGATCCACCTTCTAATATCATCACCTTTGGAAGTTAGATTTTCAACATATGAATTTTGGGGGGACACAGCTATCAGACCACAGCATAAGTTGAGAACACCATCCTCCTTGGCGTAGCAACTTAAACCAGAGGTAAACTGAGTTTGGGCGAGTGAATGGGTAGGCAGAGAATGAACCTTTTCCTGTTTTACTTTATCCCCTGAAAGTTGTCTCAATTTTGATACACCTACTGCCCTTTTGGCACTTTCTAGGATGTATCAACTAAAGACTTTATGTTTCAGGATCTCATTGGGTTTCAAGTAACTGTCAGTTTTTGAGTAACGGAGTGTCAAGGTGATTAAGCATCCGGGACTCACCACATGGGACCTATATGACACAGGCATGGTACTTCAGCTATCTGAGCCTTCCATTCCTTTCTGGAAAAATGAAACATAAACATTAGCTATTACTTGGGGCAAAAAGGTAAGGATGAGGGTGTGTGAGAGTTGTTAGGTACTTTGATAGTCATATTATAACTTCACTAACACAAACAACTCAACTTTTCTGAGCACTCATCTGTCTGCCAAGGACTGTGCTAAGCACATTATATGATGATGTCATTAAACACCTTCCCTGACATGTCCTATGCTCAACACACAGGTGAGGAAACTGAAGCATTTAGGTGACATTCCCAGGAGACTAATGCCATAAGTAATTGTTCATCACAGAATCGCAGAAGAAGCTCTAAGAGCAGGCTTATCTCATGGAAACGTGTGTAATGGTAATGAGTCATCTGTTTTAATCACATCACTATAGCTATCCTAAACCAAACTCTCCTCTTGAGCTCACATTAAATCTGTTTATTTCTCATATCTGGATTGCTTTCACATTCTGCACCAGCTAATCTCTGGTCCTATTTCAAGTCAGAATCTGGATATTATTTACCATCTGCCTCCAAGGGATGCACTTGCCAAGTCCCCTAATTTGCTATAATTGGCAGGTTTTCAGTGTACATAATTTATATCAAAAAAAGCTACCCTGAAAAAGAAGATTAATTAAACCATTTCTTCTGGGTCCCTAAAAGTGTGGCAGTTTCCAAGAGGATGACTTTAAGGCCTTAAGGTCTTCTGCGTGTATATGCTGTCACAGCTGAGCACATTAAAAATGTATGTTGGGTTGGTCCCTGGTGCCTCTGAGCTGGTCAGAAAGATGTCATTGGCACCTGGGTAACATCACAAATACTCCCTGAATTAAGCAGCTCACACTTGCATCTGAGTCTTTTGTTCCAAGCTTTCCAGACACTAGAAACTACTAGACTGCAGGATAATTTATGGATACCTCTGTGTTGGCAATTCTGTCATTGATATGATAGGAAACACTAGAAAAAATACACCCAGATGTACAGAATTCTAAATAGAGTAAGTGAGAGACCACAAACTGATTTAGACAAGCAGCACATGTGGCTAGTAAATAGACATTTTACAGGATTTTTTTTCCCTCTTTTTCTTTCTCAGCCTTCCGCTGAGCTCATGGTCTACAATGGGGCATGCTCTAGGGTTTGTGGAGGCATTCTGGTTCTTCCCCAGCTTCAGAATAATGCCAACCTGGGAGTTTATTCCTTAATCAATGCCTATCAAAAGTTGGTAAGTTTATTCTGCATTCTAAGGGAAGGAACTTCAGTGTTTTCTACCTTTTCCAGAGTGGTTTTAAGATGCACCAGTCTGTGGGTGGATTATAGAGACTAGCACAGGAATGAACATAAAGTTTTCACATATTTTTCCTTTCCTAGCATGTTCATCTTCCCATCCTTGTCTCGTTTATCCCCATACTTACCTTCCAAATCTCAGCTTAAATGTTATCCTTCTTGCTGCTCCTCCATTTTGACCCCAAATGACAAAACTGCCCTCCTTTGTGCTTCAGAAAATGTATCTGAAGCTTAGAAATAAGGCAAAAATGTCCCAGGAGGAATAGCTTCCAAGGTAATTAGGGGAATGTATTTAGGTCACTGTTTATTCATTACATATCTCAGAACACGTGAAGTTACATGTTAAGTTGTAGTTTTTTGTAAAGTAGAGATGCAAATAATTTCTGCCATGTGCAATAAATAATTGCCAAGGCTTACTGGTCGAGAACCAGTTTTCTATCTACCCATCAGTCTTATCCCAAGCTTGTCTCTAGCTACCTAGCTTCTGAAATGCTCTTTGATCTGATCACAACATCTGACTCATTAATTAATGAGTTGAATAAAACTTGTCCAATTTATATGTGGGCGGGGTCATGTTTTTGAACTCCATTAGAACATAGCATGCTCCATGCTCTTCTAGATCAGCTTGTCTCTCTTTGCTGCTAAAGGGTAAGCTCCATGAAGACAGGCTTTTGAAGAAGAGTCCATGACTTTGAACCCTCAGTGGCTGGTGTAGTGCCTTATGTCTGAATCACCTAGTAAGAGTGTGTTCTATGAATAAATTGTTATGTAGTCTAATTCCCCGTTACTCAATTGGCCGTTGTATCATTGTTTCAGGTCAGTGCAAGGACTCTATTGCTCAAATAACAACTTCTAGGAAAACAGACATGGAGTCAGAAATATGGTGAAACTCTTTTGTATGACTTGATGAACTCTGTAGTAGCTTTGGTCTTAATCCCTCATTATTACTCTTATTTTGATTTGCAGTGTTTTTGGATTAAGAATAAATAATGTTGCACAATACTCATCTAAGCCTGGATGCTTTGCAAAGACAAGTAGAGGTTTGAAAGATAGTTTTACTTCTCCTAATGTTAATCCTAGTTGCTATGGCTACATGAAAACATGAAGAAAGTTGGTTTTGGGGTGTGTGTGTGTACATGTGTACATGTGTAAAGAATAGTTTGACCCAAATTCCAGATATAACAGTTCCATGCTTAACTTGGACTTATCAGCCTCTGCTGTGTGCTGTTCGGCTTTAAAAGTTAAGTGCTTGCCTAAAAAAGATTAATAGACATGTAATTTGCAATTATATGTATTGAACTATTGATATGGAAGACCAAATACAAACCAGAGCAAATAAAACGTTATTATATATCTTATATATAATATCCTTAAAAAATCTAGAGGTGATTTCTGTGCAATGCCTTGTTGCCCTTTTCTTTCTCTTATACCAAATACCATTAAGAGAGTTCTGAAGAATAATGATTAGGTTAGCAGTTTTCAGAAACTCATTTGGAAATAATACCATGTAGTAGAAAATTACATATGTTTCCAGTAGGTATCCAACATTTAAGACAACAAAAATTAAATAACTTCTTATATGGAAGAACACAAAAATAGCCATTGGTTAAAAAAAATAACCATTTGTTAAGTTTAGACTCTATCCATTATCCAGGGATTATTAACAGATGAAGCTTTGTGGAAAACCGCAGACATTAGCCTTCGCAATATTGTTAGGGTTGTGCTCTAGACCAGGAGTTGGCAAACGCTTCTTGTAAAAAACAGACAGTAAATATTGTTGACTTTGTAAGATCATCAATGTCCGTGGCAACTACTCAACTTTGCCATTTGAGTGCAAAAGCAACCATGGACAATATCTAAACAAGCGGACATGGCTGTGTTTCAGTTAATAATACTTTATTTACAAAAACAGGTGGTGAGCTGGATTTGGCCCATGGACCATAATTTGCTAACTTCTGTTTTAGACAGTCCTCATAAATCAGTTTTCTCCAGTTGGTCCATAGAATTAAAAAGTCGCTATTTTTGTACTTTTTTGTATTTTGCAGAATTATGAGAAAATGAACAAACAACACTGAAATTACTTTGACCAGTAGAAGATAAGACAGAACTGTATGTCTAGGTCATTTTACTCAGGAATCTAAGTGTACTTTCAATAAAAAGAGACATCAAAATGCTTTGAAAATATGTATTTTAAAATAAGTATTGCAAGCAAGGGAGTGTCAAAATATGGAGGAGCAAGTAGGATTCCAAGAATGAGGGAATAAAATGTCTATCTTTTTCGAAAATATAATTTATTGTCTTATTGGTTTCCATACAACACCCAGTGCTCATCCCAACAGGTGCCCTCCTCAGGGCCCATCACCCACTTTCCCCTCTCCCCCACCCCCCATCAACCCTCAGTTTGTTCTCGGTATTTAAGAATCTCTTATGGTTTGCCTCCTTCCCTCTCTGTAACTTTTTTTTTTTCGCCTTCCCCTCCCCCAGGTCTTCTGTTGAGTTTCTCAGGATCCACATATGAGTGAAAACATATGGTATCTGTCTTTCTCTGCCTGACTTATTTCACTTAGCATAATACTCTCCAGTTGCTACAAAACGCCATATTTCATTCTTTCTCATTGCCAAGTAGTATTCCATTGTATATATAAACCACATCTTCTTTATCCACTCGTCAGTTGATGGACATTTAGGCTCTTTCCATAGTTTGGCTATTGTTGAAAGTGCTGCTATAAACATTGGGATACGAGTGCCCCTATGCATCAGCACTCCTGTATCCCTTGGGTAAATTCCTAACAGTGCTATTGCTGGGTCATAGGGTAGGTCTATATTTAATTTTTTGAGGAACCTCCACAAAGGTCTCATTAACTTACAGAAGCCTGAAGTAAGTTTGCCCAGGATTCAAGGCTGCAAACCTATTCTAGGGCTATGTAATTTTATACTTTACCTCAGGGCAGTAGCATCTAAGACATAGAAACTACTCACATGTTAATTCTAGGGCTAGGTGATAATTTGACTTGTGCTTTCTTCATATTACAGGAGGGTAAAAACCTTCAGGCATTTGCTATAGGACATACCGAAATTTGCCACTGCTCTCTTGCAATTGAAACTCAGTACTAACCTCATTAATGATTGAATACATTGGGGATGTCTTTTATGTCAGGGATATTTAATGCATGAATTTGGTGTACATTTCACGTCCAATTCATAATGGAAAATTAAACGAATGAAAAGAATAAAATACAAACAAACTATAAGCCCGAAGCCTCTATCTTAATCCCAGAAACTGAGATGATTGGAAATTACTAATCAATAGGCTGTAAAATATGATCATTTAGACAAAAGAAATATTTTTTTTCTCACATTGAATTCCATTGTTTGGTATTAACCAAAAAGCATTTGGCTGTCAATTTAAAGAACATTTTGATGGAGACATCTCTGTTTCTGACCCCTTCCCAACTCTATGTCTTAAAGAGAAAAAATCCAGGAACTTCAGCTAATTTAAATGGCTTTGCTTTTAACCTTACCTTGACCTTCAACTTTAACCCTAAGGTTGTAGCTCAGAACTTGGAGCAAACCTCACCATCATAGACTTTGTCATAAGTGCAAGAATTGTGTAGGCTCCTGGGACCACTGAAGGAACCAGGACAATCTTTTTATAGAAAGTATACCTTTTTGTATATTTTTACTACCATTTATTGAGTACTATGCACTTTTCACACACTATTAATCTAAACAATTCTGTAAGTATAAATAATTATCTCCCTTGACAAATGTAAGGCTCAGAAAGGTGCACATGACCTGCCCTAGGCCACATAGGCAGCACTGGGCAGATCTGGGTTTCAGGATGAGGTCTATCCAACACGAATACCCGTCTCAGAGATACTGTCGTTCTTCACTGCAAATGGAAGACACGTACAATCTATTATTTAGGGGGAAATGGCAATATCCTAACTACCACCTGGATGATATTCCGACCATTATAGTCTCTGGTTTAGGTTACAACCCTTTCCAGTGGGGCTGGCCATAGCCACCAGAAGGCCTCTATGAAGATACATCTATGTGAATTAATGAGTCCTTCCAGTGCTCTCCCATCAGTCTGAGATAGTCAGCCAGATTATATTATATTCAGGATGAAGAAAGGGCACAGAGTCTGCACAGTGGGAAGGAGGGTGTCCAGTAGCTTTATGCTGGGGGGTGCCGATATGCAGAAAAACATCCAAGCAGTGTTTCTCCATCTGAGGATTTTAAATCTTCAGAAGCTGAGTCACCTGGAGTGTTTTTTAAAAATGCAAATTCCTGGGCCTTGTCTGTCAATAATCTGAGTTCAACAGGTCTTAATGTGGTTCAGGGATCTTTGGAATCACCATCCAAGTCTAAGAACCATCAATGGGGTGGCGTGGGGAAAATCTGGGGGGGGGGATCAAAGGAATGATATAATTCTCAGAAAGAGGAACTCTTGGGCGGTTTCTAAAAACTGGTGCTAAATAGAATAAATGCACCAGCGGTCTCCTATTCCCTGGACACACGAAAACCCCTGAAAACCGCTTCTATCAAAGACTGTCATAGAGTCAGACAGGGTAGGTGCAGTGTCTCCAAACGTGTCCAGCATTCTCTTTTATTTGGTTTCTGCTTTATTTTCACTTGCATATTTAACATTCTGGGACAATAATAATTTTATTAAACCAAAAGCCCTTCTTTCATTATTTAATGATTGTAACACGAAATTGCACAAATCGAGAGGATAGAAGATACAAATCAATCTGAATTAGGCAAAATTACATAGTTAACCAGGTAACATTTCCATGGATGTAAACAAATATATTATGGATAATGAGTTGAAGGAATTGGTATAAAATTGAATTTAAAACCTTAATTTAAACAAAGTATGTTCTCTAGTTTATACCAGATCAATATACATGGCATATGAAGTTTCATAAAATATGATACAGTACATTGCTTCCTCCACATACCATTCACTATTTTTATAAGTGCAGAATATTTTTGGATGATAAATATAATTAAATAGAGCAAAGCCATATGAAGCAAAGCCACAAGGCTTTTTTTCTTTTTTTATAGAATTACAGGCTTGCTACAGAGCTTGAAGGCATTACTACTATGATATCAGAGAAATGTATTAGCCCCCAGGGAATACATTCTTATTGTCAGTTATGGATTTCGTGGGCTTTAAATTAGAAAGAGAAATGCTGTGATATTTTTCTTTGAAAACAAGGGGAGGAAATGACTGAAGATTTTAAGTAAACAATTAATGTTAACTTCAAATATAAGGGTGTTTGAGTTTGTACACAGCTTGCTCCCTAGTTAAAGCCAAATTCTACATTGCATGCACAATTGCATGCAAATTGGACTTAATTTACTGCATGCTTTGCCTCTTCAATTAAATAAAATGAGAAGATGATTTTTACTTTGCAAGAGTGAAAATTCAATGTGTTAAAATGTTTTACTTGTAAATTTTCTATAAGGAGCGTGTGTGCCCAAATGTTGATTTGAAATAAGATATTTAGCCAATGTGCATTGAGTTCGACTTTACATGGAAGTCACAGGTTCTGCCCTCAAGGAGTTTCTGGACTCAGTGGGAATAGGAAATACATTGACATGGTAAACACTGCTTTTAGATTTATCTTCTGAAAACACTTTTTTTTCTGTATTTTTCTTGTTCAAATCCTACCTTCCATCTAGTCTTGAAAGTCCGTATCATTGTCTGAAATATGCAGTCTATACACTCTTACAACATGTATAAGCTTCTTAGGACTATCACAAAAAAAAATCACAAACTAGGTGTCTTAAAACAACAAAAATTTCTTGTCTCACAGTTATGGAGGTTAGATGTCCAAAATCAAGGTGTTGGCAAAGCTATGCTCCTTCTGAAACCTGTAGGAGAGAACCCTTATTTACCTCTTCCTAGTTTTCTGGTAGCTTATCAGTAATCTGGCATTCTTTGGCATACAGCTGCAGCATTTTAAACTCTGCCTCACTTATGACATGGCTTTCTCTCCCGTGTCTGAACTCAAGTCTACCTCATCTTATAAGGACACCAGTCATATTGGAAAAAGGGCCCACCCTACTCACCCTACTCCAATACGACTTCATTTTAACAAAGCAGATTACATCTATAATTAGCTTCTTTCCTTTTCTTTCTTTTTTAAAGTTTGTTTATTTATTTTTGAGAGAGAGAAAGCAAGCAGGGTTGCGGCAGAGAAGAGAGAGAGAGAGAGAGAGAGAGAGAATCCCAATCAAGCTCCTCACTGTCAGCACAGAGCTCTACATGGGGCTCAAATTCATGAACCTTGAGATCATGACCTGATCTGAAATCAAAAGTTGGATGCTTAACTGACTGAGCCATTCAAGCATCCCTATAATTAGCTTGTTTTCAAATAAGGTCACATTCTGAAGTACTCGAGTTAGGACATCAACATATCTTTTTTGGGAAAACAATTCAACATATTACATGAGGCAGTTAAGTCCCTCGACAGCCTGTCTTCTTTCTCATTTATCACAGGAGAAAAAAACCTGTCAATTATTGATTTGCTTCTCTGTGGCAGGGGGCAGGCATATGTGTTAACTAGTTCTTGGGAGGACTCTAAAGAGAAGGGATTATTAGCTTCATTTTATTGGTGAAGGATCCGAGGCTTAGTGAGTTTATATACCTTTCTCAAGATTTACTTGTTCTTCAGATGTTAGCTCAATTTTACTTTGCCAAATAAGCCTTCCTAAGAGCCCAGACCAAATTGGGTTTCTCTGATATATATGCTTATGGAATCCTATATTTTTTCTTCATAGAATTCTACCATTTTGTAGTTATTTATCAGCTGATCACTTGATTTATGTTTGACTCTCCATCTAGACCATGAGCTCCATGAAGTAGGGACCATGTAGTTTCATCAGTGGGCGTATAGGCACTTAGCAATATTTGTGGACCTAAAGTTTGAATCAATGACTCCCTTAACTAGTAAGTGGTAAACTAAGATTTGAAATTTTTACTCCAAAATCTAGAGTGGCTCTACCCAAAATAATCAACAGATATTTACTACATACCTGAAATATAGTAGGCATTCTAAATTGCACTCGGATGTCAAGATGAGTAAGACCAAGTCCTTGTACTCAGGGAGTTCACAAATTAGTAGAGAAGACACACAAGTAGAGGGGATAACTTACCTCCTAAATCTGGGGATGGGCAATCAGGGAAGCTATCAAAGGGGATAGTACGAATGTTATATATTATAGGCATAGAGATCGGTTGAAATGATTTAGAGGGACAGGGTTGGGGGAGCACCAGCAAAGTGCTCATCATGACCAGGCAGAGAGGCAGGTATAAGGTTAACAAGCTCTTGGGAAGATAATATTTTCACTGAGAGGTAGATAATAGAGAAGGGCTGTCGACTTAGATAAGCCTTCTCTAAAAGAACTTTTGCCTGGGCCAAATTGGTCTGCTCATGATCTCATCCGTAGATCCCACACACTTCTGACTCAGCTCAATGAAAAGCAGCGTTTTGTACTTATTAGAGCTTTCAAAATCTGGGGAAAAAGTGCTTTTTGGAGCTAGTGAGTACTCACTACTTCGGGGGTGTTCAAGTGTTGTGTGTATGACTAATTTAGTTCTATGTGGTAGTAGTGTCTCCTACTTTTTTTCATGCCATAGCATGCATAAAGCATATTAATGTTTCTATGGCACATGGAAACCAGAAACACTTTATTTCAAGGGTTGGAGGGACCAATACTTCATTTCCTCTTAACTCTTTCATGGCACAAACATGTGGAATGATCTAGGATAGGAATTCAACCTTTCTGGAGTTTTAATTCTAGGAAAAAAGATATCTTCTTATTCTGAGGTTCTTTAAATAGAAACATTCCTGTTTTTCACATTCTTCACATAGAATCCAGAGTAATGTATTAATTTGTACAAATCATATCATGTCACTTCCCTTCATAAATCCCCTTATTTGTTTCTTAAAATGTTTCAAAGACAATCCAAGGTTCTTACCATGCACAGTTTGGTTCCTGATTACCTTTCCCAGTTAGTTTCCTACAACTTTCCCCTTTTATCCCTATAATTCAGCCCCAGGAATTTATTTCAAACCTTCAAATAAGCCAAACGCAGTCCTGCCTCAAGGCCTTTGCACATGTGGCTACCGCCAAAGGCAAAGATACAACGATGACTCTCTCATGCTTAACTTCTCAGCTTAAATATCATAGCTCAGTACAGCTTTCCCTGACTCTATATCTAAATAAGTCTACTTATTATGGTCTGTTGTACTACTTATTTTTTAAAAGACAGATCATATAAACCATCAGTGTATTTTTAAAATCTACTGATTTATTAATCTCCCCGTACATTACACCTACCATCCACCCTTTCTTTGGCCTATGAGTTTGACAAGGCAGGGTAATTGCTCTGCTCATCATTGTAGTTTCAATGTACACAATGATTCCTGACATATTATAGGAGCTCACTACTTGTAAGTTGAATGAATAAATTAAAATATTTCAAGAACAATTTGGCAAATAGACAAATGGGAATATTGTACGCCTAAAGAGGATGGATACTCGAATCGGATGGATAGAAAGGATGGATTTAAAGGAATGATCACATAAGGATGGAACAATTGAGAAAAATTTCATGGAAAGAAGTTCTAGATGCTCCTGAATATCAACATATGAAACTAAGGGGTGTGCAGGGGGCATAGGGGAGTATGGAAGTATTTTAGAAGAAACTATTATCAATAAAATACATTGTTAGACAGGAACAACATCAAGTTTAGAAACAAAAGTAATACAATTTGAATTGATTATAGTAGTAGTCCTCAATGGAGAGTGATTTTTGCCCCCCAGGGGACATTTGGTGATGTCTGGGGACAGTATGGTTCCTACAACATAGGGGTGTTTACTGACATCTATTGGGTAGAGGCCAGGGATGCTGCTGAACATTCCTCAATGCACAAGACAATCAATCCCAACAAAAAATTATCTGGCTGCAAATGTCAGTAGCAAAAGGTATGAAAAAAATAAGACAAGATTTAACTATAGAACTATTTAAATACCATGACCAGACATTTACTTAGTAGGTAGCAGGCAACCAATATTGGTTTTATGCAGAGATGTCATAGAATCACAGAAGGACTTTGAGAAGCCTGACCTGGAGCAGGGTTGGAAGCCACCATGACGGTCTAGATAGGAGATTAGAAAGCTTTGCTCCAGAGGAATGCCAACGGAGATAGAAAGGACTGGGTAGATTTACATTATTTCAGAATTATGATATTCATGGTTGCCAATGACAGAATGTATCCATTTTAGTTAAGAAGTCTTAAATGTACATTCTTATGTCTCTTTGATTCAGTTCACATGAGTTTTGAAGGAAAATAACACAACTTTTGACTTTTTTGTCCACAAATGCTTGGAATGCCCCTGAGGTTTCTTCAGCATTTCATATCACATGTTTTCATCAGTGAGTGGAGAATTTAAAAACATGTCCTGTAATCACTAACAACTCCGTTGCTTTGATGAAGGAATTTGTTATTGTACCATATTTGGGGATGGGACGAGTGGAAAAGAGAAAGTAAGAAGAGAAGAGAGAGAGAGAGGAAAACTAACACAGCAAACCACAATTGTTTCAGAATTTCTCTTGTAGGACATTTGTTTATAGAATACTTGAAAAATGAGGATATTTGAAACACAGAGTTATGGAATCTTAGAGTTGGAAGGTTATCTAGTCTAGTCTTTTTTTATTCAAGCACAAAATCAAAACATTACATAGGGATGGCTGACTACTCTTGTCTTAAAGATCTTCAGTGCTTGGCCAGCTGCCAGGTTGTTCAAAATCTGTGTTCACGTTCACAGTGGGTTTCTAAGATTTCAAGATATTGGCAACCTGACAAAAGCCTATTTCAAAAGTAACCGGTATCTTTATTAAGGTATGACAAATGAGATATGAATAAACACTGTATGAAAGAGCCAAGGTAAAAATATGAGGTAATTTTTATTTGGACTTTACTCTTTATTGGATGTTTTACAGACCTCAGCGAAAAAGAAGCCTCTCTGACTACATGTTAGTTTCTCCGTTTAGGAAGAATCCGTTACTGTGGTGAACAGAAATCATTTGCACATCAGCAGTACCCCGTCATCGTCCTGATGGCCAGCCTCGGGAATTCTGACCTCCAGGTAGAATGTTTTACCCCCACTCCCGAGGCCAGTGATCTAGGCCAGACACAGAGAGGCAGGAGGGAAGCTGAGCTCTAGAGCCCCTTGTCTTGGTTCAGGGCTTCAAGGCACGTTTGGTTCATTTATGCTATTACACATTATTGATAATGTGTATTTTAAATTACTCAAGCACTTTGATTACAGAAGTCAAGAACACATAAGGTCCTTGCCTTTTCTGGAAGGAACACTGGCCATGGAAGCTTTAAAACCCTTAAGAGAGCAGGTATCTGATCAAACTTACACAATTTCATATTAAATGGAGCCCAGGGTAAGGAATTACTAACCAGAACTGGGTGGGAATAAGGAGAGGAAATACTGTGTCCGTTATTAGGATAGAAGCTTAATTTAGAAAAGGGTAATTAGAAATGTAAGTTTAAGTTCTGGACTTCTAGATAGGGTGACATGTGGCCACAGATTGGAGATGTGGATAGAAAGTACGGGACACTTTTGTATACTACGCTTCTAACGAATGCAGGTCTATAAAAATGTTAAGTTGGGTCACCCTCCTTCATGTTCTCATTTCTGAGTCTGCCTCCTCTTTATTTATCTTAGAAGTTCCATAAAACTTTGTGTAATACACAATTGTGATATCATTATCTGCCCTAATTCTGCTAACATTATGTCTTTATCTTTAAAAGAAGAGTTCCAGGGGGGAGTTTAGCAGGTACAACTAGAGATTCTTTTCTGCATATCTGATAAAACCAGCAGAATGCAAAACAAAGAAAGTAATGTAATCAAAGATATTTTATTCAGAAAAGCCAAAATATTTTCACTAAAATAAAAGATCTTCAAATTAATCAAAGTTCTTTGGTTCTTTGGGGGCAATAGGCTCTTGTTAGAATTGTATAGTTTTTTGCGTTTTACTTTTTTTGTTTTGGATTGTTTTGTTTTGTTTTGTTTTTAATTTCAACAATCACTGAGGGTACAACAGCCTGTTGTCAAAAGTTCAATGATGACACTATCAAAAATGGACCACCAGGCAAAAACATCTAAGACCCTTGTGAACTTTTTTTTAATATGAAATTTATTGTCAAATTGGTTTCCATACAACACCCAGTGCTCATCCCAACAGGTGCCCTCTTCAATGCCCATCACCCACTTTCACCTCCCTCCCACCCCCCCACCCCCCCTTAGTTTATTTTCAGTTTTTAAGAGTCTCTTATGGTTTGGCTCCCTCCCTCTCTAACTTTTTCTTCCTTCCCCCCGCCCCCATGGTCTTCTGTTAAGTTTCTCAAGATCCACATAAGAGTAAAAACATATGGTATCTGTCTTTCTCTGTATGACTTATTTCACTTAGCACAGCACTCTCCAGTTCCATCCACGTTGTTACAAAAGGCCATATTTCATTCTTTCTCATGGCCAAGTAGTATTCCATTGTGTATATAAACCACAATTTCTTCATCCATTCATCAGTTGGTGGACATTTAGGCTCTTTCCATAGTTTGGCTATTGTTGAAAGTGCTGCCATAAACATTGGGGTACAGGTGCCCCTATGCATCAGCACTCTTGTATCCCTAGCAGTGCTAGTGCTGGGTCATAGGGTAGATCTATTTTTAATTTTTTGAGGAACCTCCACACTGGTTTCCAGAGTGGCTGCACCAGTTTGCATTCCCACCAGCAGCGCAAGAGGGTTTCTGTTTCTCCACATCCTTGCCAGCATCTATAGTCTCCTGATTTGTTCACTTTAGCCACTCTGACTGGCGTGAGGTGATATCTCAATGTGGTTTTGATTTGTATTTCCCTGAGGAGGAGCAACGTTGAGCATATTTTCATGTGCCTGTTGGCCATCTATGAACTTTATAGGTATCCTATTTTCTACTTTTGAACTCAAAATAAGTGCTTCTAGGTATATATATATATATATATAGAGAGAGAGAGAGAAGAGTTTCTTATTAAATGATTTTCCAAGTATACAAACTCACTTACTAGTAACATGATTTCGTCTTATGTGTATACCTCTGAACTGTTATTTATCGAAGATATTTTAGATATTTTTGTCCTAATCAAAGCTACTTGAACAGGAAAGTAATACTATGCCAAAAATTCTATTGATTCCCTATGTATATATGTATATATACTGATATATATATTCCATATATATTCCAATATATATCCATATATATATTCATTACTAATATAATGAAAATTGCATTTAACTTTCCCATGTAAAAGAGAGTGTGTTGGCTAATTCTTATTCCTAGGGTATGTGTATGTGTGTGTGTGTGTGTAAAGTTCAGTAATTATCATTGGTGTGAAACATGGACTTCTAGTTGTTAGTGTACATAACAACAGAAATTGTAAAGTGAATTACAATAAAGCTGTGAAGGTTGCGTTCTTGCAACAAAACACATGGGATTTTGGTTTCAAGTGGAAAAAACACCACCGCTATTCACTTCAACACTGAAAGACTCTAACAGAGCAAAAGGCCACAGGACAGCACTGAAGAGAAACAGGCAGTGGCCCTGCCTGCCCGCTGATCAGATTGTGCTGGTCCTTTCAAAAACAAAGAAATTCATCTTTTTAATAATTCCCTAAGATGGCTCAGCTAAGCCAAGTTGGCTCTCCAGCCAGCTCTTGTTTGTGAAGTGTAATTCTGTGGTAATGAGCTGGTGACAATGTGAGGAAAATAGTCTAAACATTATGGAAAACAATTCCAAACATGACTAAGACAAGAAAGAATTGAAGAAAGTAAGAAAGAAGGGAAGAAGTGGGGAGAGGGGGAGCGGAGGAAGGAAGGAAGGAAAGAACTTCTGATTACCACTTGAGGAGAACTGAGAGCATGATGGGCATGCACAATTACCTACCAATATGTGTATAAGCTACCAAGAGTGTATTCTAATGCCTCTTCTTTACTCTAGGGATGTCCCATTCTGATGTAAGTGAATGAGTCTCAATCATTCTCAGAAGGTTCCAAAGTGCTTGTATTCTTTAGCTAACTTTAGCATTTTCTCAGTAGCTGTAGATCTCTTCCCATCTATAAAAAAGGTCCAAGAATATGCAATTTTCCTTTTAAGACATACAAAACTCAGCAACCGTGGGAAGCAATTATGGGAAAAACATATGCTTACTAACTCAAATTTCTCCTGCTCCTTTCCATTTATCAACAGGTAACCTTAACTTTTACAGCTTCTAACTGCGAGGAGAAGCTATAGCCCGCAGTTGGTTGCTGAGTGTGTTTCCCATAAGGAAAGAAATGGATTTTCTTAGCTGAAGAAAGCAGATATGGGACATTGAGTTTTCCAGAAAAGGGAAGGAAATGGGTGATCAAGGAAGGACAAACACAAAAGATGTTGGTCGAATAACTCAGGAAAAGGGAAGGCAAGGTTTTGTGGTGTTGGCACTGAACAACAGAAAGGGAGTAAAAAGTTGATTTTTTCACCATGTGGTGTATTTTGTCACACCTACTGCCATGTACTGTTCTGGGACACTTGGCTTTCTTATTTATTTATTTTTTTAATGCACTATGAGGTCTCCTGTCTCCTTCTCCTGAGCGGAAGCAGGCAAAGCCATGCCCCAACATGCTAAGTTGGAAAAGAGATGAAAAGAGATTTCCAGGACATTTGATCTTTGCATTAAGGACTATGTGCTGCTTCTGGCTCTTCCTGTGAGTTCCAGCTGGAGCCATTTAATCTCTTAGTGAACCTGTCAAAATATAAATACAAATATTTGTAATTCTACAATGGCATGGCTGGTTAGTAGGATCAAGAGAAAGGGTTGCATTCTTTCTGCTCATCCTTCTCCCTATCATCTTCTGTTCCTCAGTGCCTTCTATTTTAGTGTAGTGGATAAAAGAAGACCCAAGGCTTCCGTTTTTGATAAATATTTTAAGAAAAAAGTGCCATTTTTCTTCAATAGGTTGGACTACAAAAGTGAGATGTGAGCTCATGCTAGATGCTACACTCTTTGTTTATGCATGTACCTGCTCTTTAGTAGTTTTCACTGTATACAAGCCACAGATTGTAAGCTCTCTGGTGCTTATTACTGGTAGTATTTTTCTTGCAAGCAGTAATTGATTTCTGGAATTAATAAAAAGTGCAAGTTCTTCAAGTTTCAAATCTTCCTCTTGAGAAAGGTTGATCTGCAGCTCTTGAACATCTACTAGGGAAGCACGTCACCAAGGCCACGATCAACTACTGTTTGTATTCAATCTTCTCTTTCTCCAGAGCAAGCTCAGAAAACTGGAATCTTGATTTACAGACCCGTGGCAATAACTGTCAACTATTTATATCATGAGTCCTTGAAAACTTTCAAAGGTTTTCTTTCTAAGTTCAAGGTTAAAATTCTACCTGTGAGAACATTAGCTAACTTGCATTTGACTGTTACCACTTTTTCTGTTACTGTGAACTATGGGCAAACCATGCAACCAGGAGCCATCTGGGTTGGGTTAAGTGTCCAACTCTTGATCTTGGCTCAGGTCATGATCTCATGGTTTGTGAGTTGGAACCCTGCATTGGGCTCTGCACTAATGGTGCGAAGCTTGCTTGGGATTCCGTCTCTCCTCTCCGTCCGCCACCTGCTTGTTCTCGCTCTCTCTTTCTCTCTCTCTCTCTCTCTTTCTCTCTCTCTCAATATAAATAAATAAACTTAACACACACACACACACGCACACACACACACACACACACACACACATTAAACCATGCAACCAAAATACTAACTCCGGTACCTGGCTGTCAGAAGAAATTCTCTCAGTTCTTAATATGTTACCTTTTTCCTACTGCAAAGTTAGCTTGAATGTTTTAAACACGAAGCTGATTCTATGTCTTCATGTATAGACTTTTATTTTTGTGTGGACATGAGAGTTGGGAATTTTATACACATGATAAATTGGGAACTGAAGGCAGGTTACTTAGAAATGATAAGATAATAAAATAATATCCAGCAATGCCTGAAACAGTTTCTTATATTTTAGAATGTGTTGCCCAGAAATTGTTTTCAAAACTATAACTAAGAATACTTTTGGAGTACAAATACCAATATACCTATTTTTGCTCTGGGGGCCTTTAGAAAATCTCAAATCACTTCACCTTTGGAACAACTAAACAATAGAGAAGGAGATAAATGAGATCACGGGGTAAGGGTACAGGAGAACTCTAATGGAATACAACTGTGCCATTTATGGCATGTTTGATTGCCCAGATCCCCAGAGTGTAAACATAGGTGACCAAGGCTGAAATCTAGCAGTTTTGGCCACTTAAAGTCACAGGGGAACAAGGGAGAAAGGCAAAGATAGTTGTAATGTTCAAACTCTCAGCAGTTCACAATGTGGGGTTAGTAATGTTACTTACTAAAATGTACTAATTACATGCTGTATTTCTGACACGGTGCTCAGAACTTCATAAATATTAACTAAATTAACTTCATAACAATGATATTGCGGAGATTTGACTTCTACCCCATTATACAGATGAGGAAATTAACATAAAGGGTGGTAGAGCAATTTGCCAAAAGTCTCACAAGTTGTAAGTGGATCTGAACCCAGGAGAACAGAATCCAGAATCAATTCTACTCTTAGCCAATAATCTCTCTCTCAAACACCTGTTATACTATTAAGTACACAGGACCAAGCTAGGAAGCCAGAAACAAGGCAGAAGGGCCACACGGATAAGTTTTCCTGCAACTGATAGAAAAAGAGATCAGATTTGTGGTTACCAGAGAAGGGCAGTAGAGGGAGGTGAGACTGGATGAAAGGAGTCAAACATACTTTCAGTTACAAGATAAATAAGTACAAGGGATGTAGCATACTGCTGTTGGTTATAGTTAATTCTGCCCTATGGTATATTTGAAAGTTGTTAAGAGAGTAGATCCTTAGAGTTCCCATTATCAGGAGAAATTTTTTTCTTTTGTATCCATATGACTTGATGGATATGAACTAAGTTCATTGTGGTCATCATTTTACACCATGTGTCCATCATTATGCGGTATGCTTAAACTTATACAGCGCTGTATGCAACTATATCTTAATAAAACTGAGGAGGGTGGAAAGAACAGGTTTTCCTAAAGCATCAGAGAGTTTTGTTTGTTTGTCGTGTTTTGTTTTTTAAAGAACAATTACTCTTTTCCTTTTTTCACTTTTTACTCAAACCTTTTGCTCTTTTTATAGACAAAAGTACCCGAATAGACTTCTCTCTGCCTATTTGGAAGCCCTGATTAGATAGGGACTACCTGGAATCTGGGAGAACACGCTTACTATTTGTGTCAGGGTCAGGGTTGTGTCTTTGAAGGAGGTTGTACTATCTGGAGTCTCAGAAATTTTGATTAAAAGGCTTAGGCATGGAGCTCAGACCCCAGTCTTCCTTATTCTCTCCATTGGGTTGGGACAGCGGTCCTGGAGAGGCAACTCCAGCCATGGTACATTAATTGTCTAGTTGCTTTTAGCCTAACCCAAGATCCTAGAATATTCAAGTGTTCTATATGATAAAGCAGGCTACAGCATTGTGGTAGTCTGATACCCTGGAAAACAAGGTCATTAGGACTACTTTTGCAGCATATCTCACTCAGAAGTCCAGCAATATCTTTAGTATAGTGTTACTGCAAAGTGAAAATCCAAGCACCTAATCCTATGTTTGTATTTCTTCCATATAAAATGGGATCAGTGTTTACCTGGAAAGAAAGCGCAATACATTTACCAATCAGCTATGCTTTTGGGGGAAAGGGGCTAAATCTGAGAGGTCACTTGGGCACGCAAGGCATTGATTTTTGCAAACTATGCTTGCTAGTCATTATAATCTCTCATAGAAGTTTAATTTCTTCTGGAGATATTTTAGTACTATTTTTCTTACTTCTTCTCATCTCTGATTTCATTCCTTGGAATTTTTCCACATTTAATCATTCCTCATTGCTACATATAGCTCATGGAATTTTTTCTTCTACTCCCTTAACTACTTACATATTCCAAAGAGCTACAGTTTTGTTTTGTTTTTTCCAATATCAAATTTAATTCTATTGCCTTTACAAACTGCTAATACAGCTGGGTTGGGACAGTGACCAGCTCCACCAGGCAGTGCATCACACAGGAGGGAACAATGAGAAATTCTATAAATTTAAGACATAAAAATGGTTATTTCCATTTCATCAATAAGAAGGATATAAAAATAAGATTCATTCAGAAATAAGTACAAAGCCAGAGTTTGAGTCTCAAAATCAATGACATATCAATACAATTTTTTCTGAGTACTTTATTTCATAGAGAAAAAATGTATCTCCATGATGGTGAACATTCAAGCATACAATTTGGCAACAGCAAGACAGCTGGAAGTAATAAAATATGCCATTTAGACAAGTCGTCAGCAAATGTTTTACCTATATTTTATCTGGATATTTTATTTTTACCTGGCCTCATTAACCTCAAATTAATTATATTCTCACTTTTTTTCTTTGAATATGTTTTCTGTTTTCTATCTTGCTTTGTTTTTTTGTTTTTTTTTTTTTTGCTCACATGCCCCTTAACTAAAAATATTACAAGAAAATGCCATAAAAGAATTAAAATAATGTGGAGACTCATAAAAAGGAAACTTTACAGTTTTTAAAATCTAAGAAAATTTTTCTTTAATTTGCTCCTTTCCTTGGCAGGAATTATTGAAAACACGGTGACAATCTGGTTCTCATTTTTCTTGCCTTATCACCACATAAACCTCCATTTAATAGGCTAAATTAATAAATAAATATAAGAAAGCTTTCTCTTGGGTATGATTCCCAACACAGAAAAAGTAGAGGTATATCTCTGTATCTCTGTATACATTGATATCTATCTATCTATCTATCTATCTATCTATCTATCTATCTATATCTGTATATTTCTACATATATATATGATGGAATAGTATGGCTTACATATATATGGCATATATGGAATAGTATGGCATCATATACATATATATGAGATGTTATAGTATGGCTTGATGGATGTGAGAAGAAAATGGCAGCTTGAGGCAAACTATCAAGTTCTGCATACACTTCATGTCTGGGTGATCGCCCATGAAACCCACGTAACTGAGCATCTATACAGGTCCTGATGACAGTCCTCTCTTGTTTTCTAATCCCTTCTCCAACCTTTATCCTCCCTCTGTTACTTAACTCTTTTCTATGCAAAGTATATAAAGAAGCCAGTTTTAAGATATAAGCGTTACATAGAAAAGTAACAAACCCTAAAAAAATTATTATTCATGTTTTGCTTAACTTCAGACATAGTGAGTTGTTTGCTCAAGAATCCAGAGCTTATCTCTGAATCAAAGAGCTGAAGGCAACTTCTAACCAAATCTAGTGTGTGTGCCTGTGTGTGTCTGCACACGTGCGTATGTAACTCACACACAGCTATTCAAGAGTACTATAGAACCTTCCTTATATGTCTTCGTACTCTTCTCTCCTCCCAAGTTATTGTATAGAACCTCTCTTCCCATGGAATGTCTATTTACATTCTAATGGTGTCACTATATTTGTCTCATGTTCAAAATATCGCTTCAAATTCTTGATCTTCACTGATCTTTTCTAGCTTAGCCCAGCTGGTGTGGCCACTGCAGGCACATTTCTTCTGCTTTTCCTTTGATTTGTTATTAATGTCCTTTTAAGTTTCTGAAGGGCAAGCAGTATATATTCTGCATGCTACATGCTAAACAGATGTCCCTGACCAAAAAAAAAAAAAAAAAAAAAAATTCTTGCCAGGGGAAATGGGAGCAAAATGTGCAGAAATCTTTAGCCAAACGGACAGAGTGATTTTCCGTGCTGACCGCAGGAACACATGGGAATTCATTCTGATGGCCTTGGAGCCTCTGCTAAGTGTCAACTCTCTATACTGGTAAAGTCTCTCTAAATTTTCTTTGCAGTTAAAGTGGCTTTGAGATAGAACCAAATTTGGCATTAGAATTGCAGATACACATGAGAACTTGTATGCGTAGAACAAACAATTTCTTGCTGCCTATTGCTAGTGGGACGTTTGCCAAGAAAAAACAATTTGCTTTGCTGCAAGAGCCCAGCTAGCCATTACTGGAGAATGTTTTTCCAAGATTGCTTATCAGTGATTTTAATAGGGCTCAGAGGTTTGTGTGGTTGCACAAAATGTTAGTTACTTTTTAAAAGTCCAAATTTCTCCCCATTTCTCCCCATAAGCCTGAACTCTTTTCTAATTGTAATACAATCAGCAAGATTAGCACCTCCCTAAATGAGTAGATAGTAATGGATAATTAAATGCTTAGATAAAATGGATTTAACTATTCTATTGGTGTTCCAAATAGAACGCTGTTCTATTCTAAGAGGCTCCTTGGTAGTTCCATGGGAGTTCAAGCTGTTAGTTACTAATTTGGTTTTGCAATTGTGTACTCTGTTCATGAGAGGATTCTGCTGGAAAGGTATTTCTTCAGTGCCTCTACATTGATTGATTGATTCATTCATTTCACAAGGCTTTGTTGGCAGCAATTATTCATTTAATAAGCACACTGAACCGCAGGGGAAGAAATGAGAAAGGCACTACTCTTTTCTGGCCTTGAGTGAAGTCAAAGTCCAGGTGTAGGTTATTGGCATGCAAACAAAAACTAATAGTGGTATGCGCCGGGTTCAGCCTTACTACTTGAATCAAAAGTCCACGTAAACATTGTTGGTGTGAACCCTAAACTTGGCATCATGTGAATATTTATACCTTTAGAGTTTGACAAAACAGAACGGAGATCTAAGCAGGTTAACTCTGTTGTTTAATCATGATGTCACGAGGCCAAAATCGTGACTTGGATTCCCAAACCAAAAAAATCTTTGAGTAGTGAAAAATTCCACTGGCTTTTTTAGGCTGATCCTATTCTACTCAGTGGTCAAGAGTGACTTAGGTCGAAATTGTACACTTCAGGATCAACTTACTAAGGTCTTTGCCAGTGGGGTATGGACAGCGATTGTTTCTCATCATAAGGACGCATGGCATATACAATTTTGTTGGAAAGTAAATTAAAGCTTATAAATAATATGTATGTCATTACAACACCAGTTATTTGCTACTAGTTAGATATTCCCCAGTGAACCCATTTCTGATCCAAGACTCATCACAAGCCAATTTATAATGATAAGTTAGATGATAAAGCTGCTAGAAGAGATTTAAATGCTTATTTCTAGGAAGCCTTTGAGAGAAGGGTCAATATAAAAAAAATGCCTTTGAGATATTTTGTAAATTGCCTTTACTTCTCATGGTAAATTATACGGGGGGGGGATCCTGCTCTGTGGTACTCAGGCCCCTCCCCGTCTCCTCTCAGGGTGCCTGTGACTGGCCTGAGTGGGATACCTGCACTGCCGACTCTCTCCTATGGCATCTCTCCGTGAAGTAACGGCAAGAATACTTGAAGTTTCTTTATTAGTCCACATTTCCTAAGTGAAGACCCACTAGGTTAGAGGGAAAGACCCTACTCTTACTTTCACCTTTAGAGGTAGGAAGTCAGCCATTAATTAGACTAACATGCAGGCATTACTTGTAAATTTGTCTGTGTTTTCTGGTCTCATTAGTGCTATTCTGGACTACATGATAATGAGCATAACATAATTAAAGAGTAAACACTGGACAACTACAACCAGAGTCAGGGTTTTCGGGTATCAGATGGTAACAATCAGAGAACGAGTAATCTCTGCTCAATGAGGGTGGTCTTTCTCCACTTTGAACTCCATTTGTTCTCTTCTCCCCTGTGGCGAGGGGCTTATATAAAAACCTTTTCTTATAGTTTGGAGCGTATTAGAGAGATGGTAGTACTGAGAAGAGAGATACAGACATGCTGATGAGAAATTGTTCATATCGCAATGAAATGGCTGAAATGCCATGCAAACAGGAAAGTCCTGCCAGGGAAGAATTAGCCGTTGCCATTTGCAGGGAAGGAATACTAGCTCAGAAATGTAAAAGGTGATGATTTTTTAAAGCATCCGTTGGATCAGTTAGGCACTGAGAGAATGAGGAACTGAAAATTAACGCCGCTGAAGATTCGACACTATGAGTAGCAATTCATGGAAAACTGGCAGGTGAACATCGCACGGGACACCAGGTAAAAATGGAGACTTAACAACAGACACCTTTACCAGCTGCCAGTTTCCTCAGTTCTCCAGGGAGGAGAGAGATAGGAAGCGAGAATAAAGAAGTTTACAGAAAATGTTTCAGAATCCATGTATACCGTTGGCTGGCATTTATAGATTCAACATGCATTTGACTTTTCATGAGCAATAAGGCATCCGTGTTAAATGGCACTTGTGGCGATTTGCGTTTTGCTGAGGCACACATGTGCTCACGCTGGTGATGTAATCAGAAGGTTCTCCACAAAGCTTCTCTGATCAGACAGCCTTGGCTCTCACCAGGTACCTTCTTTCCCCGCATACCGTTTGGAGCATCGCAGTAACTGGCCTGCAGTGTTGGGTCCTAGAGTTTTTTGTTACATTTACCCAGATAGGGCATGGGAGTAGGGATAGAAGGATAATGCCAGCAATTAAAGAGAAGAGAAAGTGAAAAACACTTTGTGTTTAGTTAGAAGGAGCTACGTCTTTTATTAGTCCTATATCCTTAGACTCAGTAAGGGTTGGAAGGGCTTGCTTAAATTTTTGAGTTGAATTTTTATTACATTTTATGAGATTAGTTATAAAAGTAGAACTTAAGAATTTGGGAAATTATGGAGGTTTCAAGACTATTTGTCATAAATGGTAAGAGTCTACTGCGTATCTCTTTTTCCATACGTGGTGGTCCCCTGAATGGAAAGACAAGCCAAGCAATCCTCTCCTTTTTACAGCACGACACGTCAACAAGATTCAGACAGCATTTGGGGAGGACAGGATATTATGGTGCTGGTCCTGTGAAAAAACCCTTACATGAGTGAGTGAGTGGTGTTCCCTGTATCCGATCCCACACCAGTGCTGCATTCCATTCAAGCGTATTCCCAGCCACATTTGATGCCCTCATTCTGGTCTCTCGTTCTGTCAGCCTAAGTGTTGCTGTCTGCTGGGTTCTGTTGATTCCTGCCTCCATTCAACATTTCTTTGCCCTGTAGGCTTTGTTCTTAGGTCCAGTATTGAACTAAAGTGGTTAGTAAATTCACCATATGAATCTACACCGTTAAAGTAATTAGATAAGGCTAGAGGAGACTTCCAGAGTCATTATCCCCATCCAGGTAATGGAGGATATTTTTACGGGAACATTCATAGGTAACAGACCCTCTGACAATTCTGTTTACACCAAAGAGTGTATGCACCCAGGGTAGGTTATGTTATGTAGAAAGGGTATTTTAGAGAAGGTATTTCCTTCTTGTCAAAGTAGCATGTAAATGAATGACTAATTTTGTTGTCTTAAGGACTCACTCTCTTAATTACTTTGAAATCACAGAGTGCTAGAAAGCACAGGAAGATAATGGTAATTTGCTTTCCTTGGCACCCCCCTCTGTGCCGATATTGTTGCAATGGAGTGGAAGGCCAGATATCCAGCTACCCACTTTCTGACTTCCGTCTTCAGGGTGACTGAGGCAAAACGAAGAGATCTAGAATTCATTATTTGAAATCATCTGTTACTTAAGTTGAGTCTTAGACCATATTGTGGAGCTATTTATGATTCGCCATCATAGGACGGAGGGCAACTTATCCTGCCCTGTGAAGATGCATTGCATGTAATACATGCCCAAATAAGGTTTCAAAAAGATAGTGATTCTAGATTAAAACTCCTTTCGTCACAATCGAACTTCGTCCCAGTCTCTTCCATGCACGCCTTGCTGACCGTACACTAGGTTTTCACGCTTTGGGTTTCTCTCTTTTTCACTAATAATATTTGATGTTACTCCCTGGCGTCATATTTCTGCTAATTATTCTCGAGCTGCTGCCTGTATTTGCCTGCTGGCAGGCAGAGAAGCCAATGTTTGTAATTCCAAGTCTCTAGAATATTTGAATTTGATCAGTAGCAGAAATATGTTTCTGGTTCATAAATATTATTCCTCTCAAACTAACCACGTGACAGTAATATGTGCAACTTGGACGTCCACCTGTCTTCTTCAGAGCTGTTCATCCGCATGCTTGTTATTCTTCAGATATTACATGCTGGCTTATTTTGAGACTATTTTAAGAGAGAGAGAATGAAACATTTACCTGTCAGCAGCATTTTTTTTAAATCACATAGCATAGCAATATTGATTTCATCAAAGCATAAAAGACTAAGCGTGAAAAATCTTTTAAAAAGTACCCATGCGCCCTCAATTTTTAGTCGGAAAACAGCAGACAGAAATGTCCACTCGGGTTTTAGCGAGACCCCAGCGGACATTAGAACTTGTCTTGCTTGGCATTTTTTTAAGAAGAGTTAAAGCTGAAGTTTATTTTAGAAGGAAGTTTGGCCAATTATAATCAGACTATGCATAGGCATGAGAAAAATCAGTACAAATTCAAAATGAGGCATGAACAACTAGAGTGAACTTTTACTAAAACAAGAGTATTTAAAAATATTTCCCTTAAGTTTTATTTTGTGTTGCTAAAATTGGAAAAAATGAGAAAGGACCTAAACTTATGACTGTTTCTGATAAACTTGGCATAGTGGAGGATTTCTCAGACTGAAAAAAGAAGGATCTAATCACATAAAATCCATATGATCTCTAAATAAGAAGCATCCTGTTTCTTGATGGGTATGATGGCAATCCTTTTCTTTATAAGAATGAGATGTAAAGAAACCACTTGTAAAGGGTTTTTCTTAATAGGATACATCTGCCTTAGTTGAGAGAGATGATCTTTTCATAAGTACGTATTTGGTAACTGTCTATATGGTAGGGCTTTGAATATTTTATTACCTTCCCTTACTGCTTTGAAGTTACTATGGCATCTCTAAAAAGTAGAAAGAACTCATCTGGAATATACTTAAAGATCTGCATATCTAATCTGGATAGTTATGAAGGCTTTATTATAGGAAAAGCTATATTAGCTTTGTCATTATTGATTTTTCCTCTACTATTAAAAAACTTAGATTAAATTTACAAAGCTGTTAAGTGGTAAAGAAATATTTGCAGAACTTACTTGTAAGGAATTACACATAAATGAGAAGTTAATCTTTTGGAAAATTTTCTCGGGATTTCAATGTCAAGAGCCAGTTGCTGAGAATAAAATATAGTACATTTCTGTTTACAAAGCACTGTTAAATACATACTCTCATTGACTCACAACAGTTGTGTGACATTGCTGCTGCTATCATCCTTGTTTCAAGATGAGGTAACAGGCACTCAGCTACACACTCAAAGGCTTCTGTTCTTTCCCTGGCATTGCATCATCCCCACACTATATCACAACACTTCTCTTTGCCTTTTTGCCCATTTCCAAACCCACCAAGGGCCTGCAAATTTTCAAGGTAATATGCTAGTATCAACTTCTTGCTTTGGAATAGCTTGATTTATTTTATTCGGGCTTTTATTTTTAGATAACATAAGTTGATTGTCATAACTTACAGACACCATAACCAAGTACGGCACATAGGAGAAATTCGGATATCTGTCGAATGAAGGGATAAGCTATGTAACATGTAAGGAGAAAATTTTAAGGGAGAATTCCATGTTTGTGCACTGAGAAGAAAACCATGTGGAGGGAAGAGAAAACAAAAACAGGAACCAAAGTCATGTAGTTACTTGAGCGAAAGTCATGTAGTGACTTATATTTAAATGATTTGTATATAATTTCTGGAGACGGGAACTAAGTATGTGTGTTTCTTAAAGTTACACTGGTGGTTTCAGGATGCAGCCAGGATTGAGCATCACTGCTGTCCTCCGTGGACATCAGAACACCACATGTCATCGGTGTCAAGATACTAGGTTTAGTGTAAGACACCCGATCTCAGTAGAGCCCAGTTATCTCATTTGAAATAGAATGGAGGTCATTTGAAGTTCTCTAAAAACGATCACATTCCTAACATTCAGCACTTCAAAGAAAGTGGATGCCTATCTGTGGTCTTTCCTAGTCACGTTGAAGGTTCTTCACCTATGTGGCTTTGTAGTCATGTCAATGCTAAGGAATTGTCAACCACTCAAAAAACTCCCTCCAGACTACGTAAAACTACTTTGGTCCCTACTTCTTTGCTACACCTCCAAGCCACTTCCTTTGGCCAGTAGGTTCAAATCCAATCATTTTATGAGGTAAATTTTGGCCCTGGGCAGGGAGTGACCTGTGGAGACCTTGGCTCAACACTACCTCAGTTCTTGCTGTCACAGATTAAGGTTCTCACCTATAGGTATGTCCGTTGTTGTTTTAGTGAATTTTCTTGGATTTTTCCTCATGACTTTTTATCTGGAGTAAAGCCTCATGCAGAGATATTGTAGGAAGGATGAAGAAGGCAAGTTCATGAAGGGCAATGCAAAGAGAACTGCCTTTATTTAGGAGGCAGTGAGAAGATACTAAAATTTTTGCAGTTATCTGAGACATGGAAATATTTGTTGAATGAATGAGTGAATAAATGAATGTATAAATACTTAAGAGAGAGGTGTAGCTGGCCAGGTTGCTTAAAGAAGGATAAGTTGGCTACTGGCTTACATAAAAAATGTGAATAATGAGTTAGATGTGAGAGGCAATAAAGGACATAGAAAGAAAGATGAGAGACAAGTTGGAATCTAATTGAACTTAGGAGACATATATCACATTAGAGTAGTTTTTCTCAAACTCTAACATGTGCAAGGATTACCTCTAGAACCCTTAAATGCATTGGTTTTGTTCCCACCTAAGATTCTGATTTAGTGATCTGAGACAAGACTCAAGAATGTGCATTTTAAGGAAGTTCCCAGTGGTGTTGATGCTACTGGTCTAAGGATCACATTTTGAATAGCACTGCATTAAGGTTTGGGAGCTGGAGTTAGAATATTTTGTTTTCAATTTTGCTTCTGCTACTTACTGACCGTGATAACTCAGGCAAATCCATTACCTATCATAGGACAGTGCTTAACCCCGACAATATACCATTTACTTGGGGTCTTGATAGAATGCAGATTCCAATTCAGTTGGTCTGGGAGGGACAGTGAATTTCTGCATTTTTAACAAGCTCCCACAGGATACAAATGTTGTTACTCCATGAAGCAGACTCTGATTAGCAAGGTCCTAGGCCATTTTGGTTTTTTCCATACTTCATATGATTATTGTTAAACTTAAATGAGGCATAGAAGTAAAAAAAAAATGCAAATTATGGAGCAAAGTGTATATGTAAGGTGGTAGTTGTAGATTGAAAGAAGAGACAAAAAAAGACAACTCTGAGTTTTGAGCTGACTAACTAGGAGGATTTTGACACATTTCTAGAAATAGAGAAGTCAGAAAAAAAATAACTGGTTTAAGAAAAATGTTGATTTGAGGGAAAAGTAGCAGGCAGTTGAAAACATAAGACAGAAATAGACTGGAAAAAAGATTTAGTCTTGAGATACCAATTTAGGCGTTGTACACATATGATCGAACGATGCTTTTGAATATGTGGGTGTGTAGAAGAAAAGAGATTAAGCAGAGAATTGGGAAAAAGGTAACATTTGAAGATATGAGAAGGAAAGGATATCGTCAGAAGATGGATCGCATTCTAGCACCTTGTCATAGAGACATTACTTGTCCAACCCTGAGCTGTATCAACAGATGCTACTTCCTCATGATTGAGGATGCGAGTTAGTTGGGTTTTCTAGGCATTCCCTACTTGAATATTACGGAAGTGTCTTAGTTGGGTAGGGGGTTTATAAGCAGCTGTTCCATGGATGGTGGAAGATATACATCTAGAATCCATTAGTGCCTTGGATCAAGTCACAGGCACTGAGAAAGAAGACAGTGCAAACGAAGGAGATAATGAGTTTTATAAAGGATTAAAGGAATAAGAAATGAGAGATTCTGCAACTGGTTATCCATAAAAAGATGTTAATTCCTTGTATTATCAAACAATTCAGATACTTAAACATCTATGAAACTCAAGAAAAAAAATGTGTGGTTTAATAGCATTTGGAGAGTAGCATTTTCACAGGGATAATTGATCTGTAGGGCCGAATAATAGGTGAATTAGCCTGATTATTAATAATTGAATAACTTTAAATGAAAAGCATGATTGGTTTTAGGCACTGTCATTTTTGACCATGTCATGATGATGTTATAATGTTCTTAAGGATGTTTCCAAATAATGGCCTTGGGTATTAAGAAAGGTTAATAAGAATGATTTTTTTCTTTTCTTTTTCCCATGAACCATTAGCTGTTTTGCATTGGGGTACTTTTATTTCCCCTCTTAAATTTTAAAGTATGTGGTGTTAGAATCTGGACATTTTAAAGTTTGATTTGCGATCATCTAAACTCCAAATCAACAGAGGTCTCTTTCTAACCTCGATTTATTCCCAGAGGGTCATTCATAAACATATTCATTACAGACACACTCCACGAATATTCAGCAATACATCAATCACTGAGCTGTTTACGTTAAGAGACACAATTGAAATTGAACAATATAATTCAATAAAATTGCTGGTCTTTTTATTTATTCATCTGAACCCTAGTTGCTCAGTCACTGTACACAGATTCATTGAACAATTCACTTTTCTGTTGTTTCACGATTGATCTTCTCAAACACATGATTATTCTTAATTCGGCCAAAATATTTCATTTCTTTAAGTACATGGAAAGGAATTAGAGCCAGCTGAATGCAATAAAGGATGAGGAAGGAAGACGCTCAATAAAAGGAAATCAAACCTGTTTACAAGTCTGGGATCTAAACACTTGTGAGGTTTGTGGTTTTGGAAACTATATTCATATGTTAGAGGAGAAAATGATGAAGGCTGGATAAACATGAGTTTAAAATGGCCTGGGTCAGATTCTTATTCCTTCTAGTACCCTAACTACCACTTTTAAACCAAGTTTCCCTTAATTTCAAAGAGATCCCATTCAGGCAAAGCACTAATGAACAGTGGAGGGAAAGAGAAATTCTTTTTTTTTTTTTTCTGAGACCATCAAGACATATCTTTTATTCAGAAGACAGAAGTTAAAATATGTATGTATTCATAAAAACAATTAACGTCTATAGTGATCATGAGATACATCAAATTATCATCTCATGAAAGTGGTAAATCTTGGTTTCCTAAATCTGTTTTTTGTTTCCAGTTCTTCCACTTTGAATATGTGATATTGAAAATATGCTCAATGTGGGCCTTGGGAAAATCAGAAACAGAGATTGGTAAAACATTAGGAAAACATTTTTTTTCTTATTTCAATTTAAAGTGTTGTGCTTATTTAGAAGGTAAAGAAAGTTAATAGAAGTGCATTCTGGAATCGTAAGGATGGCCATCTGCTAAGCCATTACTATCCTGGAGTTTCAGTGTCCCTTAGGCATGTGTATTTATTTATTTACATTTTAAGCTTGATAATCTTTTTTGAAGGAATGTGAATAGCCAGACGAAACCACTCTATACTGCATGTGCTGTATACAGACCCGTAGTGCACTACTCATTGTATATGCAGTTTTAGATCAATGTAACTTCAAGGGATGGGTTACCAAAAACAATACCAGACTTTGTGGACTCTGAAGTTCTGATGACAGAAAGAAAGAGAGAAAGAAAAAAAGAAAGAAAGAAGAAAGAAAGAAAGAAAGAAAGAAAGAAAGAAAGAAAGAAAAAAAACGAGGAGAGACAGAAAGAACGAGAGGCTGAAGGGAACTGGCATTTTAATTCCATGTGGCTGAGCTTTTTAGTTGCATTCAGACACTTCTATTTTTATTTCTTCAAGCTGGGCCCATTTCCAAGTAGGAAGCTGTGGAACGATTATTCTCCCACCCACATTTAGTGCAATCCCCTATAATACTAAGGTTAGGTCAGCCTTTTCCCTGTCCCCTGCATTAAACCTACAAATAGATCAGATTTCATGATAAGGAACAAGTGAAAAAGGACAAAAGATTATAAGTGAAACATTGAACCAGCTTGACTTGAATTAGAATTGAATCAACTGCATAATCTAATGTTCACATAGTGCTTTGGCCCCAGATCCTGGTTGGTTTCACCCAGTAGCATTTAAGTTACTCTTTCTTTTCTTCTTCCTTAATTTTTTTTTTTTTTTTCTCATTGCCTTGCTGTGTTCTGATACATTTAAAAGGATGGCTCTTTGTGTTTTATGCAATGGAAAATTTGCTGCTGAAGTCTTAGCCTTGAAAGGCACTGAGTGTATCTAAAAACAGAAAAAAAAAAAAAGAAGAAGAAAGAAAAAAAAAAAGCACTCCTTCGCCCCGCCTCCCATTGGTTGTTTGGAAACAGCTGTTTAACGCCAAGTTTGTACTTCACTCTTATCAGCCCATTTGGTGAGATCAGAATGTGCCTGAATAACTCTGAAGGTTAAAATATGTTGACTGAGTTTTCTGCTGCTGCCATTCCAGAAGGCCAGCTAATACCATCACTGACTGTCAATAGCAGCCAGGCTCTGGCTCTGTCTTTCTCACGATCGTGACACATAGTGCAAGTATTCCTGGCTCTTATACATCATAATCCGTGCATGGTGTGTCACATGGAGGATAAGCACATCAGGATGGCCTGCTCATGGGCCTGACAGATCTGGTCTACCAAGTTATGGGACTGCCCTTCCAATGCAAAACACCCCCATTGCATTGACGTGTCATGATTCAGGGACCAAGTTTTTTTTTTTTTTTTTTTTTTTTTTTTTTTTATTTTGATCTTCTTTTCCTTCCATCATAAGTATCTTATTTACAGTATAACATTTGTCTGAGAAAACTAGGGATTGTGATTTTTATATTCGATCTCATAATTATGTTAGTATTCCAAGAATGATGCTGCACTGGTCTTGATGGTTACTTGAGTTGTAGATGTTCGTTCCGGTCCTCATTTACAGCACAGCCTATGATCTTTCATAACACAAAACAGAAGAGTCTTTGATTATTTTATAATTATTTAATCATTCAGTATGATTCGTTTAGAACTGAATCATGCCATGTTATGATTGTTACCTAGCAATTAGAAAATACTCACTGGCCAACAAGAACTTTTAAATACTACGGAACCCCCTTCCACAAGCTCATGCTAATGACACATTCTTCTTAGCTTCGAAGCATCTTCTAAAAGATGCTAGGTATTAATCTTGCGATTTGTGGTGTGCTTATGTTTATCTCCAAATAATGTACAGTGTTTTGTCAGTAATTTACCTAGTTATTTATATGTTTACATGATTCCTATCATTGAAATATTCAGGGACTTTGACAAGTGTGCTGTGCTAGCAAAAAATAGTGTTTAAAGCAGAAACAATATTCTTTTTCATCTGACTACTTCAATATGGCAACTATTGCAGTTACTCTATGACTTATTGAACAACCATTAGAAGGAAAGAGGAAGAAATAGATCAGCCAATCACTCAAGCCATAGATACTGAATATCCACTCTGTATGATTTCACCAAGGTACCCTGGGAAACCCAAAAGAAATATAACTCTTATCCAAAAGGTAAAATGATAAATTCAGGACAAACATAAATTTTAAAAGGCTTGTACCTGATTTTTATTCTTTATTTTATTTTACTTTTTAGAGAAAAAGAGAATATGCTTGAAGGGGAAGAAGGGCAGGGGGAGAGAGAGAGGGAGAGAGAGAATCCCAAGCAGGTTCCACACTCAGTGCAGAGACTGACATGGGGCTCGAACCCATGACCCTGGGATCATGACCTGAGCCAAAATCAAGAGTCTGTTGCTCAACTGACTGAACCACACAGGCACCCCAATTTTTATTCTTCTTCGTCCCTCAAGTTCCTCCTCTAAATTCACAGCTTCCTGACCTCAAACAAGTGCTATTTGGGCAAAAGACCAAGGAGCTATGTGGACAATCCTTATTGAATAAAATTTTTATCAGGTTTAGATGATTTGGTATGCAATTATTCTGAAGATCAATTATATACCATACCTGGTGGTCACAAAACAGACCAGATTATGGTCTTGTATGAATGATATGTCTTAGTTTGATTCATCTGTTTTCTCTTTCTAGGTCATTTTGCTTGTATAAATGATATGTTCAACTTAGTGAACTTAGATTAAAGTATCCATATAAGTGTATTTCAGGCAAAGGTGTCAATACAACATAACTGGTACAACTATTTATCATTGGACTATATTTTAATGTTTATAATATTTTGACTTAAGGAATATTTCACAAATTTTTGTTCATTGGGAAACAATGCCAATATTTCTTTTACATTACATATAGTTATTTGAAGGGCACAAACTCTCTCCATCAAACTTATTAGGAAATGGCTGAAAAAAAGGAAATGTTAAGTGGTACCCTTGATTCCTTTTAGGAAAGCTGAGAGGGATTTATTTAGGAAGAATTGAGAGTCTACCTTTCTCCCCAACTCCTGCCTAAATTCACATAACTCATTGCAGATGTTGTTTTCATCTTCTGAAGTAACATCTCAAGTTTATAAAAGACTTGGTTTACTTTGGGGGGATTTTCCCATCTTTAAGGCTTGCTTCCATTCAAGGCATATTATGATGTTTTAGGTATCAAGTTCATTCCCTAGTGAATTATGATGACTTCTTTCTAAAGTTCTACAAGTTCACATGTAAAGATGTGGGTGTGTTCTAGGATCTCCACCCAGAGCAATCATTCAAAAACCTCAGGGCAGAGCTAAAGTGTGTGTGTGTGTGTGTGTGTGTGTGTGTGTGTGTGTGTGTATTTGGGGAAGAAAGGTAAACTGAGAAGAATAGGCTAACATGTACAGTGATGTTTAGGAACTGTTGTGAAGATAAAACCATGTAATCATGTCCAAACCCCCACAAAAATAAAAATAATCATCTTTGATGATGTGTGTTATCCCTAAAAAGGATTACTTTGTATTTGATTTTTTCCTGAACACTATGTGAAAATAAAATTTTAAAAATGTAATTATATGAAATGTGCAGAGAGTACTTTGCATTGAAAGAAATATTGCAACTCGGTGCTCTAAGTCAATGAAGTTCTCTGACTGCAATTTCTTCTGCAAAGCAAGGGGTTGGACTGGGTATTTTAGATTTCTCTAATTTCCAGTATTGAGTGGTTCTGTGGCTAATTTTATGAAACTTACCACATCTTAATTTATCAACTTGGTTACATTTTTGTATAAAGGCTTTTCCTAAAATGGTTTCACACTATTGATTCTTTTTCATGCTTCCTTGACATTCAGAGAAGAATTAAAGGTAAAGAAGAATGGGCAAGAGGCAGGAATAAGAGATAGTTCCTGAAGCCCAAAGAACTAAAAGGTGTTGCAGGCGATATAATTTTTGAGGGAGATTTGAGGGAAAGTCACTGCGTATTTTAGTGTCTTTTAGGTCATGTATATTATGTAAGATAATTACTTAATTTTTACAACAAGTCAGAAGGAAGTATTAATATCCAATTTGTAGTGTTTGGTAAACTGTGGCTCAGCAGAGCTCGAGATCCACAGAGTTAGCCCCGCTAGGGTATTTGGATTTGAGTGAATCCAAAGACTGTGTGCTCTTACCAGATCACAATATGATCTTTGTTTATGAGGGTGGAATAGTAAAAAAGAGGTGCATCTTGGAGAGTTGAGCAGCACATACAATAAAGAGCTTTATATCTAGGCTCCCGTATAGTTCCAAGATCAATAATACATTTGATTAACCTTTGAATTTGTATTAAAACTTTTCGTACTCAGAACAAGTTAAAATAAAGTACATAAGACCATCATGGTGCTCAGAAAGACTTATGTGTGTTGATTCTGTACTATTAAATGACATTATAATGCTAATCATAATACTAACATATTGACTAGATAAATAAGGATCCAAGCCTTGAGCTAAGGCCATCATCTTTTCTCATAACCCAGAAATACTTTCGCAAGAATGATTTGCACATAAAACTTACCCTCTCTGAGAGATTACCAAAGCGATTATTATTATTTTGTAGTGGGTTTGTATTGCACTTCAAGTCCGTTAATGAATATTGAGGGCTTTGTGTTCAGATCTATTGAATGAAGGATGGTTAATGCTTATTCCTATAATAGCTAAGAAGCTATCAAATATTTATTCCTGGGACTGAGACAATGAAAAGAGTGAGAAGAGGGAAAAATGAGTCTGTCTTTAAAGGAAGAAAAATGCAATTAAGTCTTTTTGGGGTGTAAGAATTTTCAGAATTATTATAAATAGAAGGGCCTATCTCAGCTTGATTACTTCAAAACAGCTTCCTGCAACCTCCCACCAAGTAGATGAGCAATTAGTATAATCACAGCAATAAGTCAAAGACACTTGCTGTTCAAACTTGTGTTGCGACTCTTCCTTTTGGCATTGCTCCTAGGCTGTTCCAATTGCACCCACACACGCGCATGCACATATTTAATAAAACTGTACTTGGGAAAAGGCAAAATGCCTAGGAATGACTTCTTTTCGGTATCAAGGTTAAATAAAGGACACGGAACAAGGAAAGCTGTGCTGAAAAGAACAGTAGCCAAGGCAGGGATATTCTTATACCCCAAACAGTCACGCAGATGGAAGTCTGGCCAACAAAACCATAAAGCATCACCTCTAACTGTGAGTCAATCTGTCAGCGCGAGTGCAAGGTGACTCAGGGAAAGATTGCATTTTGTTTTCTGACAAATACTCAGAGGTTCTCGTGCGTTTATGTGTGTTGGATGTTGTTGGCAGGAAAGAATAAAAAAAATACTAACTCACGAATGGGGAGAGTGAACTTTAAACAGTTGATTATTTATTAGAAAAAAATAGAGTAAGAGTAATCAAGTGAATTGATGTAAGAAAGTTTTCATAGGTAGATATTAAAACTAACCACTCTGTTTCTCCTTATCAATTTGAGAGACTGCTATAGTATTTCTATGCCTTCTGCTACCAAATTAATTCAACAAAAGAAATTGTTTCCAAGAAGCAGTGCAGTAAAGTATACTTTGTATTTTGTAATCACGGGATCTTTTTGCTTCACTTTTAGAATATCCAGCTTTAACAGCTGCTTTACATCTCATGCACTTATTCAATTAATTTTTACTCCAAGGTCCCATGTTATTAGTTTGTCTGATGCCCTGTTATTAGCTGATGCCCCAGTTTTGATTTTGCACTTAGTTTGGAAACTCTTCTGTGGGTGTTTCCAAATGCTTCCTTTCTTTTCTCTTTTTTTTTTTTAATTTTTTTTCAACGTTTATTTATTTTTGGGACAGAGAGAGACAGAGCATGAACGGGGGGAGGGGCAGAGAGAGAGGGAGACACAGAATCGGAAACTGGCTCCAGGCTCTGAGCCATCAGCCCAGAGCCTGACGCAGGGCTCGAACTCACGGACCGCGAGATCGTGACCTGGCTGAAGTCCGACGCTCAACTGACTGCACCACCCAGGCGCCCCTTTTCTCTCTTTTTAAGGAAATTCACAAACTCACTGGAAAATGCCAACTTTAACTTTTGCTATGGCAAAATGCGTTGAGTAAGCTGCATCTATTTTATTTTATTTTTATTTTTATTTTATTTTTAGAGAGAGATGGGGGGTAGAGGCAGAGAGAGAGAGGGAGAGAGAGAGAGAGAGAATCTTAAACAGACTCTATGCCCAGCATGGAGCCCAATGCGGGGCTCTGTTTCATGCAGTGAGATCATGACCTGAGCTGAATCGAGGGTTGGATGCTTAAATCACTGAGCCACCCAGTTGCGTCTATGAAAAAACAAATAGCAAGCTCTTTTGTTATGAGTTTTCGTTGTGAATATGTATTGTTTTATGATAAAAAGAAATCTGACTTCTGGGTAAATCATGTATAGGAAACCCTGAAAACACTTCAGTACTTAGTTTGTGTTCTCAGGGGATAGCATTCTATATCCTTGAAACACTTTGCTTACTGAATACATGATTTTAAGAAGAGAAGTAATTTGTAACACTGAGAAATATCAAGGCATAAGATCAAAATGGAAAAAAAGGAGGACAGAAGATTGGTTTGCAATAGTGTAGATTATCTTGAAACTAGATACATAGAAGAGAACAGCAGGAAAAGGAGAAACTTCAGTCACAGAAATTCAAGGTCAAAGATCAATACCTTATAAGAATCTCAATCAGTTAGCTAAGAATAATTGCAAACCTTGACAACATCCTTAAGAGGCACAAAAGGAAAAGAATAATATAAATGTTTAAATGCATAATTGACTATAGATGCCACACCATGATGGTACAGCTGACTGAGAGAATGCTGTTGTATCAGTATAAATGCATTATCATTTGACCTATAAAGGCAAATGATTGATATGCTTGTGATATTTGGCTTAAATTTGAAGGACATCTCAGTTTCTAGTAATATAGGTATTATGGGCTCAGTCATGTCACCTCAGATTTACATGGGGAACCTCTAGTACCTCAGAATGTAACTGTAGTTGAGGATATTAAAGAGGTAATTAAGTTAAAATGAGGTTAGCAGAGTGGACCCTAATCCAATATAACTGGTGTCCTTATACAAAAAGGAACCCTAGACTTAGGCATGCATAGCAGTAAGACCATGTGAAGGCAGAGGGAAACGATGGCCAAGGAGAAAGATCTTAAAAGAAGCCAGCCTTGCTTACACTTTAATCTTGGTCTTCTAGCCTCCAAAACTGAGAAAATAAGTGTTTGTTATTTAAATCACTCAGTTTGTGGTACTTTGTTATGCCAGCTCTAGAAAACTAATATGCTGGGTCAGAATTTTATCCAAAGAACATTGGAAGGAAGAAATCTCCATGGAACATGAAAAACTGATGATTCCTTTGAAGGACCTAAAGAATCTCCTAGGTTTGTTCTTGCCCAAGTGCTCTGGTGGTCTAGAAGCTTCTTGAGGGTCCTCATTGGCTTTTCTTCCAATCTTGGAGATGAATAGTAATTACCCACTGGAGAAAAATTGAAAAATCACACAGCCTTATATGAGGGTGCATGTGTGAGTGTGTGTGTATGGGTGTGTTTGTGTGTGCGTGTGTGCGTGCGTGTGTGTGTGTGTGTGTAGAACCCTGCAGTGAGGAATGTTTTGTGATTCACCAGTGATGTCTATCTTGGGTGAGGGTTAGGAAGTGGCCATGCACATACACATGGTGCCTCAGAATTAAATCATAAGTTTTTTTTTTTTTAATTTTTTTTTCAACGTTTATTTATTTTTGGGACAGAGAGAGACAGAGCATGAACGGGGGAGGGGCAGAGAGAGAGGGAGACACAGAATCGGAAACAGGCTCCAGGCTCTGAGCCATCAGCCCAGAGCCCGACGCGGGGCTCGAACTCACGGACCGCGAGATCGTGACCTGGCTGAAGTCGGATGCTTAACCGACTGCGCCACCCAGGCGCCCCTAAATCATAAGTTTTTTGAATCAAAATATCTTTTGGGTATGAATCAGATGGCTCATGGGTCATTACTCTGATCATCTTGGACTTAGAATTATTTCATTTAACTTCCTTATTACTTATTTGATCAAATAAAGAAATTTAAATATAAATCAAAATTATAAAGCAAATTAAAAAATATAAAGTATTGAAGACTATTTACATTTTTTTTTGAGTGAGTGAGGAGGACTTCTGTAGTTACTGCTTTCTAGTAGATGAGTTCCTTCAACAAAATGATAAAGCTAGATATGACTACTACTTAGATAGCATAGCTAATTAAAGAGTTAATATCCATGTTTTGCAGAATTTAAACCTCACAGAGTCATTTGATATTTAATAAACATCAAAATATGATGGTTATTACAGTAATCATCTTCTCTGGAGCCCAAGGGAGAGAGAATAGTAGGATATTTCCCTGTCAGTTTCCACATATTACCTACATTCTCAGAGGTTATAGGATTCTCTCCTTTTGGTTTTGGGAAATATGATGTAAAGACCTGTCACTCTTTCTTTTATTATTTATTTATTTTTATTTTGATGCCCTTCAGTGACTGGAGTTAATGCAGCTAAGATCAAGACCCACAAGGCTTCAATTCTCTCACTGAGGAAAAAAAGCTCTGAATCTAAAAAAAAAAATTTCTTTTTTCCATACAGGTCTGCCAGAGAGTTATTCCTATTCTCTTTTGGAAGGGAACCTGAAGAATCGGATGCAATTCTCCTTATTCTGTGCTCATGGTGTCTGCCTTGATGCTGACCAGCAAAGTTTGCTCAGCTACTGTTAGACCAATTTTTTGACAGGAGGAAGGAAACTGCATAATTGGATTAATTTCAAGGCATCGTTTTTAGGAGGATGCTCTATTCAATTTACAACCACGTCCTTTTCCAGGTAAAACCCTCTTCCTTTGCCAATTATTGGTTAATCAATATTCTCAGTACCACTGTCCAAATCTCTACAATATTCAGTGTTATTTTAAACATTGAGTCTACAACAGGAGACCTATTATTCTGTTGAATATTCTGCAATTAGAGACTTGAAGATAATATAAAAAGCAAGTCAGAGATGGATCAAGGAATATAAAATATCAAGGAAGCTATTGCCACAAATTCACTTCTGCATTAGTTTTCTATTTTTCTAAATTTAGTTTTTCTTGTTTTTGAGAACTGAACTAAATACGCTTGGTACTTTTTAAGCATGGATTTTTTTCTATCCTAAGGTTATTAGTCACAAATTAATTAATTATCAATATGCCTTTCCTTCTGTGAATCTTTGATCAGTTTGCAGTGGCTCTTTGAGATAGTTATTCTTGCCCTTATTTTACAGATGTCATGCTAGAGCAGAAAATGGTAAGGTAATTTACTCACGGTTTCCCAGAAATCTATAGTATGTCAACTTCCAATTACAAATCGTAGTGCATGCTGGGGGCACATATTGGGCTTCCCTTTGATTAATAGGGCAGAGGCTGAGCTTGATGACCTCTTGAGGAGGCTTTCAACTCTGTAACACTAGAATCTTAATTCTGATGAATGGTCTTGATGGTGACTAGAACCAATCTATTTCTCTATACTCTAGTTCAAAATTTAAGACAAGGCACTCACTCATACAAAATGATATTGTTCTCCCCTACTAATTTGTAGGGAAGGAAATCCACTTCTGACAAACATTATTACATGCTGATTTATTTGTGAGTGTGGGTCGGTTGAGGGACTGATCTCATTCACACATTTGTTTGGAAATTCTACGGAGATTTTGAATTGGGGGAGAGACACAGTGGGAAGTTTGGTTTTAGTTAAGTGTATGACATGTTTGTACTGGACAATGTAGCATAGGTTCTCCTAAACTTCTGGTCTGGGCATGAGCTGACTACACTCACAAAATAAGCTGAAGATATTCTAATTTTTCACTAAGAATAATTAAGCAAGATGCACATTTCTCAGCAGATCTATGTGACTAAGGTGTAAATTTCATTTTTGAATTAATAAATTGATTTTGTGTAGCCTTTTTTGTTGGGCTAATTTTTATTTTAGTTCCAATAGCTTGATTCTTGGTGCTTAGAAATAACAGTAATCTTATCTGATTGCTATTAAATAAGGGGAGCAAATACTTAACTTCTTCCTCGTTATTGCTATTGAACTCTAAAATGGCAGGCATAAAATAAAGACAGAATCCTACCTAAATGGAAATATGATAACAGTTATAGTGTGTTAACTTCTCCTGAGCACTAGGTTGTCTTTCCTATGGGAAGAATGTTAATCACCCTAGAAACCAGGCTGGAGAATTAAGGTAAATGTGGGGAATGGGCTGAGGAGTTGGAACTTGGAAGAGGTCCAATTTTTGCACCTTTCACTCTTGCTCATCGGACCAAAGTTTGGAATCTAGAGTTTCATCTTTAACCCTTGGAGGTTGAAGGTACCCATCAAGATGGTACCTTGATTTGGTAGCTAAAGCGCTCTCATAGGAGTTTCATATTATCATTGTTCCATAACCAAGGAAAAAAAAGTAGGAGATATCATTAATAGGCAAAGGCTTAGAACAATAACGCTCAGTGAAAAGCTATGAATATTATTTGGTTATTTTTAGAAACTAAAGCATATTTGAAAGTTTCTGGCACCTTGTAGTAAAATATGACTGAACCTGACCAAACACTAAAGTTAAAATTTTCCTAATGATAGCTCATACTCCTCAACTTTATTCTATAATGGTGAATAAAGACAGAATTGTTAGGTATCATAGACCACTCTTTTATTTGATGTTCAATTAGAAACGAAACATCGTTTTCTCAAATCAGCCCCAGGTTTTAATAATTTGATGTCTCTCTTTTAGATTTCAATATTTAAGGATCTTTGTTTTCAAGTTAAAGTCCCAAGTCCATATGAAATTGTACTAGTGTTTAACAGATGATTTTTATCTTGTATTTAAAAGGTGTTTTCATAGGGGTACCTGGCTGGTTGTGTTGGTAGAACATGTGACAATTGATCTCGGGGTTGCAATTTCAAGCCCCACGTTGGGTATAGAGATTACTTAAAAATATAAATAAATAAATAAATAAATAAATAAATAAATAAATAAAATTGTCAGTTTTGCAAACTTAGACAAACACATCCGTCTGGATATTTTGAAGTGATTTGTATATATGGATGAAAACTTAATTATATAATATAATCAGTGAAACCTTTAATTTTTTTTTTCATTTTATTTATTTTAGAGAGACAGAGTGTGCAAGCAGGAGAGACAGGCAGAGGGAGAGAGATAGAGAGAGATAGGCAGACTCCACACTTAGTACATAGCCTGATGCGAGGCTCAAGTCCATGACCATGAGATCATGACCTGAACCAAAATCAAGAGTCAGAAATTATACTGATTGAGCCACCCAGGCACCCCAAAATCAATAGCACCTTTAAAGCTGAGGCTGAAAAGCAAAAACTTACAAGAATAGTAAGCTGTGGCCTTAATAACATTCATTATATTCATTTTTAGTAAATGTTTGTTTTTCTTGGCATACAAGTGTAGGAAATCAAGTAGAATTCAACTTACATTGCACTGAATGGGTCAAGCATAGGGCATAAAGAACCTAAGGTTTTAAATATAATTCCATTTTTTCCTTTAATTTAGTAATTTATTAGTTTCTAATGTGTTATTTTGGTCATAGCATTTAGTCCTATGTTTATTATTCTGAACAAGTCTGCATTTTTGACTTGCCTTCAGAAAAGAAGTAAATACTTGAAATGACCAGCAGCCTAGATTCAGATGGGAAAAAAATCTTTCCAGTTATTATAAAAAGAGACCCCAAATTCCATTAAAATGCATATAGGCAACCAGATTTATGCCCAGGAATAGGAAATACTACAGCCACTAAAAACGAAGCATTTTATAATTGTTTAATTTCAAATACATGTAAATCATATTTGAATCTAATAATAATATGTAGATTATAATAAAAAAATCATGTAAATCTTTGTCTTTCAAGTTCATATAATATTATAGAAAACTCAGATTTTTTTCCCTATCAATTAATTACCCAGTAGGTTTCAGTTAGTTAATATTGAACAGGGTTTTGGGGAAGAATTTCCTTTTTAAATCATAGAAGATACCTGAATATGTTCATAAACTTTGATAGATATTCCAGTAGAAGAATAATGAGGCCAAAAACTAATGAAATCAGTTCATAGACCTGGAGGAGAGAAACAATGGAGACAAGGGGGATGGATATTAAAACCATATTATCTACAACTGGATAAGGTAGGCAAATTTGGAAATTTGCTTTTTAAATGCTATGAACACATTGTATCTCTAATACAATCTTGGGGCATGCCCAATTACCCTTTTTTTTGTGATGTTTATAGACATGTATAAGTGGTGAAATGCATCTGGGAGTTTGAATAGCTTTGTATATTGATATATTAATCTTTAAGTTTATTCTTCCTCATTTCTTTGTCCATGACTTTTCTTTTTAGATGTTGGCCCAGTAGAATTAGAAATTAGCAGGAAAGGGGAGCCTCAGTGGCTCAGTATGCTGAGTGTCCGACTCTTGATTTCAGCTCAGGGCAGGATCTCAGGGTTGTTAGATTGAGTCTCACATTCAGCTGCACTGGGCATGGAAGCTGCTTGGGACTCTCTCTCTCATCTCCCTCTGCCCCTCCCCTGCTCTCTCTAGCACATGCACTCTCTCTCTCTCTCTCTCCAAGAAAAATTAGAAAGAAAAAAGAAAAAAGAAAAAGAAAGAAAGAAAGAAAGAAAGAAAGAAAGAAAGAAAGAAAGAAAGAAAGAAATTAACAGGAAAGCAAAGAGCAAGTATCAAACATTATTCTGTTAGTTGATTTTCTCTTTGTTTTTAAACTTACAAGTAGGTTTCTGAAGTACTCATCAGAAATCAATGGAAGCAGAGGGGAGTAAAGTCTTTATTGAGTTGCTGTAGAACAGCAGTTGTTGCTAGAAACAGAAATTACTGGGAGAAAAGGGCCTATGCCTCAGACCATCTATTGCCTTTTAAGAGAGCACCTTGTCATAACAGTGCTGTGGGGCTGCACTGGCTCCTCTTGTCATAGCTGGAAGGAGTTGCCTATAGGACCTCTTTGAGCACTGCTTGTTAGTCATCTGACGATCCTGATGGGTGCTTGTGTCCCAAGATTTTGTCAACCCTGTTTGTACTTTCCCGTTTCCATTGTGTAGCCTTGCACACTTATAAATTCCCCACCTACAGAAGTGGGGTCCTTGATAGCCAAAGTGCACACTTGCTGTCTAAGAATTTAGAAAGTTGTGAGCCTTCAGACATTACATAGTTATACACTGGGGATACAATTAGTGCCCTTTGGAAAAGAAATATAAAAATGGCAAGACTTTGTGTTTAGGTCATACCTTACAATTCTGAAAGCCCTTTTGTATCTTCCTCAGTGTTCCAATTACAGTAAGTGGTACTACCAAGGTTACAGGTTGACTTTTGAGGCATGAAGCATATAGAGTTTAGATTGCTTTCCGTAAGAAAATAAAAAAAGTTATAATTTCAAAATAGGTAACAAAATTACTTTCTTTAAGATGAAAAGTTACACAAAATTATAAAATTTAAAAGGTTGAAAATATTAAAAAATCATAAAGTCTATAGAAATGATGTCACATTTTTAAGTGTCAGTGCTAGGGTGGCTCAGTTGGTTGAGCGTCTGACTCCTGATTTCAGCTCAGGTTATGATCCCAGGGTTGTGGGATCGAGCCCTACGTCGGGCTCCATGCTAAGTATAGCCTGCTTACGATTCTCTCTCTCTCATTCTCTCTCTCCCTCTGCCCCTTTCCCATAGTCATGCTCTCTCTCTCTCTGAAATAAAATTTTTTTCAAATAAAAGCTTTAAGAATCAGCTGCCCAAGGTCATCTTCATATTTTTTAATATTTTTTTTGCCACATATTTTTTAGTATTTATACATATAACAATAGTCTATGATATTTCCCAGAGAGACAATAGAAAGATAATTTATTCTTTTCTCTAGCATGGTTAATCCCTTCTTTTAAAATTAAACATTTAAAAACTTAACTAAAAAATAAATTAAATTCAAAAATAAGAAAACAAACTGATTTCAAAAGATGGGCTAAACACCCGAACAGGTAACTCACCAAAGAAGACACATAGATAGCAAAAAAGTATCTGAAAAGATGGTCTACATCTAATGTCATTAGGGAGATGAAAATTAAAATAACAATGATACCACCATACACCTGTTAGGGTGACCAAAACCCAGAACAGTGACAACACCAAATTCTGGAGAGGATGTGGAACAACAGGGACTCTCACTGATTGCTGTTGGAAATGCAAAATGGCACACCCACTTTGGGAAACAGTTTGGTGGTTTCTTACAATACCAAACATGCTCTTACCATATGATCTAGCAATCACATTCCTTGGTATTTATCCAAAGGAGTTGAAAACCTATGTCCACACAGGAACCTGCATATGGCTATTCAAAGCAATGTTTTTCATAATTGCCAAAACATGTCCTTCAGTAGATGAGTGGATAAATAAATTGTAGTACATCTAGACAATTGAATAAAACTGAATACTATTCAGTGATAAAAAGAAATGAGCTATCACACCATGAAAATACATGGAAGAAACCTAAATGCATATTACTAAGTAATTGGAGCTAATTAGAAAAGGCTACATAGTATATGATTTCAACTATATGACATCTGAAAAAGGCAAAACTATGGAAACAGTAAAAAGATCAGTGGTTTCCAGACTTTGGGGGGGGGGGCGCAAGGGGTCAAGGAGTGTTGGAGGGGAGGATAAATAGGCAGAGCACAGAGAATTTTTATGGCAGTGAAAATACTGTGTAGGATATGATAATGGTGGATACGTGTCATTAGACATTTGCCCATACCCATAGAATGTACAACACCCAAGAGTGAAATTAATGTAAACTACAGACTTTGTGTGATAATGATGTATCAACATAAATTAATCAATTGTACAAGTATGCTACTCTGGCGAGTCGTGTAGATAGTGGGGGAGGCCATGCATGTGTGGGGCACGGGGTGTTTATAGGAAATCTCTGTAATTTCTTCTCAATTTTGCTATGAACCTAAAGCTGCTCTAAAAGCATTAAAATTTTATAAAATTACTCTAGTTCTAAAATTTTTAAAAAGTAAGTTAAAAATAAATGTAAATTCCTCATAGTTTAGAAAAATTTATTTCAGCTTCACACTCATTATTAATAATGTCATAGGGATTTTTTTTTTTCCAGAAAGAGAGAGAGGTGGGAGGGGGGGGAGCTCACATGTGAGCAGCGTTGGGAAGCAGAGAGAAAGGGAGAGAGAGAAATTGTAAACAGGCTCCACACTCAGTGAAACCCCCGACATGGGGCTCAATCTCATGACCATGAGCTGAAATCAAGAGTTGGAGTCTTAACTGACTGACTAGGCACCCCCTAGGAATTTTAAAAGCTGTGGCCAAGTTTAGAAACTGTGATCATGTAAAGAAAACTTATATAAGGCTTTTTTCAAATATGAGTCTTTGCAAATATACTTGCTTTGTATTTCTGATATCGATTTGTGCCTTACAAGCACAGAATTTCCAATAAATTGCATTGTGTGCCATTCTCATCAAAAAAGGAAAAAATGGTATATTTATAATTTTTACGCCGTATTTCAAGAATTTCCATTTTGATCTGACATTAATAAATTTAGAATTTTATACAACTCGTGCTCGGAGGAATTTTGCCCATAGTTATTCCAGCTCTGTAGATTGTTTTTCTTCCAATGTTTACATAGTTTGGGTGCCAGAAACCACAGGACATATTCGTTGGGCAGTAGCATCCCTGGCCCTGCACATTGATTGGTATCATGATGCCAGGAGAGTCAATGGGTGGCAGGAGTTTTCCTGGAGCCCAGTGCTGCATGCACATAGAGGTAAAGCAATAACCTAACGATACGTTGAAACGATTGCAAGCCACATATATATATTCTACTGAAGCCAAATGACATTATCCTTTAATCAGTTGTATGCTACCATGTAAAAACACCCCATAAAACAGTGGCTTAATTGAGCAATGTTTTCATTGTTGCAGTTCTGGGGGTCGGGTATTTGGGGCTTAGTAGGGATGGCTTGTCTCTGCCCCAAGTGGTGTTTTTCTGGAGTGGTTTGACTGAGACTAAAAGACCAAAGGTGATTTTACTTTTGATTTTAGGAGCTTTGCTGCTACTGTCAGACTGAAGCACCTTGATTTTCCTTTATGTGGTTTTTGTCTCCATATGATATCTTATTCACTATGGTCTTTCTCCCCACATGGCCTCAATATGAGTTCCAAGATTGAAAGCAGAGCTGTAAATCTTCTTAAAATAGGGCTTGAAGATTTCACTTCTGCAACATTCTATTGGTGAAAGCAAGTCACAGGATTAGCTCCGTTCAGGACAGTGAGGGGAAATATCTCCAGTTCTTGAAGGAAAAGAGCAGTATAGTCACATGCAAAGAGGTCTGGACAAAGGGAGGGATTATTAATTGGGGCCCATGTTTAACAATCCACCTCAGTTCTCTCCTCAACTTCCTTTTGGTTGGATTCCAAAAATGTGGTGTGACCAACAGTGAGGAGCCGATGGTTTTAAACAATCACAGTTAACATACCTTGGTTTTGGAAAGTATAAAGAATATACGATCATGTGAATGCACTTTTAGGGCCTAGACCAGAGCCTTAGAAGTTTGGAAAGGTCTTGTGCAAGTGGGGAGCCCTGAGGCTAACCTCACAAGCATCAACGCCTCTAGGCTTTGTCATCCACTTTTGACCAGGCCAAGATTAATAGCTTCTCTTTCTCTCCTATCCCACATCTAATTAATCTGCAAACACTATTGACTCAGCAGTTAAAAACATACCTCACATTCGACAAATTCTAAAGGACTTTAGTACTAACATATTAATCTGAGACATCAGCATCTTTTTCTAGGACCCTTACTGTAGACTCCCATCTAATTCCCCAATCTGATTCTTCCCTCTTATTATTTGCACAGTAGTCAGAGTGAATTTTTTCAGAGGTATATTGCATTGTATGAATTTTCTATTTTTATTAATTTTGATTAACTTCCAACACACTGAAACATATTAGAAAGCTACTCTGTACTGGTCTGTCACTGGTTACCTCTATGATGTGATTTTCTACTGGTTTCTTTCTTTTTTCCTTCCTTCCTTCCTTCCTTCCTTCCTTCCTTCCTTCCTTCCTTCCTTCCTCTGTCTCTTTCTTTCTTTCTTTCTTTCTTTCTTTCTTTCTTTCTTTCTTTCTTTCTTTTTTCTCTCAGTCTGCTCCAACATTATTTTCTTAACCACTACTTAAATATAAATAAGATTCTTGACATTGTGAGATTTTTGTTCACTACTTTATCCCCTGCACCCTTCCCAGGACAAGGTTGTATGGCATGATAGACAAAGTAATTTATTTAAATGTAATAAATAAATGGATATTATATAACTGAATTTTAACAGCAAATTTTTAAGGTATGTATTATCATTATTGCTAAGTGAAATGACCAAAGTCATCTTAAGTGTATGGCAAAACTAGGGTCAGAACATTGGGTTAGTGTTCTTTCTACTAAACATTTGGGAACATAATTTTAAGGCTTATGTTTGCTTTTTTATTTACTTATTTTATTTATTTTTATTTTTTTTCAATATATGAAATTTATTGTCAAATTGGTTTCCATACAACACCCAGTGCTCATCCCAAAATGTGCCCTCCTCAATACCCATCACCCACCCTCCCCTCCCTCCCACCCCCCATCAACCCTCAGTTTGTTCTCAGTTTTTAAGAGTCTTTTATGCTTTGGCTCTCCCCCACTCTAACCTCTTTTTTTTTTTCCTTCCCCTCCCCCATGGGTTTCTGTTAAGTTTCTCAGGATCCACATAAGAGTGAAAACATATGGTATCTGTCTTTCTCTGTATGGCTTATTTCACTTAGCACCACACTCTCCAGTTCCATCCACGTTGCTACAAAGGGCCATATTTCGTTCTTTCTCATTGCCATGTAGTACTCCGTTGTGTATATAAACCACAATTTCTTTATCCATTCATCAGTTGATGAACATTTAGGCTCTTTCCATAGTTTGGCTATTGTTGAGAGTGCTGCTAGAAACATTGGGGTACAAGTGCCCCTATGCATCAGCACTCCTGTATCCCTTGGGTAAACTCCTAGCAGTGCTATTGCTGGATCATAGGGTAGGTCTAGTTTTAATTTTCTGAGGAACATCCACACTGTTCTCCAGAATGGCTGCACCAATTTGCGTTCCCACCAACAGTGCAAGAGGGTTCCCGTTTTTCCACATCCTCTCCAGCATCTACAGTCTCCTGATTTGTTCATTTTGGCCACTCTGACTGGCGTGAGGTGATATCTGAGTGTGGTTTTGATTTGTATTTCCCTGATAAGGAGCGACGCTGAACATCTTTTCATGTGCCTGTTGGCCATCCGGATGTCTTCTTTAGAGAAGTTTCTATTCATGTTTTCTGCCCATTTCTTCACTGGGTTATTTGTTTTTCGGGTGTGGAGTTTGGTGACTCTTTATAGATTTTGGATACTAGCCCTTTGTCCGATATGTCATTTGCAAATATCTTTTCCCATTCCGTTGGTTGCCTTTTAGTTTTGTTGGTTGTTTCCTTTGCTGTGCAGAAGCTTTTTATCTTCATAAGGTCCCAGTAATTCACTTTTGCTTTTAATTCCCTTGCCTTTGGGGATGTGTCGAGTAAGAGATTGCTACGGCTGAGGTCAGAGAGGTCTTTTCCTGCTTTCTCCTCTAGGGTTTTGATGGTTTCCTGTCTCACATTCAGGTCCTTTATCCATTTTGAGTTTATTTTTGTGAATGGTGTGAGAAAGTGGTCTGGTTTCAACCTTCTGCATGTTGCTGTCCAGTTCTCCCAGCACCATTTGTTAAAGAGACTGTCTTTTTTCCATTGGATGTTCTTTCCTGCTTTGTCAAAGATTAGTTGGCCATACGTTTGTGGGTCTAGTTCTGGAGTTTCTATTCTATTCCATTGGTCTATGTGTCTGTTTTTGTGTCAATACCATGCTGTCTTGATGATTACAGCTTTGTAGTAGAGGCTAAAGTCTGGGATTGTGATGCCTCCTGCTTTGGTCTTCTTCAAAATTACTTTGGCTATTTGGGGCCTTTTGTGGTTCCATATGAATTTTAGGATTGCTTGTTCTAGTTTCGAGAAGAATGCTGGTGCAATTTTGATTGGGATTGCATTGAATGTGTAGATAATTTTGGGTAGTATTGACATTTTGACAATATTTATTCTTCCAATCCATGAGCAGGGAATGTCTTTCCGTTTCTTTATATCTTCTTCAATTACCTTCATCAGCTTTCTATAGTTTTCAGCATACAGATCTTTTGCATTTTGGTTAGATTTATTCCCAGGTACTTTATGCTTCTTGGTGCTATTGTGGATGGGATCAGTTTCTTTACTTGTCTTTCTGTTGCTTCATTGTTAGTGTATAAGAATGCAACCAATTACTGTACATTGATTTTGTATCCTGCAACTTTGCTGAATTCATGTATCAGTTCTAGCAGTTTTGGTGGAGTCTATCAGATTTTCCATGTATAATATCATGTCATCTGCAAAAAGCTAAAGCTTGACTTCATCTTTGCCAATTTAAAAAAAATTTTTTTTTCAACGTTTATTTATTTTTTGGGACAGAGAGAGATAGAGCATGAACGGGGGAGGGTCAGAGAGAGGGAGACACAGAATCGGAAGCAGGCTTCAGGCTCTGAGCTGCCAGCACAGAGCCCGACGCGGGGCTCGAACTCACGGACCACGAGATCGTGACCTGGCTGAAGTCGGACGCTTAACCGACTGCGCCACCCAGGCGCCCCAATCTTTGCCAATTTTAATGCCTTTGATTTCCTTTTGTTGTCTGATTGCTGATGTTAGAACTTCCAACACCATGTTAAACAACAGCGGTGAGAGTGGGCATCCCTGTCGTGTTCCTGATCTCAGGGAAAAAGCTCTCAGTTTTTCTCCATTGAGGATGATGTTAGCTGTGGGCTTTTCATAAATGGCTTTTATGATGTCTAACTATGTTCCTTCTATCCCGACTTTCTCAAGGGTTTTTATTAAGAAAGTGTGCTGAATTTTGTCAAAGGCCTTTTCTGCATCGATTTACAGGATCATATGGTTCTTATCTTTTCTTTTATTAATGTGATGTATCACATTGATTGATTTGTGAATGTTGAACCAGACCTGCATCCCAGGAATGAATCCCACTTGATCATGGTGAAGAATTCTTTTTATATGCTGTTATTCGATTTGCTAGTATCTTATTGAGAATTTTTGCATCCATATTCATCAGGGATATTGGCCTGTAGTTCTCTTTTTTTACTGAGTCTCTGTCTGGTTTAGGAATCAAAGTAATACTGGCTTCATAAAATGAGTCTGGAAGTTTTCCTTCCCTTTCTATTTCTTGGAATAGCTTGAGAAGGATAGGTATTATCTCTGCTTTAAACGTCTGGTAGAACTCCCCTGGGAAGCCATCTGGTCCTGGACTCTTATTTGTTGGGAGATTTTTGATGGCTGATTCAATTTCTTCACTGGTTATGGGTCTGTTCAAGCTTCCTATTTCCTCCTGATTGAGTTTTGGAAGAGTGTGGGTGTTTAGGAATTTGTCCATTTCTTCCAGGTTGTCCAATTTGTTGGCATATAATTTTTCATAGTATTCCCTGATAATTATTTGTATCTCTGAGGGATTGGTTGTAATAATTCCATTTTCATTCATGATTTTATCTATTTGGGTCATCTCCCTTTTCTTTTTGAGAAGTATGGCTAGAGGTTTGTCAATTTTGTTAATTTTTTCAAAAAACCAACTCTTGGTTTCATTGATCTGCTCTACAGTTTTTTTAGATTCTATATTGTTTATTTCTGCTCTGATCTTTATTATTTCTCTTCTTCTGCTGGGTTTAGGCTGCCTTTGCTGTTCTGCTTCTATTTCCTTTAGGTGTGCTGTTAGATTTTGTATTTGGGATTTTTTTGTTTCTTGAAATCGGCCTGGATTGCAATGTATTTTCCTCTCAGGACTGCCTTTGCTGCGTCCCAAAGCGTTTGGATTGTTGTATTTTCTTTTCTTTTTTTTTTTTTTAATTTTTTTTTTTCAACGTTTTTATTTATTTTTGGGACAGAGAGAGACAGAGCATGAACGGGGGAGGGGCAGAGAGAGAGGGAGACACAGAATCGGAAACAGGCTCCAGGCTCTGAGCCATCAGCCCAGAGCCCGACGCGGGGCTCGAACTCACGGACCGCGAGATCGTGACCTGGCTGAAGTCGGACGCTTAACCGACTGCGCCACCCAGGCGCCCCTGTTGTATTTTCATTTTCGTTTGTTTCCATATATTTTTTAATTTCTTCTCTAATTGCCTGGTTGACCCACTCATTCTTTAGTAGGGTGTTCTTTAACCTCCGTGCTTTTGGAGGTTTTCCAGACTTTTTCCTGTGGTTGATTTCAAGTTTCATAGCATTGGTCTGAAAGTATGCATGGTATAATTTCAATTCTTGTAAACTTATGAAGGGCTGTTTTGTGACCCAGTATATGATCTATCTTGGAGAATGTTCCATGTGCACTCGAGAAGAAAGTATATTCTGTTGCTTTGGGATGCAGAGTTCTAAATATATCTGTCAAGTCCATCTGATCCAATGTATCATTCAGGGCCCTTGTTTCTTTATTGACCGTGTGTCTAGATGGTCTATCCATTTCTGTAAGTGGAGTGTTAAAGTCCCCTGCAATTACGACATTCTTATCAATAAGGTTGCTTATGTTTATGAGTAATTGTTTTATATATTTGGGGGCTCCCGTATTCGGCGCATAGACATTTATAATTGTTAGCTCTTCCTGATGGATAGACCCTGTAATTATGATATAATGCCCTTCTTCATCTCTTGTTACAGCCTTTAATTTAAAGTCTAGTTTGTCTGATATAAGTATGGCTACTCCAGCTTTCTTTTGACTTCCAGTAGCATGATAGATAGTTCTCCATCCCCTCACTTTCAACCTGAAGGTGTCCTCAGGTCTAAAATGAGTCTCTTGTAGACAGCAAATAGATGGGTCTTGTTTTTTTATCCATTCTGATACCCTATGTCTTTTGGTTGGCACATTTAATCCATTTACGTTCAGTGTTATTATAGAAAGATACGGGTTTAGAGTCATTGTGATGTCTGTATGTTTTATGCTTGTAGCGATGTCTCTGGTGCTTTGTCTCCTAGGATCCCCCTTAGGATCTCTTGTAGGGCTGGTTTAGTGGTGACAAATTCTTCAGTTTTTGTTTGTTTGGGAAGACCTTTATCTCTCCTTCTATTCTAATTGACAGACTTGCTGGATAAAGGATTCTCGGCTGCATATTTTTTTCTGTTCAACACGTTGAAGATCTCGTGCCAATCCTTTCTGGCCTGCCAAGTTTCAGTAGAGAGATCAGTCACGAGTCTTATAGGTCTCCTTTTATATGTTAAGGCACGTTTATCCCTTGCTGCTTTCAGAATTTTCTCTTTATCCTGTGTTTTGCCAGTTTCACTATGATATTTCATGCAGAAGATCGATTCAAATTCCGTCTGAAGGGAGTTCTCTGTGCCTCTTGGATTTCAATGCCTTTTTCCTTCCCCAGTTCAGGGAAGTTCTCAGCTATAATTTCTTCAAGTACCCCTTCAGCACCTTTCCCTCTCTCTTCCTCCTCTGGGATACCTATTATGCGTATATTATTTCTTTTTAGTTTATCACTTAGTTCTCTAATTTTCCCCTCATACTCCTGGATTTTTTTATCTCTCTTTTTCTCAGCTTCCTCTTTTTCCATAATTTTATCTTCTAGTTCACCTATTCTCTCCTCTGCCTCTTCAATCCAAGCCGTGGTCATTTCCATTTTATTTTGCATCTCGTTTAAAGCGTTTTTCAGCTCCTCCTGACTGTTCCTTAGTCCCTTGATCTCTGTAGCAAGAGATTCTCTGTTCTCCTCTATACTGTTTTCAAGCCCAGCAATTAATTTTACGACTATTATTCTAAATTCACTTTCTGTTATATTATTTAAATCCTTTTTGATCAGTTCATTAGCTGTTGTTATTTCCTGGAGATTCTTTTGAGGAGAATTCTTCCGTTTGGTCATTTTGGATAGTCCCTGGAGTGGTGAGGACCTGCAGGGCACTTCCCCTGTGCTGTCTTGAATAACTTGCATTGGTGGGTGGGGCCACAGTCAGACCTGATGTCTGCCCCCAGCCCACCGCTGGGGCCACAGTCAGACTGGTATGTGCCTTCTCTTTTCCTCTCCTAGGGGCGGGATTCACTCTGGGGTGGCCTGGCCCATCTGGGCTACTTGCACACTGCCAGGCTTGTGGTGCTGGGGATCTGGTGTATTAGCTGGGGTGGATCGGCAAGGTGCACGGGGGGCAGGAGGGGCAGGCTCAGCTCACTTTTCCTTTGGAGATCCGCTTCGGGAGGGGCCCTGAGGCTCCGGGAGGGAGTCAGACCCCCCGGAGGGATGGATCCACAGAAGCACAGCGTTGGGTGTTTGCTCGGAGCAAGCAATTTCCCTGGCAGGAACTGGTTCTCTTTGGGATTTTGGCTGGGGGATGGGCAAGGGAGATGGCCCTGGTGAGCGCCTTTGTTCCCCGCCAAACTGAGCTCTGTCATCCTGGGGCTCAGCAACTCTCCCTCCTTTTGTCTTCCAGCCTTCCTGCTTTCTGAGCAGAGCTGTTAACTTATGACCTCCCAGATGCTAAGTCCCGCTTACTGTCGGAACACACTCCATCCGGCCCCTCCGCTTTTGCCAGCCAGACTCGGGGGCTCTGCTTGGCCGGCGAGCCGCCCCTCCGCCCCGGCTCCCTCCCGCCAGTCCGTGGAGTGCACACTGCCTCTGCCCTTCCTACCCTCTTCCGTGGGCCTCTAATCTGCGCTTGACTCCAGAGACTCCGTTCTGCTAGTCTTCTTGTGGTTTTCTGGGTTATTTAGGCAGGTGTCGGTGGAATCTAAGTCATCAGCAGGATGCGCGGTGAGCCCAGCGTCCTCCTACGCCGCCATCTTCCTATAGATCCCCCATGTTTGCTTTTTTAAAAAAGGTTTTATTTTTAAGTAACCTCCCCAAATAACATAGGGCTCAAACTTACAACTCCAAGATCAAGAGTTGTACATTCTGCCAACTGAGCCATCCCATTAAAGCTATGTTTTAATAAAACTTAAACTTAACTCATTTTCTTACTGTTGGAGAAAGTACCGTAGCACATGAAAGTTGGCTTTATTTCTAAATCTGTTTTGAATGTTTTCTTTTATAATTATTAGCAAAATATAAAGGAATACTCATAGCAACTTGCCTTTGGCATCATGTTGTGGTCTTTAACTTTTGGTAGAAAACATTCAGGTATGGATGCTACTCCACAGCCATTATCATCACAAAGCTAATGACACAATGCAAAAATAATTTGTTTTCTCAGATGATTCTCCCCCAGAAATTGTATTGATGATACTTATGAAGTTCCAGAAAAGAAATCACAATCATTTAGGAAGTCAGTATCTCTTTTTTTATTTGATATATGAAGCACAGGATTTGGAGTTCATACTTAGCATCCAAGAATGATATTAACAGACCTTCTAGATTTCCTTATTGTGTTGGGTATCACATGGTTAAACTGTGTTATCTTCTAAATTGGTATTGTAGTGGCCATTTAGAAAAGGAGTTGGTGGGGGAATGCGGGTGGAAATGTGTGGAAAAAAGGAGAGACGAGTAGGAACAAAGGAGAGAGAGCTGAAGAGTGGCCACGCCATAAGCATCCTGGTTGTAGTTCTGATTATGGTCAATGTCAGTTTTTCTCTCTGTTGGATATGGATGGTGAAGTTTCGCAGCTATCCTGGGGAGTCAGAGCATAGATTAAAAGCAAGCTGCCTCAGGCTCCAGGCAGGGAGAAGCAAAACAAGAACTAATTTCTTTGCTTTGAAAAAGATACAATAAGCAAATAAGTAGTAGGTTTAATAAAGAACTGGTGAAAGCTTTAAAATATTTTCATGAAGATTTCTAGCCATACATCAGTCCTATCCTCGAGATACATTATATCAGGAGTCAAATTGTCTCTAGAGATCTATTAGATATGCTGACTAATTCCTTAATAAGCTTTGAAAATTAGCTTATTCCTTAATAAGCCCTTAAAAAATGAGCAACCAGCATATTTATCAGGTAAGGGGTGCATGCTGGGTAAACACTATGTGTATATTATTTACTTAGAGCATTGCTCTGATCTTTTATGAATACTGTCCGATGGCTGGGGAAAAATACATATTTCTCTTCTTTTTTATGTTTCTTAAGCCAAAGGCAGGATTTCTACTTCCATTAAAGATTTAATAAATTCAAAAATAAGGAAATTGCATGTAGAAAAAAAAGCTAGATTTCTCTTTAGGCCTTCCACATTAAAATAACATTAAAAAAATGGAAACAAAGCAAATTTAATTTGTTTTCCTGCTTTCTCACTTCTTTATTCATACTCTTCTGTCTTCTATTAATTTTCACCAGAGCCAGATCGTGTTTTCTCTTAACTCTCAAATTCCCTCACTTTTGTTGGTTTAAGCGATACCCACAGGGGACATTTTTCAAAGTGGTATGCTAGGATTTAGCTGTGGGAGGCCCATTAATACACCACATAGAATTTTACTCCCCATAATGACATTTAAAGAGAGCTATTTGTTTTGACTGTGTTCTTTGTGTAGGCCTGAAGGTTACCATAGTAAAACCCCTTTGGCAAATGTGCAGTCAGAAATTTCTGGGTTAGAGTGGCAGGGGGTAAGGAAGAGGACAATTCCAAAATATTTCATGAGCAAAATCCTGATGAAAGGGAGAGTCTCTGGGGCCTGGTTTGTTCCCATTTCCTTCTCTGAGAAACAAGAGCAAATGACTCTCAATCCCTGCCCCCTCTCCCTTCAGAACCACGTGCCTCAAAAGGCTCTCCACTTAAAATTTTCTGATTTTTCTTAGAAATGGATTTTATGATGTTATCAGGTCACTTTTCGTTGATGAATATGTAGTTTCTTGGCTGTAGTTACAAATGATCCTGCTGCTGAAAGCTTCGGAGGTGGTGAACAGGGAAGGGCTTCGAAGTCAGATGGGTCTTCATTTAAATCCTTTAATCTGCTACTACTGATCAACTGAGTAAACTTGGATTAGTCACTTAACTTCTCTGATGTTCATTTTCCCTCATCGCTAAAAATGGAATGATACTACACATTCTCGCAGAGTTCTCATGAAAACTGCTTAAGATGAAGAGACATGTCCTGGCATGATCATTGGGCCAGGGTAAGCACAGATAAATGTCAGCATCCCATCCCTTTTTAGATTTGTTATCATTTGGATAAAATAAGCAAAAAGAAATGTGCGTTCTCTTTTATGATGGCAAATTGTTTTGCAACATCCTATAAAGAAAGGAAGACGATGGCCATCGTGGTTGCTGATGATATGCAGCTAGGCGAGTTTCAGTTGACCCTGCTCAGTCTCTTCTGTCTGAATTCTATCAGGTACATCCAAACAATGTAACATCCCCTTCCATTGTGGCTGAATGTTCACATTATGTCTTGATGATTCATGCATTTGAAGGGAAATTGAATTAACCAAGGAGAGAAATAAAAAATTTAAGAATAAGTTTAACAAGATCAATTCTTTTATAATTGGACCGCTTGCTTTCAGCCTTGAAAAATAGCATTTAAAAAGGTGTTCATGGTCTGTGATTATCATTTGTAAAGTGAAAACTAAGTTTCTTGCCCAAAGGCTCAGCTGGAAATGGTGTCTTCGAAAAGACTTTTTGATTCTTAAGAATCCTACAGCATCTGTATAGCATGTTTCCCCCTTGATTATTGTTCTTGTCACTACCTCCTTTAAGGTGAGTATGAGAAAAGATCATACACTCAACTCATGGTCCTTAGCCTTGTCTTTATCAAAATAGTATTAATTTTAATCCTGCGAACTCATATCATGTGCTATAGCTTTTTGGAGTTTGACAAGCTTTATACTACTACTTGTTAGCTGTGTGATTTTAGCCAAAACATAACATATTTCAGCCTCAGTTTCTTCATCTGTCAGATGAAGATAACAATTCGTATGTTTTTGTAAAGCATTAATGGGCTAAATATTTACTGACATTTTCCTATGTGTTGGGGTGGGATCCAGGTTCCAAAGATGGCCACCAATGAACAATGTCTCTTGAAATGGACACCTTTGTGTATTCCCCTCTCATCCAGAATATGGACTGCCCTTGCAATGCGCTTTGACAAAACTGCTATTTTATTTATTTATTTATTTTACATTTATTTATTTTTGAAAGAGAGAGACCGAGCACAAGTGGGGGAGGGGCAGAGAGAGGAGACACAGAATCCAAAGCAGGCTCCAGGCTCTGAGCTGTCAGCACAGAGACCGACGCGGGGCTTGAATTCACAAACCGTGAGATCATGACCTGAGCCGAAGTCGGACGCTTACCCGACTGAGCCACTCAGGTGCCCCAACACAACTGATATTTTAAAAGGAGAACGCTAGTGAAGGGGGGCATTTTAGGAAACATAAAGTCCATCAACAAAAGTTACTAAGTAAATGTGAAGCGGCCGAAAAGATAATATGACCAACTGACAAGAGAAAAAAAAAAGCGTGCTGGAAAAAGAGAGAAATGAGATTTGATAGGCAAGTAAAGCAGAAGGGACACTTTGCCAGAGCTGGGTCTAAACCTTAAGACCCGGCAGCATCAGCTTTTGTGCTTTCAAGAGTCTTGAGGTGCCATGTGAAAAGTCTGGCTACCCTTCTAGAGAGAACATGTGTAGAAATAACGGGAAGAGGAAGAGGTCACAGGGAGAAGACGAGAGAGAGAGAGAGAGAGGCTAAACCATCCCAATAGTTGCCCTACGGTTGCAGCTGAGACTTCCAACCATTTCCACCAGGGTCTCCGTTTGTGAACCTCATCTGCCACCTGACTGCAGTTTCAATTATAGACTCCAAGCAACACCAGCAGAGAAATCATAGAGCTGGGTACCAGTGGGTACCCACAAAACTATGAGAAATAATAAAATGGCTATCGCTTTAATTGACTAAGTTTTGTGAGAGTTTGCTATTTGGCGGGTAGTAAATAACTGAAATAGCTGGCTAGTTTGCTTATGTTTATTCTTTTCATTGCTTCTCTCCCCCAGTTTAGTCGTTGGTTGTCTTTTTTTTTCCCCCTCCAATATACTCTCTGTGGACAGCTAGCTGAGACAGCTAGCTTATTCTCACAGCTTTAAAGACTGTTCATGACTATAATCTATTTCTCTAATCATGACTTTTCATCTATTTTATGGAACTGTACCTCCATCAACTTAATGAATGCTTCTTTGCCTTAAACTCTTCACCATAATCATAATGGTCTTCTATTTAAGGATTTCCATCATTATCCATTTAAATTTCAAAGCTCTCCACACTCTGTTGACATTTAGTATCAAATCTTATTTCTTTCGCTTCCCAGCCAGCATGTTTCCTGTTCCCTTGACAGTCAACCTACTCACTAGTAAGCAATAACTACTTTTGCGTCTTTGCTGTTGATGCTACTTTTTCTGAAATGTCCTCAAAATCTCCTTCTGTTTTACAGAATATTTATTCATCCTTCAGTTTTAACCTGAATCCAGTATCTTCTGTGACTTTTTTTTTTAACTTCCCTTTCATTGCTTTACTTCATCTTTGTTTCTACAGGATTGATCACATGATTTCTGTCTCTTCGTATATTATTTTACGTGTTGGTTAATGGGTATTTGTTATTGGCTACTCATCATTATAGATGCAAGTTTGTCTAACATTGAAGATGTTCTTTCTTGACATTTTACTCTACAGTCTATTTCATGAGCAGAATATCAAGGTTTAAGAAGACATTTAGAAATTAGACATTTTCTTGGTATCGTGTGGCTCACGTATGGAGTGCAAGAAGTCAGAGGGCAGGGGTAGGTAAAGATTGTGAAGTGTTCTGTGCCAGGCAAAAGGCTTTGTATTTACCCTGTAGATGCTAGGAGACCATGAAAAAAATTATCAGCAGAGTAAAAGCCAGTGATTTATATTTTCACAAGATAAATTTGTTGCCATCAAGAGAACAGCAAGAACACTTGTGGTTTGGGGATAGGGGTGTGGAGTTCGTGAGATGAGTGAGGATGCTAGAGCGGTTATTAACTCAGATGAGAGATGATAAAATTTGAATAAGAACTGAGGACACTTGGGGAGCCTGGGTGGCTCAGTCGGTTAAGCGTCCGACTTCAGCTCAGGTCATGATATCACGGTTCATGAGTTCGAGCCCCGCATTGGGCTCTGTGCTGACAGCTCAGAGTCTGGAGCCTGCTTCCAATTCTGTGTCTCCCTCTTTCTCTGTCCCTCTCACCCTCACGCTCTGTCTCTTTCTCTCAAAAATAAATAAACGTTAAAAGAAAAAAAACGAAGACACTTACTAAAGGTCTTTGGGAGGAAGAATTTTCAGAATGCAGTTACCAATCAGATGAAGGAGGAAGAATGAATGTGACTTCCCTATTTGTAAGTTAGGTAATAGTTGTACCTACAGCAAGATGGAGAATGCATAATGTAAATCAAGCAAATGGGGGCGGGGTGGAGGGATGGTCATTTTTTCCATATATCTTAAACTTAAATTATCTGTCAGATATATAAGTGGAGATATTCAGAGGGCTTTGGAAACACAGGTTCAAAACAGAAGAGAGTTTTGACTGAAGAATGTAGATTTCTGAATCATTACCATATACGTGACAATAGACATCTTGAGAATTAATGAAATCTCTCACAGAGAGTTCCAGTTAAAAATTGAAGACCATAAGACCAATAAGATTTGAAGATAGAGAAAGAAGAAAAACATTTAAGGTAGGAGCAGATACTTTGAAGAAGGTGGCACCGGTCAAATGTTCCATGCCCAAGGAGAGCCCAGGTAAGGCAATACCTAAAATACAATGAATTTAGTTTGATTCTCTGGGGATTTTATTGAAGTTACGTTATTTTAGTGTAGGCTGAAGGTGGGAACTGCAAGGGCTTGAGAATGAATGGGAAGTGAAGAAGTACAGAATGGCTGGAAGGAAATGAAGGCAAATTAGTCACAGAGGCAAATGTAACACAGCAGGACTTCTGTTTAATTATTTACTTATTTGAAGATTGGAGGCATTGTAGTACACGCAGTAAGGAAAGAACCTTGTGGGAAAAAAGAAAAGCCAAAAATATGACAGCCCAAGCACTTGAGCAAGAGAAGAGAGGGAGAGAGAGATTCAGAGAAGACAGAGAAGAGATCTGTAGGAATATTTATAATTTCTGAAATTGTGTCTAAATTCCTTTTGTGTGTAACCCGCTTGTAAAATTCATTGCATTTGAATTATAATCAACTCTGATCATTTCCTTTAATATTTGCTATGTTAAGAAAATTGTTCTATTATACAAACTTTGTATTTTAGCCAAAAAGAAGTTCCCTTTTAATGTATTTCTTTGTTTTTCATTATATCAAGGAACAGAGAGAACTTCATTTCACTGATTTGTTTTTACACCTATGTGAGATTGAAATTAGAATGGTATATTTGTTGGCATGAGTATAGGTATACAACTATCTTAGAGTGTAGTTATCACATAGATTTAGTTTTTATAATGTTAATCTGTCCCACTAAAACTCCTTTAAGTGGTACATTTTGGCTTTCCATATTGAAATCCAAGTAAATTACTGAATAATATGGGAATTTAAAAAAAATGGACCTGATGATAAAATATTTCTACTTCTCGATATTTTAAATTCTTCAGGCAAAATCACATTGTTACTGCCACAGACGCCTTCACGAAGGTACAATGCAAGAACCTGAGACACGGAGTATTTTTCTGTTATGGTATATTTTATGATAAGTATAGCAAAATAAATTTTGATTATAAGATAATTAAAGCAATGACTATCATCCTCATCATCTTCCTTCTCATCAGATATTATTAGCTAAGATTTATTGAATATCTTCTACATGGCACACTCACTCCCAGGCAATTTAAATTTTCTTTTTCTTTATCCTCACAATTAACCTATGAAGTAAGAATAAATGGACTACCATAGCTATTAAACAGATACTGGGGAGGAAAATAGCTCTTACTTCATCACAGGAAACAAAATTCAAAACGTTTGCCGCTTAAGCCTGGATTTTGTTCAGCTGAGGGGGCTGCCATTGTTAGTTAAGTGTCTGTGGCTTCCTGTTCCTCTTAGACCTGAGGGGGTGAAATTTGAAATGTATGGGATGATGGTCATGTATCTATTCTTTTCTGAGAGGGCAGCCTTGCAAATTGTAAAGGTAAATAAGAAGCTATCTTCTTGTAAGTTGGGTTAAACTGTGTGTTAGTGTTGTGAGTTAGGTTTGCACTTTGAAGGAAGGTGTGTGTGTGTGTTTGTCGGGTGCTGTGAAAACTATGGTCTTGTAATTTAGTACAATAAAGTATGAGTCTGAAAATTACACTGATCTTGTGACATTAAGGTAGCTACCACTCCTCCCAGATTCTTTTGTGGGACACAAGGTTTACAAAGCATCAGGTTTTGAAAGTATGACTTTAGACCAGGGTTTGGGTCTTATCTGAAGGTCTCTGACTGCAAGCAATAATCTACTTGGCAAGTGAGTGATGTGTCTGGGTGAGGCCATGCCCTATTGGAAAGGCGTGGTGTTTCCTAACTGATAAGTAAAGAGTCACAGGGTAGAAGTTAGAAGATGAAAATTCTCTCATAGTGAATTATAGACCTGAGAGTTGGGGGCACAGCTAGGAACTGAAAAGCTCCCAAAATAAAGATGTAATTGCTTGTGGGATTACCCTTTTTCTTGGAGCAATGTGCATAACCTTTCTTTTACTTACCTCTTATATTGTATTTCCTCCTAGATTTTTTTTAACCCTTCTGATACAAAATTATAGCTTTTTAAAGGTTTGCTTTGGAAAGAAGCCAGAGATCTTTATATCACGGTAAGTTCCAAATAGAATTGGAGGAAATATCAGAGGATAAAATAACCAAAAAACAGAGAACAGTTCTAGTGCTGTGCTAACCAATATGGCAGCCACTAAACACATGTTCTACTGAGACTTTAAACTAAGTTAACATGTGCTGAAAGCATAATATACGTAGCAGATTTCAAAGCTTAGTTTAAAAGAAATATCTCAATATTTTTATTGCTTGTTGAAAAACTAATATTTTGAATACATTAAATCATATATTTGATTAAAATAATCTTATTTGTTTCTTTTTATTAGTTTTAATGTGCCTACTAACACATATAAAGTTACATATAAAGCTCACATACATTTCTATTGTACCAGGCCAGTCTAGACTGAGATTGGCAGGAAGTGAACCATGGTCAAAAGAAGAATAGAACGGAATACAAATTTTGAATGACAAGGGGCAACATTGGAACACACACATGACAAACTCCCTGAGAAACTTGCCCTCTCCCTGTGGGTACCTGAGGGAGATAACCCATAAAAAGGGTAGGAAGGTTCATTTGTGAGTTACATGTATGCAATCATTCAACTTTATAAATTAGTAAATTGAAGCACAAAGAAATATAAAATAGTAAATCAAGATCCGATGAGTAATTTCTCCCTCAGCTGCTCCTAACATTCTAATGTGTTTATCTTGGGAATGTCTCAATCGTCTTCTAATTGTGTGATCATTCTGTTACACAAGAAATACTAAAGTGCTCTTCAGACCTGTGGTGGGCAAAACCAATTTTTCTCTTTGGGTCAGAGGGGAAAACTTGTTTTCTAAGTTCCACAAAAACCTGTGGGGGTTGTCATAGAAAGAGCTGTCACTGCCTGATTCAGATAAAGGTCACCAAGCAGGTGATGGTTGTAATTCTGGTCCTTCTTTCTATATCCCAAATTCTCACATCCCTCTATGTTTAAAGCTTGCAATTTATGCAACTAGGCTTTTTGTGAAGGAATTACACTTTTTTTGTCCAATTAAAATGTAATATAGCTTCCCCTATGTGTCGGAAAAATACGGAAAAACAGACAAAAAAGAAAATGTTAAAACATTTATTCCATCATGTACTAAATATTTTAAAGCACTTTATGCACATATGAATGCATTTAAACTGGGGATATTGTTCTAATAACCAGTTTATTTTTCACTTAACATTGACTCTATAAATTTTATTTCCCACTAAATATTGTTCTAAAGCAGCTATTTTCAAATATGGGTGCTTACAGGCCGCCATGAGGGCAAGTGGGAACTGAGGGCCAGAGAAGGCTAAGCTACTGTGGATCCACTCGTGTCAGTATTCTATTCCACTATTCTGGAGTAAAGACATCCTTTGAAAAGACAGATCCTCTAATAAACACATTTGGATATATTTTATTGGAAAATATTATTTTTAAAGGCTCTTTGATATTCTAGTGCTTTGGTACCCCATCCTTCATTTGACCAATCCACATTTTAAAAGTATTAAAACTTTTCTTGTTTGATTTTGACACTATAAATAGCGATACAATAAGTGATAGCTCATAAACCTTTTCAGGTATTTCAGATGGTTTTGATAGAATACGCTTCTAGACGAGCAATCATTCCACTAAATGGTATTTCTCATTACTTCTCAGACGTTTGCCTCTGCTAACTTTTATATCAGCTCATGCTACCAAGAGTGTGTGCATTTTCTATTTCACTGAAGCATTGATTACCATATTATAATTTTAAGCGGATTTTATAGTCTGCAATGCTTTTTCATTCTTTACATTTGTATTGCTTTCTTTGGTAGTAAAACTATAGACCATTTCATATTTTCACTGCTACTTTATTTCTTTTCTTCTATGAAATTTCTGCTCCTGTCCTCACTTCAGCTTTTTCTGTTGAATCATATCAGTTTCTTAGAGCTTTTTAAAATGCATGAAGCCTTGTTAATACTCTTTTCTTTTGCTTTCATATTCGCATTTAAAATTTTGTCCATAATATTATTTTTACATATGGAAGTGTTAAATTTTCATTCATATAAATCTTTCTAAGTTGTCCTTAAAAGATTGTTCCTTTACACTTATGGTTAGAGAAGTCTTCCCCATTCTATGATCGGATACATTTTTTTTTAGTACCTTTAATGTGTAAGCTTTTTACGTTGATATGTTAAATTCATCTGTATATTTGTGTGAGGGAAAGTGAATATGTATGATGTGAAGTAGAGAGTTTTTTAAAATGCTCTACAGAGGGGCACCTGGGTAGGTCAGTCAATTAAGCGTTGGATTCTTCATTTTGGCTCAGGTCATGATCTCATGGTTTGTGGAAAAGAGCCCTGCATCGGGATTTGTGCTGAAGGCATGGGGCCTGCTTGGAATTCTTTCTCTCTCTGCCCCTCCCCTGCTAATGCTCATACTTTCTCTCAAAATACATAAATAAACATTTTTTTTAAATGCTGTAAAGAGTAAATTAAATGTCCTGTCATCTAAATTCTATACTGATTACACTGAATTTTTTTTTTTTTTCATTATACTTGGGTACCTTTCAAGGGAATTTTGTTATTTTCAAAAAAAATAAAAGAGCAAGGACCCAGGACCCTACTTATTAATTTTTTTAATCCTTTTTTTAGTAATCCAGCCTCTAAATTTTACTTCCAGATGGATTACCTTTGTAGTCCTTATAAATAAAAAATCAAGTAGGTATATTGATTTGGGGGAGACTGGCCACATCCATGCTAATAAATGTTCTCTTGGTTACCCTGTTTAGCCATGTTTTCTTCTATGTAGTTTGGTTTGAAAAAAATTCTCTAATAGGTTATTACATGTTTCCAAGTTTATTACTGTCTATTTGCGTGTATATGCATACATTAAACAGTTTCTTATACATCAGTAATCACCAGTTAGAAAATAGGAGATTGGGAAATTTTGTTACTAGGTAAAGTGTTTTTTGCTTGATTCTCTTGGATTAATAATAATAATGTACCTGAACATAAATTGTTTTTCTCCTTTCTGGTGCTTTATATCTTATATTTGTATTTTTTTTTTCCTTTTTACTTTGGTGAGAACTTCCAGAGAACCAAATATCAGTACCTATGTTTATTGCTGCTGTTTGACTTTCATGAAGAATACTTCTGGCGTTTCCCAACTGGCCAATGATTCGAGATAAATATTCTTCACGTTCCTTAACTATGTCCTTTCTTTGCTTTTTAACGTTTTCATATCAAGAAAGAATGAAGAAATTTATTGAATGGATAACTTTCCAATTTCTGTCAAGGTGATTGCATGATTTCATTCTCCTTTGACTAATTGATACTTCTAATTAAATTAATAGGATCCTTAATACTAAAACAAATATATTTCTATATTCAGACATCTAGATCATGAAATATTCTTTTTATATTATTACTAAACTCAATTTACTCTTATTTTACTTAGGGTTTTTACATATATCTTCATAATTGAGGATGTTGTTTGCTCTTAAAATTTGTTTCATTTCTCTTATCTTTGTCATGATTATAGTTTGGGTAATGCTAGCTTCATAAAATTATTATTTAAGAATATCCTCTGTTTGCTATGTTCAGGAAAGAATGAGGACCTATGAAAGAACAAGGACCCTATTTAATTTTTTCTTTAAATCTTTTTTTTTCAACCATCATTTACTAAACTCTAGCCACTATTGGTGTGTTCTAATTTACCACAGTTATATGGGGAATGTTTAAATTATTTGCACTCTTCTATTCTGTAATTGTACCCTCTTTCTTACATCTAATGGTGAATATGTACATTTCTCTCTACCTGCCTTACTAAATTCAACTCTCTGTTTGTCTCTTTTCTTGCTGGTTCAAACTATTTGTTCCTAACCCTACCTATTATTTAAAATGATAATTTTGCATGTATTTTTAATTTCTCATTCCTAATCTCCTATGTTAATTTTATCTTTTTGAATTTATTGAATTGAATTGTACTTTAGGAAATACAATATATTTAATTGTATTTGGGTTTTCCTTGTTTAATCATCAAAATACTTTGAATTATACAAGATATGATATATGGTAACTTTAATTTAAAATTATAATTTCTAATTGTAAATATGTAGCTTTGTTTTTACTTTTGAATCTAGGCTTTTATGTGGAAAAAAAATCAGCCATATTGGTTTCTTTTGTTGTTGTTGTTACTGCTTTTGTTATTGTTAATTTGTTATTTTATTACATTTTGGACAAAGATTATTGTTATTGTGTTATTGTTATTATGTTATTATTGTTATATGTTATTATGTCTTCTTTATGTGTATTTGTTTTCGGGGTTTTCTCTGTCTTATTACAAGATTAGTTTTTATAAATATTCCAAAGGCATCTTTAAGAGAAAGTAATCTCTTCAAATGTAGGGTTTAGAAAAAGGAAGTCTATTAAATCAGACTTATTAATCATTCAAATCACTATAGTCTTGGGCTTTTTTTAGCCTTTCCTACCTTGCCTGTTTCCCTTATGAATGTCTACCTCTTATTCAGACATTTTTCATTTTTTATCTCAATTCATATTCTTATCATGTCATCATTTTTATCTTGTTTCATGGAGTCAATACTTAATTGAATTTTAACAGGCTAAAACTTATATTCGGTAGAAAATTATTTGGCAGGCGATACCCTCCTCCCCTCCTGTTGAGCACTGTCTCTTCTTTTCCGGCTCACACCGGTGTTTTTCTATCTTCTTCTATTTGAAAGCTGTCTGTCTCTGAAGTTGCCCTATCGTGAGATGTCTTGATTCTCCTTGAATTCTCACTCTGTTCACCGGGGTTGTGTTAAAATCACCTTCTTAGATTCCATGTCAAAAGGCTGATTTGTAATACTAATTCAAAATTCCATAACTTGAAAGAAATGAAGAGAGAGGGCAATAGGCATATCTGGTAGGTCAGTCTTTGCTGTGAATTTTTTTTTTAATAGACTTCTTTCCATTTTACTATAGACACCTTGCTTGACTAGTTTGTATTGGCACCTGAGGCCAGAATTAGGTGACTTTCAGTACAGTTTCACACTGAGCCTTTTAACGGCAGATCCTTCCTGTGGAAAATATCCCCTCCTGTGTGATGCTTCACTTAGGGTGACTTGGCTTGCGGGTCCCACTAATCTGACTTTGTTAGACTCTTCCTAAATCTATTACATATGCTTATATGTATATGCGAACTTCTGTCGTGAGCAGAGTTTAAATTTTCCCCGGGGGAACCTACACCGTTCGCAGGGGCTATAACTATACATCTGTTGTAAATATTTATAAGTATTCTGCAATAGTTAACAAACTGGAACCTCCTTCAGGTGACTTCAGTGATGGACCTAGTGATGGATATTCAACCTAATATAGGGGGGTTAACTCTCTTTAATGAAGTGGAATTTCAACATGCTGGTACTATAAGAATGTGAGATGAACTCATGGAGCCCAATGCCTCCGCATGTGGAGAAAGCTTTCTACAATATGATGGGAAGTGGGCACTGACCGCTCATGGTCAGCAAGCAATGTCACTACTTGCTCCTCCGTCCCTGCATGGGTGCACTTCAACCGTGTGACTTCTATGGTTACCGAGGGTCAGTTAGATTCCCCTCCCCCAAATATATCATGTGTATTTATGCACGTGTCATTATAAAACTTATTATTTTTAAAAAAAAATTTTTTTTTCTCAACGTTTTTATTTATTTTTGGGACAGAGAGAGACAGAGCATGAACGGGGGAGGGGCAGAGAGAGAGGGAGACACAGAATCCGAAACAGGCTCCAGGCTCTGAGCTATCAGCCCAGAGCCCAATGCGGGGCTCGAACCCACGGACCGCGAGATCGTGACCTGGCTGAAGTCGGACGCTTAACCGACTGCGCCACCCAGGCGCCCCAAAATTTAATGGAATATTATGAAAATTACAGAAATTAATGTGGTCACACAAGAGAGTGTACTTAGTAATTATTTTATATTTTTCCAAGATGGTAACACCTCTTCTTAATTAGCCCAAATTAGCCACATTTAAAGCTATACCCTGCCTCTCTGGGCTGCAGTTATCTTCATCTATCACTGCATGCATCATAGTAACTAACAATATGGCAAATTCCACTCCTGCACTTTGGTTCTTTGCTTTAATACATTTTTCTTAGCATCTAAGCTCATTTACGTTAGGTTCTGTAACTTGAACATAGAAATACATGACAAATACATATAGGTAAGTGGCCTCATGACACTTAGAGGGTGATATTATGAGTGAACATTAATATACAGTTACATCATTCTAGACATAAAATAGTGAATGAGTAAATGGCTATTTTGCTTCCAAGGATGTTGTATATACAGAAGAAACCCTTAACTGACCTGCATTTAGTAAGCTTTCTGATGATCTGAGGATCTCTATTCCCTCTGTAACCCCTGCAGTTGACTGATGCCTGCAGGATGGCTGATGAGGTGCTCTCAAACACCCACTTTTCATGTGTATACATCTATAAAGTGACTTTTTAATGTCTTTTATTATATCTATTATCAATAATCTGTTTTATTTTTTCTCACCAACATGTCAATATCTGTGTATTACTAATTATGTTTTAAGTTTATTTATTTATTTTGAGAGAGAGAGAGAGTGGGGGGGGGCACTCGAGCAGGGTAGGGGCAGAGAAAGAGGGAGACAGATAATCCCAAGCAGGCTCTGTGCTGTCAGTACAAAGCCCATAATGGAGCTAGATCCCACGAGCCTTGAGATCATGACCTGAGCTGAAATTAAGAGTCAGATGCTTAACTGCCTGAGTCATCCAGGCACCCCTGTATATTGATAATTATTAAATGTAATTGAATATTATGCAAATTACAGGAGTACAAATAAGAAGATATTTGGGATTTTTGATGAAAACAAAACTGACTACTTTGTAAAGGTTTGTTAAAGGCAAGTTAAATTTAGTGGGATTGAAAGCACTGTAAATTATGGGAAAAATTTTGCTCAATTCTAGAAGATTCTTCATTCACGTGAAACTGGGGTTTTTGTTAAACTAGACTTGGTTAGCAAGAAAGACAACTAGAATGCTAATAAACAGATCCATACTCAAAGAAGAGAAAATGTACTACTCTCAAAATGTTGGTGAAAATCTACAGATTATATATTAAAGTCATTATCATTATTTTTTATAGTTCTCAATTCTAACTAATTTTTAAAAGTTGAGTAATTGTTATGCAAACTGATTTTTGCTACATTTTCTACAAACTCCATTAACCTTAGTAGAGTCTTATTAGAGTAGAGTCTAATTAAAAAAAAGCTTTTCTTTTTTTTTCCTCACACATTTTTCCTTATTCCCTATTCTGCATTGTATGTCTCTTAGCTCTTCAATTTTCAAAATCCAGAAGTATATAAATTATTCCACTGGATAAATATTACTAAGTGCCATGAGTCTGTATTTCTGTTTCTGTTTGAGTTAATATGATTAAATATTATAAGAAAAAAATATTATAAGAAAAAAATAGAAAAAGAATCTCCCTCCTTTAGAGAAGCATTATAGTGTAGACTTCTTAGGGGAGGCACAGTAGTGAATGGGCTAGGAATGTGCTGGGAAACAGGCTCTTAAGATTCAGATTCTGATCCTGCCATGTGCTTAACTAAGAGACTTTGTAGTCCTCAATTTATCATAGTTCTCTGTGCCTCCGTTTTCCTTCGGGTAAAAAGAAGAAAGCTGCATTACCTACTTCATAGGGCTGTTGTGAATGCTACATGAATTAATACAGGTAAAGCCTTTCATAATACAGCCTCATTATCATTAGCTGTTCGCAAATCTATGAATGTCTCAGGATAGTTTTGAGTTCCCAGATTTTGAAAACTAAACCTAAGACTTAGAAACACAAATATCTCTTCTTTCCTAGTTTTAATGAACAGTATCCATGCTTTTGATAATATTTTGTTAATAATTTCCTTTAAAGTCACAAATGTGTGTGTGCGTGTGTGTTTGTGTGTGTGTGTTGTGTGCTAAATATAAGACCAAATTAATTAGAAATGAGTACTTTTATATGAAAAGCCCTGCCTGGTAGGCTGAAACAACATCTTCAGGGGAAAAAAAATAAGCTCAAGGGCTGGATTATCAAATGTAGCAGCTCAGTGGTTCAATTCATACCTGACAGGCTTCAAAGACTCTCTATGCAAATTGATCTCCCAGCTGCAAGGGTAATTAACATGGGTTTGTTGCAAGGATCTGTTCTTCTATCCATTCTTCTTCATGATTATTTTAGTAGCTTAACAATTGTCTGTAACTACTTAATCCACTCTTAGAGCACATATAAAATTACTTTACTCTGGCGTGTAAAATAAGACTTCTACCCTCTTCAAAATGCATGCTGTCTACTTGATATGCTAAGGTTGGCACACCAGGTAGAGATGCAAGAAAACTGGCTGCAGGTAATAAATACAGTCCCTTTTCATTCATTCAGATACACATTTGTACTATGCCTTTTGATCTTCTTGGTGTTACATACTTATTAGTAGATTTGCTAGTCATATTTCTTCTTGTTTCATTAGCAATGAAGTGTGTGTGTGTGTGTGTGTGTGTGTGTGTGTGTGTGTGCATGTTTGTGTGCGTTGCAGTGGTGGTTAGGGGAGGAGCATTCGGGCCGTTGATGAGACTGTTAAACGTAACTAAGCTTCTATCTAGCCAAAGAAAGCCACATAAGCTCTTAGTAATGTTGTATATGATTGGATCACTAAGAATCACGTTCAGCGTTTTTCACAGACTCATCAAAGTTCCTTATGAGCTTACAGGATCTTATTCAAAGGGCATGTTCACACAATGTTATCCATTCAGCACTTGAATAAGGACATCTCTGTGAAAAGGATTTGCAATAGCTCAGTACTTCAACAACAACAAAAATAGCTCTGCTGATGATATGTTTTACACACAACAAAGTTGTCTATGTTAGATTCATTAATCAAAATCTAATAAAAAGAAATAAATTGTACAGTTTATCTCAATATGGCATCTCTTTAGAAAAAAATGGAACAATTTAAAGGTCTGTGGCTTACTGCCACTTTCCTGTATTCATCCTCATGTGTCACGGGTATATAGTGTATTCCATTACACAAATCTCTTATGGTTTTTCTTTTTACTCCTAATCTCCATTTAATTTATTTCCATTATTATTTCCTTATTCAAATAATGCTTCTCTGTCTCCTTGTATATGTTTGTGAGATTTTACTCTAGGATGAAACTTCTAGGTTGATGGATGTGTTTTCAACTTTGCCAGATATTGTCAATTACTCCCCAATGGTTAAACATATGTACACTACCACCGTGAGAATTCTCACCGTCTCTTGGTATTGACTGATGTTTAAAATGTTGCTAATACGATTACCTATGAAATAGTATCTTGTCATTTTAGGGGCGCCTGGATGGCTTAGTCAGTTAAGCGTCCAACTTCGGCTCAGGTCACGATCTCATGTTTCATGCGTTCTAGCCCTGCATCGGGCTCTGTGCTGACAGCTCGGCGCCTGGAGCCTGTTTCGGATTCTGTGTCTCCCTCCCTCTCTGCCCTTCCCCCGCTCTCACTCTGTCTCTCTCAAAAATAAATAAACATTGAAAAAATTTTTAAAAAAGATAGTATCTTGTCATTTTAATTCTTATTTTCCTGATTACTGAGGTGGTTGAGCATCTCTTCAACATTTATTGGTTTTGTAGGATTTCTTTTCTGTAAATTGTTCTATGTATCATATGTCCTATTTTGAATGAGTTACTTTCATATTTATTTGTACTAATTTCTATATTGGATACTTATCCACTTTGGTCTGAATAATTGTATTTTTATATGTTAAGTGTCTTTTGGTGTGTAACTATTTTCATTTTTATTGTTGACAAATTTGTTCATTTTTCTTCTATGATTTTTATTTAATGGGAGTTGATTAAAAATTCCTTCTATACCACACTGTGATATGTTTTCTTCATTATCTTCTAAATGTTTCAAGTTTTACTTTTTAGAATTTATTTTGTTTCGCATTTATTTTTTTCTGCATGGTAGAAGGTATCCTTTTCTTTATCGCTATGAAACCATTTGTTTCAGTTCCATTTATTACATGATCATTTAAAAAAATTATTGTTTAATTTTTAGAGAAAGTGAGACAGACAGAATGCGAGCCAAGCGAGGGGCAGAAAGATAGGGAGACACAGAATCCGAAGCAGGCTCCAGGCTCTGAGCTCTGAGCACAGAGCCCCGGGGGAGAAGGGGTGGGGGGTTGAGCTCACAAAAAAGATCATGACTTGAGCCAAAGTCAGACGCTTAACCAACTGAACCACCCAGGTGCCTCATGATCATCTTAATCTGCAGTACCATGTCTGTTATAAACCCACTTTACTTTTATGCACAATTCTGTTTCAGTAGACACTACTTGGTAATATAGGTCTCTTTGTTTATTCTTGTATCAATTTCATAGTCTTAACTACTACGACTTTAAAATAAGTCTTGAAATCACCTCATTGATTTTCCAAAAAGGTTATAATTATTCTTGGCCCCCTTCACAGACATTTTAGAATTGACTTGTCAATCTCTAGTCAAATTTGTATTTGGAGTTTGATTGGAATTGCATTGGATGTATAGATTAATTTGGGGGAAAACTGACATTCTTTTTTAAATTGGGTTTTCTTATCTATGAGTGTAGTTTGCATTCCTCCTTACAGATTTTTTATGCATTCCAGTAAAGTTTTATACTTTCCTATTCTATTTCAGTTAGATTTCTTTGATGTGATGTATGTTTTTTGTGCTATCATAAATGGTATTCTGTAAATATTACAATTTCTATCATATATTGATTTGGAGTGGAAGTCATTAATTTATCTTCCATTCACCAACGTTTTTCAACTCTTATTAATTCTTGTTATTTGTATGTAGACATTCTCAGGTAATGGAAATGTTGTTATTTCTTTCTAATTTTTTATTAGTCATGTGTACGTTTATTTAATCTGACACTATCAGCAAGACTCTCGTAGACAGGTCTGGATAGTAACATTGTTTGTTTTGATCCTGATTTTGAAAACAGTGTTTCTGACAACTCATTTTTCATGTATGTTTTTAGCAATTGATTTTTTATAGATAGCCTTTATTGTATTTGGTTTTGTTTCTATTCCTAGTTTCCTAAGATGCTGAATTTTAAAACAAGTAGCTTTAATATATCTGGTGAGATAATAATTTTCCCCTTTGATCTGCAAATATCGTGAATTATGTTGACACTGTTATATATAAAGCATCTTGCAGTCAATGGATAAACCCGTCTTAGCCATGATGCATTAAAAAAACAAACTGAGTGGTGCCTGGGTGGCTCAGTCTATTGAGCACCAGACCCTTGATTTCAACTCAGATCATGATTCCAAGGTCATGGGATTGAGTCCTGCGTCAGGCTCTGTGATGAGTGTGGAGCCTGCTTAAGATTCTTTTTCTCTCTCCCTCTGCCCATCTCCCCACACTCTTGCTCTCTCTTTCAAATAAGTAAGTAAGTAAATAAATGAGTAAATAAATAAATTGATACCATTTTTGCTAAAATTGGTCTAAAATTTTTGATTTTGTGTTCATAACTAAGGGAAAATATAATTATCTCTTATATTACTCTCCATTAATTTTTTATACCATGGTTATTATAGCTCCACATAATAATATTAGAAGTATTTCCTGTTTTTATTTTCACTTAAAGAGTTTGTATAGGGCTGGAATTACATGTTCAGAAATGTCAGTAAAACACCTCCAGTGTCTCTCCCGCCTCTATTACTCTTTTTTTTTTTTTTTTCAACGTTTATTTATATTTGGGACAGAGAGAGACAGAGCATGAACGGGGGAGGGGCAGAGAGAGAGGGAGACACAGAATGGGAAACAGGCTCCAGGCTCCGAGCCATCAGCCCAGAGCCTGACGCCGGGCTCGAACTCCCGGACCGCGAGATCGTGACCTGGCTGAAGTCGGACGCTTAACCAACTGCGCCACCCAGGCGCCCCGCGCCTCTATTACTCTTAACCTACTGTTTAACTCCTGTGTCTTACTGAGATAGAATACATAGTGTGGTTCTAGAAATTACTAACATTTTCCTGGAAAAATATTCTCATTGTTCTATTAATCCTTAGTGCCTTCTAGTACATGAATCTTTATTACTTCATATATTATTGCCCTGATAGTGCATTGTTATCTCCACTCTGTCTTCTCCTTTTCAACTTATTGTAACTTTTTGGGTGTGTGTGTGGGGGGGGGGTGGGAGTGGCAGGAGGGCAGGTGGTGGGTGGTGGGAGAGGAGTCTAGATGAGTTCATTGTCATTCAAATATTTAATAGAAACAGGAATGTAACAACTGGGTGGGGATAGTATGAACAAGTAAAAAACTGCAGGTGTGTACATGTTGATCTATTTACATCCGGACCGGGCTTTCCTCCATGCCAGGCACAGCAGCTGCGCCTGTGTGATGCCTCCCTGCCCATGCAGCCCTGGGCACACTTGGTTGGCACAGCCCACGGGGCAGCAGGCATGGCGACTCTTCTTGCAGGTTCATTTGCACTTTGTGTTTGCAGGAGCCTGGGCAGGATCAGTAGCCTGGGCAGGAGCAGGAGCCTGGGCAGGAGCAGGAGCCTGGGCAGGAGCAGGAGCCTGGGCAGGAGCAGGAGCCCCCGGTAGAGCGGGAGCGGTGAGCCCAGGGGCGAAGAGATGTGCAAAGCAGGTGACACGGCGAGACACTGGTGCAGGCTGGAGGCGTGGTCTCATCTTATTGTATCTTAAGACCTCAATGGTTTGTGTGTTTACAGACCTGGGGGAATTAAAGACATACCTCAAGCATTTCCCTTCCATCAAACTGATCCTCATTATAGGTGGTGCTAGAATGGCTATGGGATTTGGAGAATCAACTCGAGGGGGATTTAATGTGGGTACATTAAGTTTGAGATTAATGGGAGATATAATATGGCTTACAGTCAGTTTCATGTGTTTATATCGGTAGCTTCCAGGTGTTCGGCTACTGGCAATGGTGTCAACCCACTTACTATAATCTAAAGTCCAGGTTCATAGCTCATGCTGTAATAAGGATGTGTCCTTTAGCAGCTGCTCTAGCTACGTGTCAGCAGGAGAGAGAAACAATGTTTATACATCACAGAGGGAGAAACTGATCTGTTGGAAATTCTTTTTCCCATCACCAGATGAGTAAAATTATAAGTGTAATTGTTTCTCCAGAACACCTAAGAGAAAAAGGAAGTAGTCTTCTGTTAGTAACTTAAAGGTATACTTGAATGAAGCAACTATAAATACACCATATATTTTTTTTTATTGGGAATCACAGAAAGTAGAATTTATTAATTTCTGTGTTTTGGTGCATAAATCATAGTGAGCCTATAGAATAGTATATTTGTGTGAGGAATGAGGGGTGTTTAATGTCTCCCAATGTATTAGATTGCATTTTAGCATATATGACGTATCTTGTGAAGTCTGGCAGATCTGGATAAAATAAAATGGCCATCACAATCAACTGGCCTAAAGAAAATTATTTCCAGTGACCAAAATTTCACATGTACCTATGAATGAGTCAATGTAGCAAAAGAGTAATATCATCATATATTTCTGTTCAACATAGTGGTAATTTCAAAATGTATTTAAAATGCCCTGTGTATACCTTATTTTTGATTAAATTTGTATGTTTTGAAAATTATTGATCATCTCAAAATTCAAATGTAACAGAGGGCCCAAAATTCACTCCTCAAGAGGGCACCTTTTGGGATGAGCACTGGGTGTTGTATGGAAACCAATTTGACAATAAATTTCATATATTGAAAAAAAAATTCACTCCTCAAAATAAAACTTATGACTTTGAAATGTCAAAAGTGTCTCTTATTTTTGACAATGGGTGCTACTTATCCATAACAAGTTTTGAAACTGAAAGAGGCTTTTCTCAACTGTCAATTATTAAAAAAAATTATCAACATTATTAGAAGAAAGATTAATTTGTCTTTTATACTCTTTATAGAAAATTGTATCAAGAATTATTAGACACGGAAGCAAAGAATATGAAGCTAAAATGTGGAGAAAAAAGTATTACAGATATGTATTAGACAGCTAATTATAAAACCACTATGATATTATATGTATGATACATTTTATACCTTGTACTAATTTCACATTCTGCATTTTTACTTTTATACCTAAATGTATATCTGTTTCTTAAAGATTTTCTCCTTTGAAAAATAATTCAAATATATAGAAAGTTACGAGTACAAGAAATGTGTTTTTCTTGGATCATTTTCGCTGACGTCAAAGCTACAGTATTCCCAAATACTTTAATGTGTATTTACTACATAAGAAGACATTTTCCTATACAGTCACTATGCAATGATCAAAATCAGGAAGATAACATTAATGTGTCAGTAGTGTTAAATCTTCAAACTTCATTCAGTTTTCCTTTGTGTCCCAATAGTGACTTTTACAAGCAAAAAATAATTCAGTTCGGGATCACATGTTTTATTTATATGTCATGTGTCCTTCAATCTCCTTCAATCTGAATCAGTTGCTCATCATTTTTTTTAAAGGTATTTAAATTATTTTCCCCTTTTTACTCTCAAGAGCTTGACACTTTTGAAGATCATAGGCCATTCTCCATCTGATTCTTTTTTGTAATTAGATTATGCATGGAAGTTGTTGGCATCACTGTTACAGTTGTATTATTGTTCTCATTGAATCCTGTCTTGTGGACCCAATGTGCTTTGTCTCATTACTTTTTTTTATTAATTTTTTTGTCTCATTATTGATAATAATATTAATCACTTAAGGTGGCACTTGTCAGACTCATTCCTGGAAGGTTAAACTTTTCTCTCTATAATTAATAAGTATTTTTCAAGGAGGTAATTTCAGACTCATTCCTAATTGATATTTCAATTTATTAATTATTTCATGTCTACCTACACTGACTCATGATTTTATATTTTATACAACTTGTTATAATCCTTATTATTAGTTATTTTGATGATTAAATGCCCAATTTTAGGTCAGTGAAATCCTCTTTTCACTAATTTTTTTTGTACCTTTTTTTCAGTCCTCATTATTCTTTCAGCGTTTGTTTCCTTTCTCGTACAATAAGATATTCCAGACAAATTTTGTATTCTCCACTGCTTCAGCCTTATACCAGCTACTTCTTTAAAGAGGCTTGGTTCTTTTTTTCTTTCTGTTTTTTTTTTTTTTTTTACATTTATTTATTTTTGAAAGAGAGAGAGAGAGAGAGAGAGAGACAGAGTACAAGTGGGGGAGGGGCAGAGAGAAAATGAGACACAGAATCCGAAGCAGGCTCCAGGCTCTGAGCTGTCAGCACAGAGCCCGATGCGGGGCTGGAACCAATGAGTTGTGAGATCATGACCTGAACCAAGGTCAGATGCCAGACCCCCACCGACTGAGCCACCCAGGTGCCCGGGGAGGCTTGATTCCTATAGTGGAAGAAAGTACTGAAAGACCAAGATCTTTGCCCAAGCTATGCTCATTATTTTGGTCTGTACCCACACTCTTTTGTGCATGGCCACTTACCTTGCTCAGCTGCAGCTAATAATTTTAGATTAAATTATTCAGGGAAAGCAGGTAAGAGGATAAGAAGCAGAACAGGAGGAGCCATCAGTTTGGATTTTTTTCCTAAAAAGTTTCTCCTAGATTGTATAATCTTTAGGACCCTTCCCCCCAAATCCATCCCTACTAACATACCATAAAAATTATTATGTTTACTGTTTCTTGTCTTTTTTTTTCCTCACTAGCATGTAACTTCCGAGAGGATAAGGATTGTTATCTTTTTTGCCCACTGATTTATTCCAAATTCCCACGGAATTTCTTGCTACATAACAGGCATTCAAAAATTATTTGTTGAATAAATGAATAAGTGGACACATTTGATTTTATTTCTTCAGGATCTGTCCTCTCAGTCAGTCCCTCTCTCTCGCATGCGCACATGCTCTCATCATGAGTTCTCTCTCTTCGTATTTAAGGTACGTGTTTTGAGATATTTCTCATGCTTGATATTCTAGGTAGTGGCTCCCATTAGAATTACTGGCATATTTAAGCAATGTAAAAGTATGTATATATGTTTTAAAGTAAGTTATTTACTTATTTATTTATTTATTTGTTTGATCACTACATCCAACGTGGGGCTCAAACTCATGACCCTGAGATCAAGAGCCTCATGCTCTTGTGACTGAGCCATCCAGGCACCCAAATGTAAAATATATTTAGTTGGAAAGTGATAATACCACTCCAGAATTGTGTTATCATTTTTAGTGTTATTTTTTAAATTGCCATCTAATTTAAGGGCCACTACTCTTTCACAAAATGGCACAAGAATCCTCATAAAGTACCTTTTAAAATTTAGTGAAAAAGAGACTTTCTCCAGGTGGGTTCAGTTCCATAGGTATATGCTTTGGCTAATAGTGCTTTTACTGTTAATTAAAAAGTTGGAGGGGCGCCTGGGTGGTGCAGTCGGTTAAGCGTCCAACTTCAGCCAGGTCACGATCTTGCGGTCCGTGAGTTCGAGCCCCGCGTCGGGCTCTGGGCTGATGGCTCAGAGCCTGGAGCCTGTTTCCGATTCTGTGTCTCCCTCTCTCTCTGCCCCTCCCCCATTCATACTCTGTCTCTCTCTGTCCCAAAAATAAATAAACGTTGAAAAAAAAAAAATTAAAAAAAAAAAAAAGTTGGCTCCTTCCTCTGGGCATGTGTGGCCCTAAGAAGGAGCATGGCTTAACAACCACACTGGGGCTAAATTTCAGATCCCATATGCTCTACTGGATAAGTGTCTTGTGTATTAAATAATCTGAATAACATTACATAGTGGTCCTATGCCTCTAATCCAATAGCTCTGATGTGCCAAGCATAGACTTGGTTTCTTCCAATCTATTTTCCTATTTATAAGTGCCGTGCTTCTAAGAATGGGTTGTTATTTTTCTTTGTTTACTCATTGAGAAGCAGGTCTAGTTGACTGTGTTCTTCAAGTGGCTTAAACCTCTGAATATCGAAAGGCACAGTAGTCTCTATGCTTGTGGGGCGGAGGTTCATCTGAAGACAGAATGCCCGTTTTCCTGAGAACCATCAGGAAGTACTCCCAGTGCTCCAGGGGTTTTTGCACTCTTTCAGCTTCAAGTGCTGTGTGATTTCAGCCCACCTCACTGTGTCCAGGGATGTTGGTGATGTTGACTTTCTGCTCTAGATACCCATGCATCTCTCAGCATCAGGCTCCTTTAGATAATTTCCTGGATTCTGATCATACCTTGGTGTTTTCTCTTACTGATATCTTGGGTGTGTTCCAGACTACACTAAAGAAAGCCTTGAATAAGTTCTCCCTGCTGATGCTCCTATAGCACCCAAATTCTCACTTATAGCCAACAACCCTCAGCTTCAACAGACATTTAAATAAAAAGTAGCATATATTTAATATATTTAAGTAAAAAAAAGCATATATTTAAATAAAAAGTAGCAGATGTGAGTGGAGCAGTAAGGTAGGCAAATGCTGGAAAACAGTCCCAAATGCCAGATCTTAGAAGTGTAGCCGATAAGTATATTTCTTAGTCATACGAAAGTTCATTGTGGTCCACTGGGGCTGTGGGGTGCATTGTGCTATACAGTCATTTAGAGACTGGTGATCCTTGTGACAACCACAGTGTGTAAAATAAAAAGAATGGAGGGTTGTGCAAGAGATTTTTAAGCCAATGTGGAAGTCACATGTATGATATTGACTTATATTCCATTGGCCAGACCTTACTCATATGTTTTCAATCTAATGCCACATGAGCTGGGAATATAGTTTTCCTCTCAACCCAGTAATAAAATTAATTAGATTAGTGAATGAATAGCATTCTATCTGTCTATGGTAACAAGTCTATCTTGGAACCATCTCAGTTTTTTCTTTTCTCACAGATAGTTTATTTATATTGTTTATTTATTTCGGGAGAGAGACAGCATGAGAGAGCACAAGCAGGGAAGAGGCAGAGACAGAAGGAGACAGAGAGAGAATCCCAAGCAAGCTTCAGCACAGAGCCCAGTGCGGGGCTGCATCTCACAAACCACAAGATCATGACCTGACCCAAAATTAAGAGTTGGATGTTTAACCAGCTGAGCCGCCCAGGCACCCGTCCAATGATCTGTTATTGATTTTACCTAATTATCTTATACCAGGCAAATGGCAACATAAAAATAGTATGATGTTCAAGAAGAAAGTCTTTCTAAAAATGGAAGATAAAAGGTAATTTATCTATAGAAATATTACCTTGTAGGCTATGGTTAACCACAAGATAAATTAATTATGATACACTATTGTTTCAAAATCAGTATCGTAGTTAGGAATCATTATTAGGATTATAATATACATTCATTCAGAAGCATTTGTCGGCCATTTGTTTTATTCTGATCATTGTTCTAGAACCTGTTCCATATGTAGGCAGATAAGATACAGAGTCTACATGCAAGGAGTTCTAATTGAGCAGGGAAATCAATTCATATATGAATAATTAATTTGCAGTATAATACGTGCTTATAAAAATGTGTCAGAAGGCTGGAGGAGCTGAGGACACATTTATCCCCTCAACATATTGAGGTAATTGAGTTTGGAAAAAGATATACAGGTGCCCCATGGTTTTATTTTGTCATCACTGCTAGTGAGTAGTAGGGAAGGTTTCTTCTGTGTTACCACCAGCAGTTTAATGTGTATTCTTTATGTAAAAATATTAGCTTGTACCAGAAGGTGACATTTAGGAACGTGGTGAAAATTTTAACCAAAGGGGGCTGAGGCATAGCCCCACCCAGTGTGGAGAGTGTCTCCCAACTCCATCTAAACAGAAGGCCTGGCAAAAAAACCTGAAAGCTATGTGGCCCATTGAGCAACACTCAAGCTGAGAGGAACAGAAAGAGCCAACAGTTTGCAGAGCAAAGACGGTGGCCCTGTTTGGCCAAGGAACTTGACGTGCGGGTTGAGTTGAGTTAAGACAACAAACAGAGAGTTTTATCGGTTTTAGAGCTGCTTCTCCTGCTGTGCCCAGGGAGAGACTCTGATTTATAGCCCTGCTCCTTGCTGAATACAGTCTTTAGCCTGTCCAACCGGGGCACCTAGGCAGAACAAATAGAAAGCTGTGTGACCCCAACAAAGTTGACAAACCCTTAGCTAAACTAGCCAAGGAAAAAAGAAAAAGGGCCCAAATAACAAAATTATAAATGAAAAGGAGAAATTACAACTGATACCACAGAAATTTACAGGATCATAAAAGGCCATTATGAACAACTATATGCTAACAAACTGGATAATCTAGACAAAGTAGAAAAATTCTTAGGAAAATATAAGTTATGAAGAATGAATCAAATCTGAATAGATCAATTACTAGTAAGGAGATGGAATCAATAATCAAAAATCTCCCAATGAAGCAAAACTCAGGACTAATGGCTTCCTTGGTGAATTTTACCAAACATTTACAGAAGAACTAATATCAGCCCTTCTCCAACTCTTCCAAAAAATCAAAGAGGAGGGAATACTCCCAGTCTCATTTTTACAAGGTCAGCATTATCCTGATATCAAAACCGGAAACAAACATCACTAGAAAAGAAAACTATAGGTGAATATCTCTGATATTCAAAAATTCTCAATTAAAGTAATAGCAAACTGAATTCAGTAGCACATTAAAAACATCATTAATCATGATCAAGTGAGATTTAACTCTAAGGATGCAAAGATGTTTCAACATATGTAAATTAATCAATGTGATACATCACGTTAATAGAATGAATGAAAAAAATCATATGATCATCTCAATAGATATAGAAAAGCATTTGACAAAATTTAACACTTATTCATGATAAAAACTTTTAATAAATTACACAAAGAAGGAACATATCTTAATAACAAAGACCAAATATGAAAAGCCCATAGCTAACATCATACTCAATGGTGAAAGGATGAAAACTTCTTTTTCTAAGATTAGGGATAAGACAAGGGTGCCCATTCTCTCCATTCCTATTCAACATAATACTGGAAGTCCTGGCTAGAGCAATCATGCAAGAAAAATAAAACATATCACAATTGGAAAGGAAAAGGTAAAATTGTCTCTATTTGTAGACATTATCTTACATAGAGAAAATCCTAAAGACTCAACCAAAAAGCTGCTAGTTCGATTCAATGAATTCAGTAAAGTTGCAGGATACAAAATTAGCATAAAAATTTGCAGTGTTTCTATACACTAATGATGAAAGAGAAATAAATTGCTGAAAGAAATAAATCAATCCCATGTATAATATGATCAAAAACAATAAAATACTTAGGAGTAAATTTAACCAAGAAGGTGAGAGATACCTATGCTGAACATAAAATACATTGAGGAAAGAAATCCAAGAAGAAAAAAATAAGTGGAAAAGTATCTTGTGTCCATGGATTGGAAGAATTACTATTGTCTCAACGTCAATACTATCAAAAGACATCTATAGATTCAAATGCAATCCCTATCAAGATTCCAGTCACGTTATTTGCAAAAGTAGAAAAAATCACCCCTAACATTTTTATGTAACCACAAAAGACCCCCAAATAGCCAAAGAAATCCTGAGAAAGAGCAAAGCAAGAGGTACCACACCTCCTTATTTCAAGCTTTACTACAAAGCTGTAGTCATCAAAACAGTATGGAGCTGCCATAAAAACAAATAGGCCAGTGGAACAAAATGAGAGCCTAGATAAACCTAAGCATATACAGTCAACTAATATTTGACAAGGGAGCCAAGAATACTCAATGGGGAAAAGACAGTTTCTTCAATAAATGGTGCTGGCATAATGCATAATCACATGTACAAAGAATAAAATTGGACCCATATATTACCTTACACACACAATTAGCTTCAAATGGATTAAAAACTTAAATGTAAGACAAGAAACCATGAGATTCTTAGAAGAAGAAATAGGAATAAATTTCCTTGACATGGATCTTGTAACATTTTTTATTTTTTATTTTTTGGGATATGACACGTAAAACACAGACAACAAAATAAAAAAAAATAAACAAGTGGAGGGGTACCTGGGTGGCTCAGTCAGCTAAATGTCCAACTCTTGATTTCAGCTAAGGTCATGATCTCGTGGGTCATGATCAAGGCCGTGTCAGGCTCTGCCCTGACAGCACGAAGTCTGCTTGGGATTCTCTCTCTCACCTCTGTCTTTGCCCTTCCCCCACTCACACACTCTCTCTCTCAAAATAAAACATTAAAAAAATCAACAAGGTGGACTACATCAAAGTAAAAAACTTTTACACAACAAAAGAAACCTTAAAAAATAAAAAGATTACCTATGTTGAGGCCAAATATATATATATATGTGTATATATATGTATATAAGAAGCCATATATATATATATATATATACACACACAAATATATATATATATATGCATATATATATATATATTTGTAGGCCAAATATATATATATATGCATATATATATATATATATATATTTGTAGGCCAAATATATATATATATGTATATATGAGGCCATATATATATGTGTGTATATATATATATACACACAAATATATATATATATATATATATATATATATATATATATATATTTGTAGAGCAGATCAATGAAACCGAGAGTTGGTTTTTTGAAAAAAATAAACAAAATTGATAAACCTCTAGCCAGGCCTCTCAAAAAGAAATGGAAAAGGACCCAAATACATAAAATCATGAATGAAAATGGAATTATTACAAGCAATCCCTCAGAGATACAAACAATTATCAGGGAATACTATGAAAAATTATATGCCAACAAACTGGACAACCTGGAAGAAACGGACAAATTCCTAAGCACCTGCACACTTCCAAACTCAAACAGGAAGAAATAGAAAATTTGAACAGATCCATAACCAGTGAAGAAATTGAATCAGTTATCAAAAATCTCCCAAGAAATAAGAGTCCAGGACCAGATGGCTTCCCTGGGGAATTCTACCAGACATTTAAAGCAGAAATAATACCTATCCTTCTCAAGCTGTTCCAAAAAAAAGAAAGGGAAGGAAAACTTCCAGATTCATTCCATGAAGCCAGCATTACTTTGATTCCCAAACCAGACAGAGACCCAGAGAAAAAAGAGAAGTATAGGCCAATATCCCTGATCAATATGGATGCAAAAATTCTCAACAAGATACTAGCAAATCAAATTCAACAGCATATAAAAAGAATTATTTACCATGATCAAGTGGAATTCATTCCTGGGATGCAGGGCTGGTTCAACATTCTCAAGTCAATCAATGTGATACATCACATTAATAAAAGAAAAGATAAGAACCATATGATCCTGTCAACAGATGCAGAAAAAGCATTTGACAAAATTCAGCATACTTTCTTAATAAAAACCCTCAAGGAAATCAGGATAGAAGGAACATACTTAAACATCATAAAAGCCATTTATGAAAGCCCACAGCTAATATCATCCTCAATGGGGAAAAACTGAGAGCTTTTCCCCTGAGATCAGGAACACGACAGGGATGTCCACTCTCACCGCTGTTGTTTAACATAGTGTTGGAAGTTCTAGCATCAGCAATCAGACAACAAAAGGAAATCAAAGGCATCAACATTGGCAAAGATGAAGTTAAGCTTTCACTTTTTGCAGATGACATGATACTATACATGGAAAACCTGATAGACTCCACCAAAAGCCTGCTAGAACTGATACATGAATTCAGCAAAGTCACAGGATACAAAATTAATGTAAAGAAATCAGTTGCATTCTTCTTATACACTAATAATGAAGCAACAGAAAGACAAATAAAGAAACTGATCCCATTCACAATTGCACCAAGAATCATAAAATACCTAAGAATAAACCTAACCAAAGATGTAAAACATCTGTATGCTGAAAACTATAGAAAGCTTATGAAGGAAATTGAGGAAGATACAAAGAAATGGAAAAGCATTCCGTGCTCATGGATTGAAAGAATAAATATTGTTAAAATGTCGATTCTACTCAAAGCAATCTACACATTCAATGCAATCCCAATCAAAATTGCACCAGCATTCCTCTCGAAGCTAGAACAAGCAATCTTAAAATTTGTATAGAACCACAAAAGACCCTGAATAGCCAAAGTAATTTTGAAGAAGACCAAAGTGGGAGGCATCACAATCCAAGACTTTAGCCTCTACTACAAAGCTGTAATCATCAAGACAGCATGGTATTGACACAAAAACAGACACATAGACCAATGGAATAGAATAGAGACTCCAGAATTCAACCCACAAAAGTATGGCCAACTAATCTTTGACAAAGGAGGAAAGAATATCCAATGGAAAGAAGACAGTCTCTTTAACAAATGGTGCTGGGAGAACTGGACAGCAACATGCAGAAGGATGAAACTAGACCACTTTCTTAGACCATTCACAAAAATAAACTCAAAATGGAAGAAGGACCTGAATGTGAGACAGGAAACCATCAAAACCCTAGAGGAGAAAGCAGGAAAAGACCTCTCTGACCTCAGCCACAGCAATTTCTTACTCGACACATCCCCAAAGGCAAGGGAATTAAAAGCAAAAATGAACTATTGGGACCTCATGAAAATAAAAAGCTTCTGCACTGCAAAGGAAACAATCAACAAAACTAAAAGGCAACCGATGGAATGGGAAAAGATGCTTGCAAATGACATATTGGACAGGGATTAGTATCCAAGATCTATAAAGAACTCACCAAACTCCACACCCAAAAAACAAATAATTCAGTGAAGAAATGGGCAGAACACATGAATAGACACTTCTCTAAAGAACATCCAGATGGCCAATAGGCACGTGAAAAGATGCTCAACGTTGCTCCTCATCAGGGAAATACAAATCAAAATCACACTCAGATGCCATCTCACGCCAGTCAGAGTGGCTAAAATGAACAAATCAGGAGACTATAGATGCTGGTGAGGATGTGGAGAAACGAGGACCCTCTTGCACTGTTGGTGGGAATGAAACTGGAGCAGCCGCTCTGGAAAGCAGTGTGGAGGTTCCTCAAAAAATTAAAAATAGACCTACCCTATGACCCAGCAATAGCACTGCTAGGAATTTACCCAAGGGATACAGGAGTACTGATGCATAGGGACACTTGTACCCCAATGTTTATAGCAGCACTTTCAACAATAGCCAAATTATGGAAAGAGCCTAAATGTCCATCAACTGATGAATGGATAAAGAAGTTGTGGTTTATATATACAATGGAATACTACTTGGCAATGAGAAAGAATGAAATATGGTCTTTTGTAACAATGTGGATGGAACTGGAAAGTGTTATGCTAACTGAAATAAGTCATACAGAGAAAGACAGATACCATATGTTTTCACTCTTATGTGGATCCTTAGAAACTAAACAGAAGACTATGGGGGAGGAGGAGGGGAAAAAATTACAGACAGGGAAGAAGGCAAACCATAAGAGACTCTTAAAAACTGAGAACAAACTGAGGGTTGATGGAGGATGGGAGCTAGGGGAAAGTGGGTGATGGGCATTGAGGAGGGCACCTGTTGGTATGAGCACTGGCTGTTTTATGGAAACCAATTTGACAATAAATTTCATATTAAAAATATTTCCAAACCATCTATGTAATAAGGAATTAATATCCAAAATATATAAAGAATTCACACGACTCACTAGTAAAAATAAAAAAAAAAAAGAAAAACAAAGAAACAAAAACTCAAACGGAAAAAAATAATTAAAAAATAAGCAAAAGATCTGAATAGACATTTTTCTAAAGAAGATATACAAAAGGCTGTCAGGTACATCAAAAGATGCTCAACATCACTAGTCATTAAGGAAATGCAAAAACCACAATGAGATATTACCTCATACCTGTTAGAATGGCCATCAACAAACACACAAGAAATAACAAATGTTGGCATGGATGAGGAAAATAAATGAAAGCCTTGTGCATTGTTGATGGGATTATAAATTGGTACAGCCACCATGGAAAACAGTACAAAGGATTCTCAAAAAGTTAAAAATAGTACTACCAGATGATTCAGCAATTCCACATCTGGGACTATATCCACAAGCAATGAAAACACTAACTTGAAAAGATATCCGCACCCTCATATTCATAACAGCATTATTTACAATAACCAACACACGGAAACAACCTAAGTGTCCATCAGTGGACATATGGGTAAAATTGTGGTATGCGTATACAAGTAAAATTATGGAGCCATAAAAAATGAGGAAATCCAACCACGTGCAACATGTCCATGACCTTGAAAGGCATTATACTAAGGAAATAAGTCAGACAGAGAAAGATCAATACTATATGATCTCATTTACATGTGTAATCTAAAGCAAACAAACTCATAGAAAAAGAGATCAGACTTGTGGTTACCAGAGGTGGGGATGGGAGGTGCGGGGTGGAGGGGGAGGGGGATTGGAAGAAAGTGGTCACAAGGCACAAACTTCCAGTTACAAGATAAATAAGTCCGAAGGATGTAATGTACAACATGATAACTGTAGCTGACACTGTTATATGACATACAGTGAAGTTGTTAAGAGAGTGCATTCTAAGAATTCTCATCACAAGTAAAAATTTTTCTTTTCCTCTATTCTTTCTTTTCTTTTTCTTATATCTATATGAGAAGGTGGATGTTAGCTGAAACTATTGTGGTAATTATTTTTCAATATATTTAAATCAAACCATCATGCTGTATGCCTTAACCTGATACAAATCAATATTCTACTTGTCAATTATTTCTCAATGAAACTAGGGGGAGAGTTTGGACAGTATAAGAGGATAATGAAGCAGTCAAGAAAATGAGAAACCATAAATCACATCAAGTTTTGGAAAATTTTGCATTCAAAAAAAAGCACAATCAGCAGGAAAGCCTTTAGAGCAGAATGTTTTTCTACCTATGCACATATGAAAAGTCTCAGTCACAGTATTTTTAATGCAAAATACTATATGCTAACATAGTGCTGCTTGTTGGATATATTGGGTTTTGTTTTACTTATTTAAAGATACTTAAAGAAATAACTTTTCCTCCTTCCTGTGATTCTTATGATACAATATATTCTAGAAACATGTTATTTATTTTTTTTAAGTTTATTTATCTATTTTGAGAAAGAGAAAGAGAACACAAATTGTGGGGGGAGCAGAGAGAGAGAGAGAAGGAGGGAGAGAATCCCAAACAGGCTCCACGCTGTCAGCACGGGGCCTGACATGGGGCTTGAACCTACAAACTGTGAGATCATGACCCGAGCTGAAACCAAGAGTTGCACACTTAACTGACTGAACCACCAGAAACTCCATGGAATAAGTTATTTCTAAATTTGGGTTCACTGGGTGGGAATAACTAAAGAAACTAGCCAAGTTTTGCTAAAACAATTTTTCAAGTGATAACATGTTTCTACCACACCAGTTTAAGGAATTACCTCAGTGAAAGAAAAGGTGTATTCCAAATTTTTTTTTTTTTTTGCAATCTGGACCAAGTGTTCGGTATGAGAGAGGTTGGAAATAAGGGTTAAGATAGCAAATTCTTGGTGGTATTTGTACATGCTTATCTTTCATGTAACACCGGAAACACTAACATCCAGTTTATAAAATCAATTTTAATGTCAAAGTAATAGCATATTTAGGTCCTGGTATACAACATTGCCAACATTTAAAAACTTCTTTGAATTAATTCATTAAATCATTCATGTATTCATTTAATAAGTTTGAATTAAGCAATTTGTACTGTACTTAGAACTAGAAATACAACAAAGAACCAGATAGACATGGTTATCTGACCATGGAGTTTAAAGTCTAGCAAGCAAGACAACCAATTAAAAATGAAATTGAAATAGATGTAATAAGTTCCTTGATGAAGGACGACCGGATGCCATGGGACCACATAGCAGGCACACCAAATCTGCTTTTTGGTGTGTGCATGTTTGTGGTATCTCCATTTGTGTAAGTGCGTGTGCATTAAGGCTTTTCCAGGAGGAATGAAGTTTACACTGGTATTTTAAAAATAAATAGGAAATAGAATAAGTAGTATATAGGTTTGATCACTAATGGTATGGGGGGGGAGAAGTATGGAACACTAAAAGGAACAATGGTTTTGAAAGCAATCGTTGCTTGCTTGTGTTCAGATAAGCAATGCAGCATTCAGATTATGTGTCATTGAAGTATCTTTTTAGCTTCAGATTCAGTGACTTAATTGAATTAATTCTGAGTGGTTAAAATTTTTTTCTGCTTTGCAAGTTTTATGACTCCAGATTAATCAAGACACTTCACAGCTACGATTTATCCATTTTAATTCTGAAGACTGTTCAACACCAAGAAAAAAAAAATCTCTATCTAGGGGCAAGTCAGGAATTCTTATTGAGCATAAAGTTAGAAATTCAATAAAAGGAGAGTTTTGACTTCCAAAAGATGTGTTGGCTGAAAAAATACACTGCTGCAGTTTAGATTTCTTTTGTGCAGTAGAATAAATAGAGGGCATGAATTCTGGGATGATAGATGAAATGCAGTTTCTTTCAAGGTCTGAGGTGGGGAAAAGTTCAGTAGGAGAGCCAACGAGGGCGATATTGTAGTGAATTCTGATCACTGAAGTCAAACCAACCGGCAAGGGATTTATTTCTGTCATGTTAGGAGAAGCATATCTAGGGAGAGAAGAGGAAAAATATTAGAATCTATACTTTCATTCAATATTTGTTCCACAAATATTTACTGAGTATTGTCTGTTTGATGGATACCATGCTAAGCACTTAAGGAGTCCAGTGAGACTGGAATATATGAAAAATCAATTATTTCATCAATAAAAATAGCAATAGCTAATGCTAAGCAGGTGCTTACTGGGTTCAAGATTTTGTGCTAAGTTCTTCACATGGCTTCTATCATTTAGTCCTAACAAAAAGTATCAGAGATGAGTGCTATTATTAACCTAATTTTATAGAAAAGTAAACTGAGGCTAAAGAAGTGAGATCAGTCTGGGTCTCAGGTCACTCAAGTATCATAGTAACTGCTATGAAGGAAAGAGCAGGCAAGACTTTGTTTTCTGGGAAATTTTTAAATAGCTATTTGATATTTGAGTATGTTTAGCTATGCAAAAATAGTACAGAGTACTCACATATCCCTCACCCAGTTTTAGGTGTGAGAGCCTCTTAATATTACTGTGTTATTATATTTCTGTGGTACCTTTATCTAAACTACAAAATACATATTTGTACATTGCTATTAACTAAACAGCAGACCTTATTTGAATTTTACCAGTTGTCCCCCTTTTCTGTTTCAGGATCCAATCCAGGATATCATATCCTTGAAGTCTAAAGACAGGGCACAAAAAAGTCACAATATGCAAGAATATATGGGTAATATAAACTAAGAAATGGAAACCCTTAAGGAGAATCAAAAAGAGTGTTAAAAATAAAAAAACACTGTAATGAAAATGAAGAATGACTTTGATGGTTCATCAGCAGATTGCACATGACCAGGGAAAATATCAGTGAGCTTGAAGATATGTCTTTAGAAATTTCCCAAGATGAAATTCCAAAAAAAAAAAAAAAAAAAAAAAAAAAAAAAGAATAAAAATCAGAAGACAATATCCCTAGGACCAAACTGGGACCATTTCAAAAGTTGTAATGTATGCATACTTGAAATACCAGCATGAAAAGAAAGGAAAGAAGGGAAGACATATTTAATAAATAATGGCTGAAGGTTTTCTAGAATTAATGGCAGACACCAAACCATAGACCCAGGAAGCTCAGAAGACACCACATGAGATAAACAGAAAATTCGATTTTCAAATCAAACTGCAAAAACCAAACACAAAGAGAAAAGTTTGAAAGAATCCAGAGAGGAGAGGAACACCTTGAAAATAGTGGAACAAGGACAAGAATGACAGTGGTCTCTTCATCAGAAATCATGCAAGCAAGAGCAGAGTGAAGTTTTTATTTATTTTATTTTATTTTATTTTTATAAATGTATTTATTTTATATAACTTAATTTATTTTATATTTAATTAATTAATTTATTTTGTGAGAGAGAGAGAGTGTACACACGTGGGAAAGGGGCAGAGAGAGAGGGCAAGAGAGAATCCCAAGCAGGCCCTGAACCATTAGCACAAAGCCCAACGCAGGACTCAAACTCATGAATTGTGAGATCGTGATCTGGGCCAAAATCAAGAGTAAGATACTTAACTGACTGAGCCACACAGGCACCCCGAAGTGAAGTTTTTAAGTAATGGAAAGGAAAAGACCAGTCTAGAATTCTATATCCAGAGAAATTATCCTTCAAAATGAAAGAGTAATAAAGACTTTCTCAGACAAATAAAAACAGGGATTTCATCATGTCAGATCTGCCCTGCAAGAAATGTTCACAGAATTTCTGCAAGGAGAAGGAAATTAAGTGATATAATCAGAAATCCTTATTACGAAAGAAAAGAAGAACGTTGGAGAAGGATACTGATAAAAAAAATAATTTTCTTATCCTTATTGATCTAATAACTTTAAAGTAATCATTGCAACAATGTATTGGGGATGATTCCAGCATATGGATACATGAAATGAATGACAGCAATGTTATAAGATCCAGGAGTAGGTATCTTGTACAGAGCATTCCCCATTCCTACCTATTTCCTATGTCAGAAGTGATGAGGTCATGATTAGAGACTTCATAGTGGGATTAGCGTCCTTATAAAAGAGGCCTCAGAATGCTCCCTCGCCCATTCTGCCTTGTGAGGTTACAGTGAGAAGATGACCATCAGTGAGCAAATGAGCCCTCATCAGACAGTGAATCTGATGCCACCTTGTTTTTGGACTTGCATCCTTTAGAACCGCGAGAAGTAAGTTTCTGCTGTTTATAAGACACTCAGTCTATGGTATTTTGTCATACTGGCCCAAATAGACCAAGACAAGCAATACCTAGCCATCCATATTATTACCCTGAATATGTAGATGAGGAATCTGCAAGTCAGAGAGCCTTGGTAATTTGCCAAAATTCACACAGCCAGTTGGTGACAATGTCAATTCTTAAGCTCAGGACTTGTTTAACTTCAAGGTTTGTGCTCTTTTCTCTGTGTGGCCTGGCTTCCAAGGCTGTTGTTTCTCAGCTGAGCTGATGGCACACTCTTAGATGGGCTCGATTTTCAGCTGTTGTGCTGTTTTTGACATATGATATGTGAGAATTACATAAGTAAGAATATTACGTATAAAAGTGAACATTCCAATTGTATGTCCACAGCAAGTTTTCATTTGACTGTTTTGGTAAGAAACTTGAACGCGTCTTCAAGTCTTTTCAAAGCTGGAACAACTGACTGATTCAGTCAGATCATTCCCAGTAAAACAGAAATGAACCACTGGAGTGAAAACAATTACTCCATTGAAATGTCCTCTCTTTGTTTGGGTTAACGCCATGGCCATGTATTTTGGTTATGAAAATATCCCTTCCTTTCAACTTTCCAGGTTCCAGCTCCTCCCTAAGGATCTTCCCAAACATCTGGCCCTTGCCATTACTTGTTCACTGTCTGTCTAGCCCACGACCAGCCCCTCAGAAACTGCGGGTTACGTGTCTCTTTCTAAAGCTCACATCTCCCCATGGAATGCTGTACTCAGCTCTCTGGCTCTGAAGCTGCTTTCTGTCCTAACAACAAAACCTACATTCAGACACCCATCCCAAGAGTGGCCTTTGTGTCTTCACACACTGCGGCACTCACTCCAGGACATTTAGCTGTTCTGTTATCCATTTATGTGAAGTGACCTGAAGTACCTCTGGGGATAGTAAGAGCAAGGTCAGAGCACAATGGGCGTGATCAGCCGGGATTTCCTTGAGAACATGGCTCTCTCTCTTATTGTCTCATCCTCATTCACTTCAGTGATCATCAGCAGGCACTCTAATTCCTGCTCCGAAGAGAATTGTTTTATCTCTGTTCTTAATAAAAGTTTAATAGCAGACAGAGCACTTTGGTGAGAGCTCATGTTCGTGAGATTTTTATTTCACCTAATATACCAGCATATTATGCACTTGAGTAATCTGTGGGCTGTTGTAAATAAAGCAAACAACATATATTTACAGAACTAAGCAAACTGCATTTATGATGCTACCCTTGAAACTTTGGCACTCTGCTCAGTTATTGCTCTGCTTCTCATTAGCTTGCATCAGTGAGACGCTCCTCTAATTAGCGATAAACTTACTGCTATTCAGCAGTCATTTCAAATACTGTTTGTTATTAAAACAAATACCTGGAAATTACACTGTTAGTACAAAAATCAATCCAATTTTAAGCCTAACATTTAAAGCACACTTAACACTCTCACTTCTCTGGGAAACATGCTTCAGCGGGTTTTCTTTGTATTGGGGGCCCTCCGACAAGCCAGGATCCACTAGGAACATATGTGGATAAAGAACTAGATAAAGGCATTTGCTCAATTTTTATGATTACTCCAAAGAGAGGCAGATGGACCACATTTTGCGGGGAGAGGGAAATGCTCTTCTACGTATCCCTGCTTGGATTTGGTTTTATCTAATCAATGACATTTTTTAAAAAAATGTTTATTGTTAAGTCAACTCTGCACCCAACATGGGGCTCAAGCATACAACCCTGAGATCAAGAGTTGCATGCTCTACAGACTGAGTAAAGCGGGTGTTCCCCATCCCCACTTTTATAGGATTTTTATGAATCAGTGAACATTTTGAGACGCTCTGTTCCAGACATTGAAATCAGAGAAGTGATGAAGAAGATTTCTTGACTCATGAAACTTAAAATACTGTAGCAGTGGGTTGAGGAAAGTAGATAGACCTGTATATATGTAAATGTACTGCATTATAGTGGGAGCAGCTGAATAGGTGGCCAGAGTTCTCTGAGACCACTGATGTATTTAGCTTCAAAGGAAGGTTTAAGAAAGGATTTTTAGCTTTATTTCAATCAAATGTTGGTAATAGACTATATGGCATTTGAAAGATGGCATAGCATAAATCAAAGACAACTGGAGTCAATCCTTGGGTTCAATACCATCACCTCCATTTGTTAGCTCTATAACCATTTTTGCCATGTAATAGCTGGGTAACCATGTGCCTTGGTCTTCTCATTTGAAACAAGGAGATGTGAGTGATTAAACGATGCCAATAAAACTTAAACCACTGTGCCTGACAAGAGCAGGCTGTCATTAACTTATCCTGCTCTCCATTCCTTTCCTTCTTCTCCATCTGCTTTCTGCTCTTTCCTTCTTCACCCCAGACACCTTCTTCTAGAATTCCAGGCCTTTTTACTGCCCTCCAGCCTTACCACTCTTGTCCTTCTTCCATGTTCAAGTCATTTCTTCTGTCAGGCATGGACTCCCTTTCCTTCCCTTGCTTGGCATGTCAGAATTCTATCACTTCTTTAAGATGTCCCATAAATATTGCTTTCTCATCTAGGCCTAGCTTGATCTCTTCCAGTGTACTCTTTCCTTCTGAATTTTCATTGCATTTTGCACATCTTTCTTGGCTATAGTTCACATCACATTGCGTATTGACGTTATGCATGTCTCATTCCTTTAAAACACCTTACGGGTGGGGTTAAATTGTTTGATAAGTCTACAAATTCAGTCCTTAGGACAGTGTCATAAATATGTAAAAACTATGCCATAATTATATTGAAACTAGTATAGGTTCTTCCACTAGTTAAATAAAACTTCAGGTGTTCTTGGATTTGAAACATTCTTAAATGAAATTTACCCAACTGGGCACTACCAACATCAAAAAAATTGAAAAAATAAAAGTGTATTGATTCACTACAGGACCAATTGGCTGACTAAATATGTTCCTTACTAAATATAATAATGAAAAGGTCTTTGTTCAGAATCATTTTCTCATTAGACAAAGAGCTCATTATACCATCACTAAAGTTTGACTTGAACTCAGGAGAATTCTCCTATTTTGAAAAAAAAGACCCTGTCATGCAATTGGACACTACATAGCCAATCAAAACCACATTCTTAAGTAGTATTTAATAACTTATGTGGAACATCGAAAAAAAATTATAGTATGCCAAATAAGATATGATTTAAGTTTAATATCAGATAAAAATAAATTATGTTGAAATGTGGCAAAAGTGTTAAGTGACTTATAAAATGCTAATAATTGATCATTTTTAATTTCTCCATTTTATTTTTCTGTCTGTATGTGTTTTAGAGAGACAGATAGAGAGAGAGCATGTGAGCAGGGGAGAGAGAGAAAGAGAGAATCTTAAGCAGACTCCATGCTCAGTATGGAGCCCGACACAGGGCTTGATCCCACAACACTGGGATCATGACGTGAGCTGAAACCAAGAGCTGAACACTCAACCAACTGAGCCACTTAGGCACCCCTTCTATAATTTTATTAATTTTCTAAGTAATGCTTATTACTTTTATGTCAGGAAAACAATGAAAATGTATTTTTATTTATTTATAAATTTCTTTTCTAATGTTTATTTATTTTTGAGAGAGACAGACAGAGCACGAGCGGGGAAGGGGAAGAGAAAGAGGGAGACACAGAATCCGAAGCAGACTCTAGCCTCTGAGCTGTCGGCACAGAGCCCGGAGCGGGGCTTGAACCAATGAGCTGTGAGATCATGACCTGAGCTGAAGTCAGATGCTTAACCGACTGAGCCACCCAGGCGCCCCTGAAAATGTATTTGTAGTAGAAGAGTAATTCTCAATCAAGGATGATTTTGTCCCCCAGGAGGCATTTGGCAATTTCTGGAGATATTTTTGTCACAGCTGTGGGGAGAGGGTATGCCACTGACATCTGGTGAGTGGAGGCCAGCAGCAATGTGCAGGACAGCCTCCACAACAAAGATTTATTTGGTACGAAATGTCAATAGTGCTGAAGCTGAGAAACACTGGATTAGAAGGAAAGCAACCAAAATATCCTAAATGAGGAATTGCCTTAGCAAACTATGGCACATCTATCAATATAATGGACTACTGTGCAGGTCTTAGAAAGTGTACTGTCAAAATATTTACAGAGATGACAATCTAATTATTAGTGCTTTCTCACACTGAACAGCCTATATTTCCTCACACAAAAGCTCTCTAGTATGTTCTAAGTTTTATTATTCTTTGTTACATCCATGATCTTCTTATGTTCCTAACAAGGAGGAGAATTCTTTGGGGAAAAGGTCAGCACTTATTTACCATTTCCCTCAACACACCTTACACAGTGCTGGTGCAAGGAAGGAAAACTGCAGTTATTATGGTAAATTGATGCTATCCCCTGAATCTAAGTACCCTTTCCCTTGTACATGACTGAACTCCAACTCTAACAATGTTCCTCAATATTTGGTCAAATCAGTATATATAGTATAACTATGTACGTATGTTTCCTTCTATCTATCTATCTATCTATCTATCTATCTATCTATCTTCAATCATTTTTTTTATCATCTATCTATCTGTCTATCATCTATCTATCTATCATCTATCTATCATCTTCTATCATCTATCTATGAATCTATGTATCTATCTATCTATCATCTCTCTATATATCTACACCATAGTTTAAAGGCCAAGAAAAAAAAAAGTTGCAAAGTTACTAGGCTCCAGGAATCTTAGAAACTCAGGGTATAACAGAGGCAATCTCTTATCTGTCATCTCTTTTTTCCCCCTGTGTGTCTAATTCTTTCAGGCATACTTACATAATGAGAATTACTTTTGTCAGCTCTGTGGTCACATTTTATATACTCATGATAATGGAGAAAGGAAAGGTTCTTTTGTGACTACTTAACCCTCCAGCAGAAAGATCCTGCAAAAACCATCGTCTCACCTGTGTTATGTACCTATCTTTGGACCAAACCATGGACAGGGGTATAGGTAATTATAAGTGGTGTAACCATGCCAAAGCTTGAGATAAGGTAAACTGTGTCATGAGAGGAAAGAAGAATGTGGTGCTGGGTGGTCAAAGACAATAATCACCATGAAATTTTATTGGAAGTATTTTTTAGCATAATAATGGCTCTATGCATTCCAGGGTTTGATGCCCACAGGATAGGTACTCCCTCATACCCTTGAAGATGATATTTGATTTCTTAAAGAAACCTTTTTGTTTTCATGTTCTCTATTAGCATTTAGGGGGAAAAGTTAAACTTTAATGTCTTTTCATTTTAGTTCTTTATCAATGGAACACTAATGTCATCAAACTTAATGTTTCAAGATTTTTTGTTCATTAAATATTATATAGAGTTATCAGTATAAAACAAATGTGAGGAAGAACAGTCAGTTATATCACCCAGTTAGACACGGAAGTATTACGAAAACAATTCCAGAAAGTTTGCCTTGATCCTTGGTATTTCAAGAGATTATATGATTGTGTTGTACAGCTTCAAACCAATTCAAGAAATTCGCTTGGAGGAAAAGACTACATTTATCTTAGCAAACCCAGGCCATGCCAAGATTGACATACAATTTTCTGAGATGTTTCACTGACATCATTACAAATTCTGCTTAGAGGAGAACAACAACCAGAATGATCCACAAAGATGGTTTCAAGATATCTAAAATTAATTCTATAATTTTGTGATTAAGTCTTATTCTTTTAGTTGGCTTATGATCCTGGTATATGACCTTCACAAGTGTTTCTTAGTTCCTACCTAGCCATTTCCCTTTAGGTAAGGCAGGAAGGCTATCAGATGCTGAAGTCAGGGGAGTGCCCATCTTTTAGGCATAATACGTCTCTGGTAAAGTCTACTCTGGAGAGTACACTGATGAATGTTATGTATAATTCTTTGGGTCTATTTCAAAATGGTTGCTTTACTCTCCTCTTGTCAGAAAAACAAGGGGATTTTTCTTTATTCTTCACCATGAGAACCTGTTGGTGTTCTTGGAATTTAAACCTATGAAAGTGTTGGTGTTCCCGTAAGCCTGCAGTCCCCAGGAGCTTCTCATTCTCATACTAGTTCATAGGCAGCCTTCAGTAATTTGTCAAAATTACCAGTTAAGTCTTCTTACCTGATTATGGCTTCATGTACTTTTGTTTCAGGTAGGCTGATCGCTGCTGTGATTCTCTGTATTCTCTTGATTCTCCAGATTTGGGGAGGTTAGTTTGCCCCAGCACCTTATTCTTCTGATGGGTTCAAGTAAGGCCACTGCTTTCACTTTGTTTAGCTCAATGCTTCTAAGAACAGGAGTGATCACTTACAAGTCTTTTACATGTCAGAATTGAAAGCAAAATTCCTAAATAATCTTTAAAGACATTGCAATGATTGTTAGGTTCTATTTTAAAAACCAGTGGAATATGTATCAGATATTGTACTCCTGGTAATTCTCATTCTCCTCAAAAATCCTTAAACATTCAAGAAAATGTTGCTTAATAAAAATGTTTACTTCTCTGTATGCAATCTCCAGAGAGCTATCAAATTCTTTGTGAATATTATACCCATGGTAACTCTTATTCTATTCTCAAAAATCCTTAAACATTCAAGAAAATGTTACTTAATAATAGTAACTTTTATTCCACAATGTGCAATCTCCAGGGAGCTATCAGCTTCTTTTTTGAGTAAGATTTTGATCACTGTTTATAGCAAGAAGAAATTAATAAACAAAAATTCCCTCATTAGTTGAGACTTTGAGATTTGAATCTTTCCATAGCTGAAAATGATTCCAAATAATAAAGCTTCCTAAAATAACAGCACCTGCTGTTCCACTTTCTTTTGCAAATTATTATTATATTATTATTTTTATTATTATTTGAGTTTCACTTTCACTAAAAAAGTACCATTTAAACAAATCAAATATAACTAAAACAAAAGACAGGTAGGAATTAAAAATAATTCCTTGGATAATTAGTTGAGATTTATCAATAATATACAAGTTTTTTTTTTTTTTTTTTTTTTTTTTTTTTTTTGCAATTTACTCCACCAAATGGACATGAGGGAAAAAAAAGTCTCGAATCAGTGTGCGTAGCTTTTTTCTTTAAGAAACTAGAAGAGCAAATTGAACTCAAATTAATGACAGTAGGAAAATAATAAGGGCAGAAATCAATGAAATAGAAAACAATAAAAACAATAAAGTCAATGTAACCAAAAACAATTTTATGAAACAACCAATAAAATTGATCAATGCCTAACCCACCAAACAGGGAGAAAAATGCACAAATTGCCAATATCCGAAACAAGAGAAGTGACATCAGTACAAATTCTGTGAGTTATGTATGGTTAGAATCATAAAGGAATACTCTGAACAACTTTATGGAAATAAATTCCACACTCTAGGTGAAATGTGTTAAATTCATTAAAGACACAAACTTTCAAAGCTCACTTAGTAAAGTCTTCTCTAAGTGAATAGATAATGTGAATGGCATTATTTTTTTAAATTTAATTTGTAGTTGCAAAATTTCCCACAAAGTAGGCTCCAAACCCAGATCACCTAGTTGCTGAATTATTTTAAGTATTTAGGAAAAAAATAATACCAGTCCTAAACAAATGCTTCTAGAAAATTAAATAGTCAAATCTTAACAATACATTCTGTGAATCATCATTATCCCAGTTCTTAAACTACAAACATAGATGTCAAGAGAAAAGAAAGCTTCAGACTAATATCCTTCACGAATATAGATAGAACAAATTCTTAACAAAAATTTAGCAACTGAATCCAGTAGGATGTAAAAATATAAAAGCCTGATTACATAAGGTTGAAGGTTAGTTTCACATTTAAAAGTCAATCAATATAGGGGCGCCTCGGTGGCTCAGTCGGTTGAGCAGTTGAGCGACCAACTTCAGGTAAGGTCATGATCTCGCGGTTTGTGGGTTCGAGCCCCGCGTGGGGTTCTGTTCTGATGGCTCAGAGCCTGGAGCCTGCTTCGGATTCTGTGTCTCCTTCTCTCTCCGCCCCTCCCCCACTTGTTCTCTGTCTCTCAAAAATAAATAAATGTAAAAACAAAATAAAAAAAATAAATAAAAGTCAATCAATATCATCAATCAAATGAGAAAACTAAAAAACAAAAACATGAGATCATCACAATAGACAAAAGAACTCTCATTTAATGTAATCCCAGGTCCACAGCTGATACTAAACTAGGAACAGACTAGGAACTGACTTATGTGAAGGACACTAATCAGAACTTGATATTGTTAAGATAGAACTTCTCCTGAAATTGATAAAATTTTAGGCAATCCCCATCAAAATCGCAGGAGGCTATTGTGCAGAAATTGATGAATGGATTCCAAAAATGATAGAAACATGCAAAAGACCTAGACTAATGGAAAAAAAAATTTTTTTTTAAGGAAGAATAAAGTCAAATGGCTGATACCACTTGATATCATTCGTATCAAACTCTAGAAAATACAAACTAGTATTTAGTGACTGAAAGCGTATTAATTGTTGTCCTGGGAAAGTTTAAATTTTTAATTTTGAGGTGCTAGGCCTAACTGAATAATATGTGTACTTTGTTACGGCTGGGGCTCATATTCTCATTAGGAGACCATTGGCAGAGTGACATGGTTAATAAATAATCAAGGCTTAGGTAAGAAGTAGTGTCCAAAGATCAAAAGGCTCTGGTCAAGGTGACTCATGCTAATTTCTTCATTTGATAATCCAGTATAAAATCACACTCATTCTGTATATTGAAATGAGGCAGGCAAAAGTACCTCTCAAACATTCAGGCCTTTGTGTTAAACAAGCAATTTACTTCTTTTCCTGAGATTGTTTAATTTCAAGACTGCCTTGCCCTTTACTACCATCAAGTCTTTATTGAGCTAACATCGTTGACATCAATATATTAAATATATAGTTGACAATAGGATGTTGGTCTCTTCCTACCCAGAGGATCTAATACACCTGTTCACTTACTCACTTGTGATTAAATATACCTACTAAGGGGAGAGACATTTTTTGCTAAAGTGCTAAGAAAAAGAATAGTGTTTTTTCCTGGAATAAAAAAATTTCTTGGGGTACCTGGATGGCTCAGTCAGTTAAGTATCCGACTTCAGCTCAGGTCATGATCTCGCAGTCCGTGGGTTCGAGCCCAGGTCGGCTCTGTGCTGACAGCTCAGAGTCTGGAGCCTGCTTCAGATTCTGTGTTTCTCTAGCTCTCTGCCCCTCTCCCACTCAAGCCCTGTCTCTCAAAACTGAATAAATGTTAAAAAAAATTGCTTACAATTTTCCCGAGAAGGGAATTTCATAGGATGGCTTTTCTAATTTGGTTGGCCTGTCTCCTTTATCTTTAGACATCAAATAGCCTAATTTCTAAGATCTCCTTTCAAAGTAAATGCTCAATCTCATTGACTCTCTGCTTTGTTAGACATCCCATTACACCAGTAAGTGGATACAACCCAGAGTTGGCTATAGGATATTCTGTGGGTTCGCTAGGGCTGCCATAACAAAATTCCGCAGGCTGGGTGGCTTGAACAGGAGAAATTTATTTTCTCATGGTTCTGGAGGCTAGAAGTCTGACATCAAAGTATCAGCAGATTTTGTTACTTCCCAGGCCTCTCTGCTGGACTTGTAGATGACTGCTTTCTTGCTTTGTGTTCACATGGTTGTCTCTGCGCTTGCAAATCTCCGGTGTTTCTGTCCCTGCATCCAAATCTCCTCTTCTTATAAAGACACCAGTCATATGGAACTAAAGCCTACCATAAAGACTTTATTCTTAACTTAATAATCTCTCTAAAGCCCTTGTCATCAATTATCACATGAATTTTGGGAGGAGGACAGGAACCAGCACATAACAGAGATAAGAGAAAGAATGACCATGAAAGGAAGAACGTGAACTGAGGTCCTTAGGTTCTGATGTTACAAGGAGAGTTCTCAGAACAACATGTGGAAAACCATTTCATGAGTCAAAACGATAAAACTTCCTGGCAGATTTCATTACTAGATACTGACTCTCGGAATTATCTTGATTATATTATCTCATTGTGGCTTTATGAGATGATTTTTTGAGGGCTCTTCTCAATCAATGAATATAAATGAAAGAAAAAGAGTGAAGAGACAAAGGGAAGAATCGAGTGACTTCAATTTGTACCCAGCTGGATCCACTTGTTGAACTGATTATTTTCTATCGCTACTACATTATTTGCCCTTGCTCATTTCCTCTTATGAGTTTACCCACATGTACACATCAAATGATGGTGTGAAATACCCAGGACGTTCCAACAATGAAATCAATTTGCTCGTTTAGTAACTGTTAATGATAGACACAGGTGGGTGTGAACTATAGTATATCACTATTTTAGTTATTTTATAATGTAATATATGCCTTGAACTTTTTACTGCTAATTCTGTACCTGTGCTCATGCAGGATTTTTATAACATGAAATGTTGATTATCTCTTATTGTGATAAACCAATAAAAAAGGAAAAATAGGCAAAAATCAAGGTCATTTGCTTCCAAAATTTAATAAGCTTACAAACCCAGTTGCAACCACTTATGACCTGTCTTGATGGTGAACTAATGGAAAGTGTTTGGGATGAAAGGGACCTTCATGGACACAACATCCCAAAATGTAAACGCAGCCACTTTCCTATATACAAAGATTATTTATCTGGATAAATTAGATTTTAAGCCTTTTGTTTACTTTTTTTTCTATGAAAAAAAAAACACTATCTTCCACTTCTAATTATTTAAAATCAGAGTAAATTGAGTCATATCCTGTGCAACTTCGTGTATGAAACAAAAATAAAAAAAATATTTTGATGGGTGTTTATAGACTAAGTTATCTCATTTAGAATATACTTTAGTTTAGGATCTTTTCTCTTCTTTTTGTTTCTTTTCTCTTTCCTTTTCTTTTCTTTTTAACTTTGAAGGGAGGAATGTGGAATAGGATTTATAATAATGTATTCCCAAACATGAAAAAAAGAAAATATTTCCTTTTCAGTAATTCAAAAGAACTCAAAGAATGTACAAATTATAGATAAAATGAACTGTCGTGTGGGTGGTTGACTTAACAAATGAATAGACTTTTAGCATGGACACAATTCTTCCAAACAACAATTTCTTGTGTAAATCTATCATTAAGAAAATTTTTGACCAAAATAATGATAGAATTTATAGCAATAACAATAACAACGTGTGTAAGTTTTTGTCTTTCATTTGCTTTGAAAAAGCCCAGTGTCCTTTACAAATCAGTGTTCTAAATCTACATAATTGTTGGGATTAATCTACAGTAGGTATTGGTCTTCATTTTATAAGCTGTAAAGACTTCTGTGCTGAGAGGAGGCTTGCCTGAGATCATATAGGAAGTCCATTGAACTAAAGGGATTTAGGATCTGGGGCTTCTAAACAAGGGCATACTACTCTTTAAATAATGTGTTTCTCAGCACATGCAACTTGCATCTTAACTAAAAATGTGTTTAGTTCTGGAGTTTTTATTTACTGAAGTAACTAACAAAATGGAAAACATATAATGGCCCATTTACAGAACATTTTATATCCTGTAATCAAGACTCTATGAATCAAATTGTATAGTGTTAGCTCTATTTCTTTTAGCAGATATCATTGGAAATGAGGCACCTTGCATCTGCTACTGACTTTGACTTGGGAGCAACTATGTTCACCTTTTGCTTATATAATAATCTTATTGGATAAAAATTATTGATACTCTCATGCAGAGTGAGTATAGACATTTAGCAAGAATAGCACACAATCATGTTATTTTCACATGCACGTGTTCTATTGTGATTCAGTAGTCAGTGAACATAATTGTCACCTACTTAAGGATATGCTTGAAAATATATAGTTTCAAATTACTCAAGTCATTTTAGCAGCCTGCTTAATTTCCCATACTTCATTAAGTTTTGTCACTTTGGCAGTTATGTTAAATCATGAGCAAACTCGAATACCTGCCAGGTCAGACCAGTACATAAATGTCTGAGTTAGATCTGGGAGAAGGACCAGGCAAGGGTGGGCCTGCGCTGAGCTGAAGAGATCATGCATCCCTTATCAGAAGTCCAATTCAATTTTTGGTTAAATACTTTGTCAGCCAAACCAAGTACATGTTTGTGAGGGCAGGAACTTGTCTATGGATTTTCATCTGGCAACTCCCACAGTGAGTGCTTGGTATGCTGTAAGTGGCACAGCTCCAGGACATTGCTATTCCAGTGACCTGAAAAGTTTAAACCGTTGTTACTAAGTGCCTAGCTTTAAGTTTAACTTGGAAAAAAAACTGCATCATACATGTAGAAAAGTCATTAATGTGGTTAAAACAAATCAGTTGTTAAAGAATTGCTTCAGATAAAAATCTCACGTGGTTGGTGTAATCCATATGAACTGAATGGGCACAGAAGAGTGATTTAAGAAAAATAAGTCAGAAAACACAAGTGTAAAGCATAATTTCTCACCATTTCTATGAACTAAAGTTCCCTTTTTTTGCTTACTTTACCACGCTATGAATGTGCATCGGTGACTCTGAAAATTGGCTGTTTCCTGGATTTTAGCTTAAATGTCTCATAGATCCAGAATCAATAATGGTACTAATTTCCACAATGGCTGAAATGCTTCCCAAGACCGTATATTACTATGAAGTCTATATCAAGCGTCAAGATCTCTCCAAGGAAATAGAGAGTCTTTAGTATTTTTGCAGATCAGGAAAGAAAAAAATACATCATTCAATTGTACAAACGAGAAAACATAAATAAAGGGAGGCTAAGGTAGCTCTCCAGAATCATGCAATAAACACAAATTAGAAGTGCAGACTTTTGTCTCATAGTCCTTTGAATCACTTACCTATTACTTTTTTTTAAGTTTTAATTGAAACCCCAGTTAGTTTACATACAGAGTGATATTAATTTCTGGTGTACAACACTATATATAACACCCAGTGCTCATCACAAGTGCACTCCTTAATTACCATCACCTATTTAACCTATTCCCCCCATCTACCTCCCCTCTGGTAAGCATCAGTTTGTTCTTCTACAGTTAAGAGTCTGTTTCTTGGTTTGATTTTTCTCTTTTTTCCCCCTGTGATCATTTGTTTCATTTCTTAAATTCCACAAATGGATCAAAGACCTAAACATGAGACAGGAAACCATTAAAATCCTGGAGGAGAACACAGGCAGTAACCTCTTTGACATTGACTTTAGCAACTTTTTACTAGATATGTCCCCTGAGGCAGGGGAAACAAAAGCAAAAAACCAAACTATTGGGATTTCATCAAAATAAAAAGCTTCTGCACAGCGAAGAAAACAATCAGCAAAACTAAAAGGCAACCTACGGAGGGGAGAAGATATTTGCAAATGACATATCTGGTAAAGGGTTAGTATCCAAAATCTATGAAGACCTTATAAAACTCAACATCCTCAAGACAAATTATCCAATTAAAAAATGGGCAGAAGACATGAATAGATATTTTTCCAAAGAAGACATACAAATAGCCAACAGGCACATGAAAAGATGCCCAACATCACTTACCGTTAGGGAAATACAAATCAAAACTAGAATGAGGTATCACCTCACACTTGTCAGGATGTCTAAAATCAACAACACAAGAAACAACAAGTGTTAGCAAGGATGTGGAGAAATGGGAGCTCTATTACACGGTTGGTGGGAATGCAAACTGGTGCAGCCACTGTGGAAAACAGTATGGAGGTTCCTCAAAAAGTTAAAAACAGAACTACCCTGTGATCCAGCAACTACACTACTGGGTATTAATCTAAAGAATACAAAAATGCTAATTCAAAGGAATACCTGAGCCTTGATGTTTATAAAAACATTATGTAAACTTACCCATTCTTAATTTGTCTTTTGTAGGTAAATCCTTGTGGAAGTTTATAGTATACACATTAAAAAAAAAAAAAAAAAAAAAAGGACACATTTTGTTAAAGGAGGGGTATCTATTACATAAACATGAATTAAAGGAATCAGGAATGGTCCCAAGGAAGAGAAACCCTTTGACCTTATATCTGACACTCCATTTAGGCCACTCCTCACCCTCTTAGTACTAACACCTCAAGCCAAGCTTTTCTCCTGCAAGAATGCCCTCCTCACCTTAACTGAGGCCCCATACCAGGCTGCCCTTCTATGGGGACATCCTTCTTATGTACTTGGACTCTGACCTCCCATGCCAGGTCGCTCTCCACATAAATATCCTTCCCACCTTCTTGGACTCTGACAACCTGCTCTAGCCATTGCAGCTACCCTCCTCCAGCACCCCTTCCCTTCCTAAAAGGAAAGGAAGGAAAGAGAAAGAGAACTATGAAGAAGAAGGGAAAAAGAAAATGAAAAAAAAGATGCTGCAATAAAAATTTTAAAATACTAGTTCTGATAATTGATAATACTAGTATTTTATCCGCCAGCTACAAATGCACAGAAGTTTGACTTTGGACTCAGAATCTTTCAAACATTTGTTCAGGTGTTTCAGCCTCAGATTGAACATTTGGAAAGCTGAAGACCAAATGCATATTTCATTTTATTTTGTGGTATCTCGGAAACTGGGAATCACATTCATTTAATTTTGTTAGGTAGTGTTATGTTTAATCAGCATAAATGTAGTAGTCATACTGGGGTGACTGGGTGGCTCAGTTGGTTAAGACTCAAACTCTTGATTTTGGCTCAGGTCGTGATCTCACTGGTTCCTGAGTTCGAGCCCTGCATCAGGCTCTAGGGCTGACAACAAGGAACCTGCTTGGGATTCTCTCTCCCCACCCCACCCCTCCCCTGCTCATATTCTTTCTTTCTGTCTCTCTCTCTCTCTCTCAAAACAAATAAATAAACCTAAAAAAATAGTACTACTAGGAATATTCCATCTGGACTTTTACTTATATCTTATAGGTTAATAACTTATAATACCTTCATGTATAGGTAAGGATTGTATCTGTAATTTGAAATAAAAATCATACACTTTATATGTTAATATTCTATTAGTGAGTTGTATTTAAATGTCTATTTAATATTTCCACAGTTACTGACGATTGTGAAAGCTAATAATTTATGTATAAATATTACTGAGAATTCTCAAACAAATACAACATGTTTTGACAATATCATAAAGCGTATTTATACTGGGAGACTTTCTATCCTTTTTGAGATTATATATATATATATATATACACATATATATATATATACACACATATATATATGTATATATATATATATATATATATATATACTTTATATCCATAAATGTCAATAAAATTTGAGTAATAATCTAGGCTATAATAGGAGAGATTATATTATGCCATAATCTAAACGTTTTGCTGATGTTTATAGCATCCAACAGAATAAGTGTAACTACAATTTAAAAATTATATTTAAAGTTTCTTTATTTAATTCCACTAAGGAGACCTAAATAAGGTCACTAGGCCTGGGGGGAAAATGTTAAGTAGATCTTCAAATCTTAAAAGAAAAATGTAAACTTTGACCCTTCCAAAATATAAGAAAGAGAAACTGCAAAGTATGGTAGCACTCAGAATAGATCAATGTTGATTGAGACATAATAAAGCATATACGTATAGTTTAAAGGTTTTAGAAATGAAAATGTTAGAGAAAACAAGGCATCACCCATATATGCGATTCTTCCAAGGCTCTTAGGTAAACGCATTAAAAATCTTTATTTTATACTGCAAGAGCAATCTAAGTGAGAAATTATTTTTCCCAAGCCATAACGTTCAAAATTGATTTCTGCTTAAAATTTCACTTTTTAAATAAAAATTCAGATTATAATAGTAATCTTGGCTTCACTCTCCATTTAGCGAAAATGTGTATCAGTAGGAGCACCTCTAGGCTATACTTTTGCTTGAAAAGAAATCTCTTTCAAAACACATACACATATCTATAATTTCTCACATCCCAGATTTGCCCTTGATCCAATATGTGTTTATTAGCACAGGAAAAATTAAATTAGATCAGTTTGGCTGAAGTTCACTAAATAATCGGTTTCCAAATTGTGTAAAGGCAGGTATCCTCCAAAGATTTATGGCACTTTCTAGTTCTAACCCTCTTCCGGAGCGTTATAATTTTTGTAGAGCGTGTTGTTCTATGTTGTCACTCAAGTTTCACCAGAATCATAGTGAGGTTATCGAATCGGGGTAATGCTGATTCAATAACCTCACTTTCCTTAGTACTTTAAGAGGTGCTTTTTTTTTTCTTTTTTAATTGCATTTGATTTCTCTGAACCTTTGCCAATTTCTCTTGGCTTTCCTGAATATATTAAGATGTTTAAAACATTAAACTATGGTGTCTGAAACCTAACAAATGAGAAATTCATACTGGCTTCCTATAATAAATACACTCTGGATGCATATAAGTGTTTAGGTTGGATATCCTAGCAAAAATTTAAATGATAAATCACTTTAATATTAATTATCTTCTAAAATCATCATCATGTATTTTTTTGCAAATCATTCAGCAATTACATCCTTGAATCATTAATTTTGTAAAGTGCTGGGCACTTAATGAGTCACATAATATTTATTCAAATTCTTTCTATATGTTATCTAATTTATTCATCACGACTCTCTGAAGTTAGTACTATTAATATCAGTATTTTAGAAAAAAGGAAGTTGATGGTTATTGAGGCTATTTTGTACCCCCTCCCCATACGCTAGAATATATAGATCTGGTTTGGAATTCACAATCTCATTCCAAAGCTCAGGCCTTTATTCATATGCTACTCAGAATAGAGTTGGAGGAATCAATAAAGCATATCATATTATGGTTTACATAATGGTGACTCTTAACTATAAACAATAACATTGTACATACAGGAAATCCCCAGTAAAGGCAGACACTGTGTGGCTTACAATGAAAGTATAATAACGGAAAGTATAGTAATGGAAAGTATAGTTGGGCAAGGTGGGTGATTGTAGCACAGGACGAATCTTAGAAACTTTTGTATAAGTTATGGGGCACCTACGTGGCTCAGTAGGTTAAGCACCCAACTTTGGTTCAGATCATGATCTTACTGTTTGTGGGTCGGAGCTCGGTTCAGACTCTGTGCTGACAGCTCAGAGCCCTGAGCTTGCTTCAGATTCTGTCTCCTTCTCTCTCTGCACCCCCGCTCCCTCCCCCCCCCACTCATTCTCTCTCTCTCTCTCTCTCTCTCAAAAATAAATAAACATTTTAAAAAAGAAACTTTTGTATAAGTTATATAGCTCATTGATTTCTATATTTTACTGTTGTCTTAGGATGCCCTCGGAAACTCAAAATGAGGGTAGAAGTAATAAGGTTCCAAACATGAGTTCTGAAACCCAGCGTATCTGGATGCAAATCCTGACTCTTTCACTTTCCATTCACCTTTGTCAAATTACTTCTACTTAACTATTTGTGTCTCAAATAGTTAAATGAGGATAAAAGTACCAATCCTATAGGATTTCTTTCAGGAATAAATGAAATTAATATATGCAGATTACTGGGGGTGATTCCTGATGATGAACTTGCCTATAAATAGAAGCTACTATTCAGTGTAGAGGAATATATATTTTAGTAGCTGATATGTGGGGACTCTTCTGTTATAGGTCACATATCCTCTCAAGGAAATGGCTAGTATACATGCCTACACAATACAACAAAATCCCCTCACCAGGAACTTATCTAGATTTCTGCAAGTGACAGAATATAACACTTAATTGAACAAGGCATGTGATTAAATTTTCTCAGACAAACTCATCTTGGAGATCTTGGAGAGAGTTACTTAGGGTTTTCTGGTTAGTGTATCAGTTTTATTCTAGTTCAGTTTAAGAAGGCAAGATGAGTTCCCATATTCAATGACTGATCAGTATCTTCATTTGCGGTGGGAATTAAAAAGAAGAAGAAGAAGAAGAAGAAGAAAGAAAAAAATTCTCACCAGTTTGTCCTCCATGGTTACTGGAGAGAGAAAAAGTCCTTTTAGGATGACATGGTGAGAAAAAATATGAGGAGGTGACAGTTTGGAACTTAGTGGTAGGTTCTGAATTTACTCTAAGGTCTATGTGCAGTAAGATCTTCAGGCAGGGTCATCTAGCTTTTCTTAAATACAGAGAAAGATGTTCTTATCACCACAAAGAAAACATCTGAACACAAAGCCTCAGGAGTCTATGCTCTTCAGTAAAATGAACACATGTAAATTCAGCTGGCTCATTTCTTCATCTCTAGATGTTTTCTTTGCACACTGCTATCAGTGTTGTTGCCAGATTATTAAGGCCCAAGAAAGAACAGGCACGTGTAAATTTCTTGAAAGAAAAGGATGGGTTGATTGTACAAGTGATTCATATATTTGATTTTATCCAGTAAAAGGCTGAGATTGTACAACTGGGTAAAGGTTGTGCTGTGAAGTCCAGTGAAGGGGTGTGACTAAGTCCATTTAAGACCTTATCAGGCCAGAACGAAATAGTTTGAGTATAAGCTAAGTCTAATCAGGACCAGGAACTTGAAATCACAAAAGGGAAACCAACATTTTTTTTAAATATGAAATTTATTGTCAAATTGGTTTCCATACAACATGCAGAAGAATGAAACTAGACCACTTTCTTACACCATTCACAAAAATAAACTCAAAAAGGGAAACTAACATTTCTAGGCCAGGATGAATTTGGGGTGCTGAGTAAAAGAGTACTTAATGCAGGTATTTAATTAATTATATTTTGGCCTTTTCTTTTTTTCTAATAGAATCACTTAAGCTTTATTTATTTTTGAAAACTATGTTAGCCCTATCCCACAAGCCCCATATATAATATTTTCATTTTCATTGACTTCTAAATCTTTTCAAGTTTTCATTAGGGTTAATTAGTTGGCTATTGCTATTTGGTAAACATTCCAAAATCTTCAAAAAATTGTCCTCTTTCTTTTTTTTAATTTTTTTTAATGTTTTTATTTATTTTTGAGATAGAGACAGAGCATGAGCAGGGGAGGGGCAGAAAGAGAGGAAGACACAGAATCCGAAGCAGGCTCCAGGCTCCAAGCTGTCAGCACAGAGCCGGACGTGGGGCTCGAGCTCATAGACCGCTAGATCATGACCTGAGCCGAAGCCGGACGCTTTACTGACTGAGCCACCCAGGCTTGTGGCTCTTTCTAAGGCTTGTGTTGCCATTGTTGTTGCTATTCAGTGTATCAATGATGATGATTTTCATTTTTTCCCTTGTTGAAGATTCTGGTCTGTACGATACAGGACTTGCCACATGTCCCAGTAGCTTGGCAGTTTTCATAAATGCTCTACGTGAGCTGGAGAAGAATACTAATTTTATAAGTTCTATATATGTCTATTCACAGTTACTTAATTCTGTTATCAAAACTATATTGTTACCTATTGCTGCAAACATAGATTACTGGAAGAAGAGTGTTAAATAATCTCGCTAAAGTTTTAAATGAGTTAAATTTTCTTTATATTTTATCAATTTTGCCTCATGTGTTTTGAACCTAGGTTATTCCCTCAAATGAGTTGAGAACTTTTTAGCTCCTGATGGATCCATTCTTTACATTACATGTTGAGATTCAATCCCGCTGCTGATGCCCCATTAACAACCATATCAGCTGTCTTTTGTTTAGTGTTTCCTAACTGTATAGCATGTTTCATTCTTTTACTTTAAAACTTATTGTAATGTTTGTTTGTGTGTTTATTTAAGTAATTTCTACACCCAATAATCTCTACACTTGAGTTTACAACCCTGAGATCAAGAGTTTCTCACTCTTCTGACTGTGCCAGCCAGGCCCCTCAAAACGGATAAAGTTATTAGGAGGAACTATTTTAAATACCATGGATCAGGGTTTCCCACTTTTAATTCCAACCTACCTTCAAGTATTGGTAATTGATTTGTCAACTTACTTTTATTGATTACTGATATATTTTGAACTATTTTTATATTATTTGTTTACATACACTTTTGGTCATTTTACTTCACTTCCTGCCATCCTGGGATTATTTTTAACTATTACGGCTGTGGCTATTATTGTTATTGTTATTATTACATTTTCTTCAACCACCTTTGGTTTGGAAGTTATAATATTACAATTTAAACAACAGTAATTTAAGGTTTAAATTCACATACTTCTTGAATAATACAAGGATTAAAGAACACTTGAATTATAATCTCATTTCCTCACATTATAAATGTTAATCTTGTGCAGGATTTTAATTTGTCTTTTTCTTTGTCTCATAAATTAAGCATTGTTATTTTGTATATACTAAATTTTTGTTTAGGTTACCCAAATACATGCATTATCTTTTCTCACTATTCCTTCTAGATGCTCAGATCTTCCTTTTAGGATTATTTTCTTTGTTTCTAAATTATGTCTTTTAGAATTTCTGTTTACTAAGATCCATAATTGGTAAGATTCTTGTTTCTTGTACACATTTTTTTTTAAATTTCAATTCCAGTGTACTTTACATACAGGGTTATATTAGTTTCAGGTGTACAAGGTAGTATTGCAACGATTCTATACATTACTCAGTGTTTATCAGGTAAATGTACTCTTAATCCCCCTCACCAATTTCACCCATCCCCCACCCACTTCTCTGATAACCATCAGTTTGTTCTCTATAATTAAGAGTTTCTTTCTTGGTTTGTCTCCTTTTTCCCCCTTTGTTTGCTTGTTTTGTTTCTTAAATTCCACATATGAAGAAATCATATAGTATTTGTTGTATTTGTCTTTGACTGACTTATTAGGCTTAGCATTATACCCTCTAGGTCCAACTATGTTGCTACAAATGGCAAGATTTCATTATATTTATGGCTGAATAATATACCATTATATATATAATGCATCATATATATGCATTATATATACTGGAAGAAGAGTGATATATATATATATATATCACTCTTTCTCTTTCTCTATTCATCTATTTGGGATAGATGACTTTCTATATTCATCTATTTGGGATATTTCTATAATTTGGCTATTGTAAATAATGCTGCAATAAAAATAGGGTTGCACATATCCTTTTGAATTAGCATTTTCGTATTCTTTGGGTAAATATCCAGTGTGTGATTACTGGATCATATGGTAATTCTACTTTAATTTTTTGAGGAATCTCCACATTATCTGTTTGCCTTCTGTGTCTTCTTTGGAGAAATGTCTGTTCATGTCTTCTGCCCATGTTTTAATTGGATTACTTGGGGTGTTTTGGTTTGAGTTTTATAAGCTCTTTATGTATTTTGAATACTAACCCTTTACCAGATAGGTCATTTGCTGTGTATCTTATATGTAAATATTCATTTATTTTTTTAGTTTCTGGGGAACTCTCTTCTTAAAGTATTCTTCCTCTCCCCCATTATCTTCATCCTCTTCCTTGATGTCTGATTAGATATATTGTCACCTTTTCATTCTCTTCTCTGTGGCTTTTAATCTTTACTGTGTTTCTGTTTAATGAACTTTGCATAATTCCTGTTGACCTTTCTTCCACTTCACAAATTATCATTTTTATTCATCAAATTTTTTTGTTTTATATTACTTAATTTTTTTTAATATTTATTTGTTTTTGAGAAAGAGAGAAGGAGAGAGACAAAGTGTGAGTGGGGAAGAGAGGGAGGGAGACACAGAATCTGAAACAGGCTGCAGGCCTTGAGCTGTCAGCACAGAGCCTGATGGGGGCTCAAACTCACTAACCACAAGACCATGACCTGAACCAAAGTCGGATGCTTAACCGACTGAGCCACTCAGGCGCCCCTAATAACACTTTTAATTATGTAACATTACTTTTAATTACATGACATTAATTTTAATTAATTCCTTTTGATGTTTATATTTTTACTCGTGGAATTCTGTTTGGGTTCATGAGTACTAGAATTAACAGGCTGATTGTGGCATATACATGCAACAAATTAATACAGGCTAATAAAAGTGAGTGCATTATAACTGAACACAAAAGGATTTCAAAAGTAATTTTGAAGAAAGTAAGACAGCAACCAAATGAATAAAGTGCAACTTTATGTATGTATAATTCAGATATAAACAAAATGAAATATTATAGTGTTTAAGACAAGTAAGTAAAATTAAGGAATAATTTTTCTATAAATCAAGGCAGTCGTAACTATGGTTCAGAGGGAAGGATCTTGATTGGCAAGTATCACAAGGACCCTCTAAGGTCTAGAAATATTCTCTTTCTTAAAAATTGTGCGGTGGTTATATAGATATGGACATACATATTTTTTTATAATCTTCTACACAGGTACTATTTCATTCTTTTTTTGAATCCATCTGGCTTTGTTTGATCGGGTCCTCTTTCTCACTTATGGTCTAGATTCACTCATTTGAAAAAAAAAAGTTTAATTGTGCTTCCTCCAAAATCTGTATGCAGTAGACGGAATATCTAAACTCCTTGGTTATCTAATTCAACCATGTGTTCTTTTTGCTTACTCTTCCTCGTGTTGACATGTGTCTTTCTGTATTGGGAGCTCACATCCAGCTGAGTTTTATCTCTTTGCATCATATGAAATCTGAGTGGCTATGAATCCTTACAGGAGTGCCTTAGGGCTTATTGGCACAGGACAAACTTGAGTTAGTTTGATAACTTAATTTCTTTCTTAATTTTTAACTTATACTTGCAATAAATATAAAATCAAGTTCCATTGGTGTGAAGACAGGCCCAAATTATAAACTTTTTGGGGAGAGTTTATTTTATTTTATTTTCCCACCCACAGTCCTCTTTAAGACAGAAGTTTCTTGTCACGTCTCCTTTCCAGAAGGTGAACTTTTCCCAGTGCGTCTCTGTATTTGAAGTTGAAGTCCTCTAAATGTCCTAACTTATTCAGGTGGTCAGTTTCATTTCTCCACGCTTGAGTCCTCATGCCTTGACTTTATTCTCTGGCTTCGTTCTAACAATCAAGATTCTGGATTATTTGGAACAGGATGGATTATGGCAGCTTTAATGTAGCTGCCTAACTGGGCACCCTAAAACCTTTTAATTTTCCAATAAAAATTTAGACTATTTAATTTCTTTTTTTTTAATTTGAAAACTATGCTTGTTTTTATTTTAACCAGAATTTCCAGGTATTTTGTAAAAGGAAGACACTGAAATAAAATAAATAAAATAAAAACATAAATAGAAGGAAGAATGATATTAAAGGTCCCTTTTCAGGTCTAAATCTGCCCATTGAAAGCCATGAGCCATGTGTTAGGACACAACTTCAGGATTACCACAGGATATACTCTGAAGTCTCAATACAGGTTAAATATATGGTAAAGTTGCAATCTTAGTATCAACAAGGTGCAGATAGATTTTAAAGAGCACCTACCTCATCATGCCATGTCGTGGAATGGAGCTTTGCACTTAGTGTATAAAAGTTTTACCATAACGTTCACTTTTTAAATTGTGATATTAAGGATTCTGTAATTTTCAGGGCACCTGGGTGGCTCAGTTGGTTAAGCATCCAACTCTTGATTTCAGCTCAGATAATGGTCTCAGAGTTGTGAGATTGAGTGTGGAGTCTGCTTCAGATTCTCTCTCCCTCTCTCTCTGCCCCTTCCCTGCCTGTTGTCTCCCTCTAAAAAAAAAAAAAAAGGTGTAATTTTCTACATAATGTTACTGTTAGATTTCCATAAGTTACCTCTTGGAAGTAACTTTTGTTTTCCAACTTCTGTTTTCTAAAAAAAACAAAAAAAACAAATATATACAACTCCACTATCTTCAAGTCCACATGAGATATGTTTTATATCATACACATCTCATATATATGTGTATATGTACATATATGTATATATGTATATTATACATATAATATTTGTGTATTTATAACTTTTAAACAGCACATGTTTATAGATAATAAGATTAAACTAATTTCTAATTCTGTGCCTTAACTCCTATTAATAAAAATATTATTTTCAATGCAGCAGTGTATTGGCTCCCTTTGGTTGAAGATGTTGAATTACCTGGAGGGAAAACAACCCTGGTTGAGATAAAGCTAAAGAAGTATGTAGCTCTTACACCGTAGCATCCTGGTTGTTAGCTTGGCCACAAAAATTGGTTGCTGAAGGGTGAGAGATAAACGGGTGGTTTTTATCAGGCCAGGGATTGTAAGGAACAGAAAACATATTTCAGTGTTGATCACAGGTGGCAGGAGCTCTAACATCTAGCAAGTCACAGATGCACAGTTGTGTCTTCAGTGCCTTGCTACGTATCTGATTTGCCCAGCACACTTTTGAAAAATACACACTCTACTCTGGGACTTCAGTAGAGCAGCTCTTGGATAGGGCAGAAGAATCCGTTTATTCATGACTCTCATGGTGAGCTGGACATGCGGACTAGCTAGGGAATCACCTCTCTGCCTATTAGAACTTGTCAGGTGCCAAAGATCCCAGAACTCATTGGTCCCCATGATTCCAACATAGTAGGCTGACTGCGCTGTATTTTGGAACCCTTGAGAAGATTAACAGGCCCTGGGAGTCATGAGCGCATCGCTCCCCAAGTGCCCAAGGGACAGCAATTCACTCCCTCTTCTCTATCGCCATGGTCTGCTGCGTCTGCTCTTGTTACGTCCTGCATGACAGTGGCCTTGTTTTACAGTCACGTGTGTACCTCTTATTCTCCTGCATTGGCTGAACTTCTAGACAATCGACGTCTTGTTAGACATTGAGTCGCCGGTAAGAATTCAAAAATAGACTTCCTGGGGCGCCTGGGTGGCGTAGTCGGTTGAGCGTCCGACTTCAGCCAGGTCACGATCTCGCGGTCCGTGAGTTCGAGCCCCGCGTCAGGCTCTGGGCTGATGGCTCAGAGCCTGGAGCCTGTTTCCGATTCTGTGTCTCCCTCTCTCTCTGCCCCTCCCCCGTTCATGCTCTGTCTCTCTCTGTCCCAAAAATAAATAAACGTTGAAAAAAAAAATTAAAAAAAATAGACTTCCTGAACGGCATCAAATTTTAATTAATTATTGCCATTTCCCTAGTTATCCTCACCCCATCTCCCGCCGGGATATGTCCCGTCTGGTGCAAAATATGTAGTTGCTATCTTCTTTTTGGGAGTTACATCCCTCCCTATTTTCTACTGCTTCTGCAAGCTTGGTGGAGTGGCACTGTATTTTTTTAGTCCACGTTGACAGCATACAATATAATGGTTCATTTAGGATGGGTTTTTATGGGGCCTGTCAAGATTTAGCTGTGTTTTGCATAGTAAACGTAATATTAAATGACAAAATGCATCATAGAAGATTCTTCGCAACCATCAAGGTGGAAGCAGTGAATGTGTAGAAGATTACTATGCATTACAAATGGTGAAGCAGCTAAGATAATAAATAAAGTATAATTGAAATTCAAGGGGCTTTGAATATTAGTGATGTAACAACTCTCTGATCTACAGTCTGTGTTACACTGTGTGATCTACAGTATGTGCTGTAGGAAGGTTGGCTGCTTTTCTTGTGTGTTGGTCTCTTTGCACAGCAGGTGATGTGCCAAACTTAATAACCTGCTGCTTGGTTTTTTTTATTTAAAAAAATAAGATGGGAGCTAAGTCACAACTGCTTTGGGCAAGTCTTATAAAAATGTTTGTGTTTAGAAGTGAGCTAATTTGATTAGAGAACCATGAAATGTGCTCAACAGTGTAATGGAACATCAACTAAATCTAAACTGGCAAAAACCCAGGACTTTGAAAATTAATGAATATTCAATATTGACATGCTCTGAAAATAGCTGTCTTAAATATGAGGAAAAAAGGAACGCAGGAGGGAAACAGAGAGAGGGAGAGAAAGAGATTCTATAGACTTCAGACATTTTTATTTCTGTCAAATAATATTGTGACAAAAGAATCACATAATTCAGTCACCATAAAAATTTATAATTGTGTGAGGTCAGGAGCAATGTTTTATTAATTTAGTTTTGTGTTTCCCGACCCACAAAATCCATATCTCATGTGTTTTACCCAGCACTGTTTCAAACATTTGGTAATTTTTTTGCCAAATGATGAATGAAAAACTCTATCAGCATGGATTTCATATTTATTGGATGCAGAGCAGGGAAATTGATTTTATGACAAAAGAAGAAATGGCAGCTACTTTAAAAAAGTAAAATGGATATATCTATAAAACCAGTTGCCAAAAACATGAGAATAAGTAGGCAGTTAAGAGTATATGTGACTTATTGGAGGTCAAATACTGATCTGGGACATCAAAATGTTACAAATACAAAGAAAATTTCCCCCCTTCGTCTTATTAAAAAAAAAAAGAATAACATCTCCTAAAACCTCAAAAACATCTCCTCAAAAGGAAATATGAAGAAGAGAGTAAGAAAAATCTAGCATTTAAATCTATAACACTGTTTAACCAGTACTCCAGTGACAGTATTGTCCATTCAGTTGCCCAGACAAGACATAAGACTTTTATGTACAACACAGTTAATTTATGCTCTGGCTCACTTTCAAGCAGCACAGGAATCTTGCCATAGCTCAGTCCCTGGCGAGACACCGATTCTTAAACTCTTCTTTATTTTTACATGGCAAACCAGATTGAGCAGCAGCAGGATTGTTTAGGTAAAAGATGAGGTATGGCAGAGTAGTAGCAGGACAGAAACACGGTAATGGATATGCTATTCAAGTGGCCTAAGTAAAACAAGCCTTTAACTCAACAAATATGTATTGGTTTCTTTCGGATATACAACAGGGTGCTAAGCCTGATGATTTACAAAAGTGAATCAGAGGCTGGCCCTGCCCTTCAGGCTCCTAGACTGCTGTGGAGGTAATAATTCACAGGCATAAATAGTTAAGAGGGAAGGGATTTCTGTCAGGGAAATTATCTCTTTGGTAGAACAGATTCATTCTTTATGTGGAAGAGATTCAAATCCATATTTCTTTTCCTGTGTTCTCAATTGACCATGAGTTTGGGTCTATACTGCCAAATGCTATCTGGGCATTTTCAACTTTATGTACAAAAATGACCCTTTATCTTTTTCCCCACTCCCACATATTTAGCTTTAGCTAGATATTTAGCATTTTTGTTTACCTTCCTTGTCCTCACCAAAAGCGATCAGTTTCTAAAGAACTCAGGTTTGCTATCATGAAATGTTTTGTTTATCTCTAGGTTGACTATATGCCTCCATTTTATGGGACTAATCCTGGTAGGCATTAATTACCTTAGGTATTAATACAACTTTTATCACTTCTAAAGGTGTCCTTCTTTGGGTGGTAAATCATATGATCCCACTCTGTATCTCTCGTCTCATGTTCCTTATTCAACTCTCCATAATTAAAAGATTCTATGCATCCATTTTCTTCACCTGTCCTCTTTACCAACTTCTCTGCTCAGGCTTATATCTGTCTTTGCTCAGATATCTTTATGGTCCTTTAAACTTTCTATTTTAAGTCTTTTCAATTTCCAGTCCGCCAAACTGGTATTTTCAGCATACCTGATCATTCTCACAAACACTTTGTAGTTCTTTTATTCTTGTTAGGCAAACTCTATAAAGGCCTCTGGGTTTAGAGGCTCTATATCATCTGGCCCCCTCTTTATTTTATTTTGCACTTTCCTTAAGGTTTCTCTCTAGTGTATTTGAACCATTCCCACTTTTTGCTGAGCACAACTTGTACTTTCTTATATTATTCCCATGTCCCTGTTGGCCCTGGTATCAGTCATGGTCCTGGAAAGAAATAGGATATTCTACTGGGTATATTGGAGTGAGCCTAGTTATTGGATTAAATACAAAAGTGAGTGCAAGGAATCCAACAATCCAACCCTCAGATTGTCAGAGTTCTGAACATCCCAATATCTGAAAGCGTAGGGGAAAGGAACAGTTACTGGAACCAGGGAGAAAAGCTTTTTGGGGGAGACTGCTTAAAAAGAACTGTGGGGTCTTAAAGATGGACAGAACCAACCTACCATGAATTACTAGAGGAGAGAGAGCTGGGGAGAGAATTTCAAAATATCCTTCTCCATCCTTCTACTTATCTCCTACTGGTAATTTTAAATGGCCAAGCCCAGCCATAAATCAGAGATAACCAGGGAATCTAAGCAGTTTAGACAGGTTAGCTACTGGAACACAGTCCAAGGTGGAGCATGAATCTGAAGGAGAATATAGAAGATAATCTGTCACCATTCCAGTTTGGACAATGGCCTTTCTCCTATTTAGCAGAGCCCCATCACATACGATTTTGGCATAGGGAGCCTGCATCTACAAATATCCAAATGCCAGGGTAATAATTTGTGTCTTTTCATATATCCACATATTTTATTTTTCCACTAACTTTTATTTGGATTTATATGATTGACTCAGGGGCCCAATGTGACAACCATAGAATTTGTAATTGAGGAACTGAGGCCTACAGGTTTCTTTGGAAAGGTAAGGGAATTATGGAATATGATTTAATAGTGGACGGACTCTATGTATCTTCACCTTTTTCTACATTTGGAGAGAAGATCACTTACATTTATGATTACTATTGAAGAATTAGCCAGTGAAGCATATTACAAAAGGGACTATGATTCAGCAGTGTCTTTAGTTTTTTTCCCATAGATGTTAAGCAGGGTGGGAGGCAGCCTCTTATAATAAACACATTTGGTAATGAGCTCTAAATGGGAGGAAAGAGAATAATTCGCTCACCAGTTTCATGATCTTTGATCATTACAAAAAATCATTTTTCTCTTAATTACTTGAAGGCAAGGAGAAGATCAGTAGAAAGGCAGAGACGTACAACACAAGTGTCATGTACATTTTCTGGTGGTTAGCTCGTGTCCATTTCCCTCTTCTTTTGATAAAAGTTTATCTCTATTTTTGTGGGGATTTGTCCTCCCTGACACAGGCCGTACATTTCAGGGGAAGTGGAACCCCTCTTTGGCCACAGAACTATAGCTTCATTATTTGCTTAAGGCAATCATCACATGCCTTCCTCTGACCAGAGTGATTGATGCAAGGCCTTTGTTCCAAATGCACCCAAGGAATTGAAGGGTAACCTTCCCTAGGATTTCTGGAAAAGATGCTTTTTAAAATTCTTCTTATAGAACTTTGTTATCTTCTCTATATGACATTAAGGAGGAAGAGGAGCGACCTGGGAGCCACTGGGAACCAATGTCAGGCCATGACGACAGGAGGTTGCTATGAACAGAGCCCACCCGAAGAGGCAGAACTGAGGAGAGAGACTCGGACTCTGGTCACAGCATTTGAATTGCCAAAGCAAGCTTCTTTGAAAGGATAAAAGTAAGCACAGAACATTTGGGTCACATGAGCCAATACATTCCCTTTATAGTGTGAGCTATTTTGACTTGAGTTGTTTGTTCGTTTGTTTTGTTTTGTTTTTGTTTTTGTGTTATTTTTGTTTTTACAGTGACTGAAAGATTATATGCTCATATAAAAGAGTAGAACAATAATAACAACTTAATTTTTAGTGGCTTCCTCCCTCAATTTGGTCTGCTGTTTATTTAATGTGACTTTTTAAAGTGCTTGTGAACTAATTAATCATGCTCTGCCTTTTAAAATAACGATAATATGTAGCGGGTTTTAAATATAAGAATCCTTTTGAATTTTACCTAAATCTTATATAAATTTTTCACCTATCCACAAACATTTGTAAATACCAATTATCTCTATTACACATTATCCAGGACTGACTGTGCCTGTGCAGAGTACATGAAGTTAGCACCGGTTTTGCTATGTATATATATGTATATATGTGTGTGTATATATATACAAACACTGGGTAATGTTGTCCATTACTAATACCTTTACGTTTTAAGAATCACTCTGGTATTTCTTCAGCTAAAGGATGATACATTCTTTAAAAAGAAGGACATACATGAGAGAGAGCGTTTACTAATGCTGGTTGCTATCTGGAAGCCATCACTTTTCACTGGGTTCTCTACTCCTTCGAAAGCTGGACAAGTTGAAAACTAAAAACTCTAAGTAAAAACAAAACCTATAAGATTTACTGAAAAAAAGCCCAACTCATTCGTATACACTAATTAAACTTTTTACATATTACCGTAAGCCACAATCAAGATGTATTCGATTCATAATTTGAGAAGTGAATGTTGTTAGGATGAATAATAATCAGCAATTCTCATTTGCTAAACATAAAACACTGAAAAAAAATTCATTTCCTCCAAATGGCTGAGCAGTTTTATATCAACCATGACAAATGTAATCACAGAAATCTTTGAGCAAATTCATATAAGTTTATTAACTTAAAAATGTATAATACAAATTTTAGTTCACAACAAAGATCACTTTAATTTATTCAACTTCATTGGGATTGCTAAATATAATAATATATACTGCTCCAACAACCAACAATTAGGGAAAACTATTTCTGAATGTTTGGTCAATTACTTGCTAATCTGCAAAGTTCAGTAATACGGTTTCCTGCCATAGTAAATTGAGGTTTCAATGTAAAATAGATGATGCATTCTTTTGGAAATTCCTTTTACAACACAATTAACCTCTTCACCTTTTAGAAAACACATTGTTAGCATATTGGGATGCTATTTAATTTGACATGCTTTATATGGTCGTGATCAGTGCCAAATAACACTTTGTATTTCTCTAAAATTTATTTTACATTTGTTAGTTGGGCTTTCAGCTACTAATTACACTATATTTCAGTTTTTACACAATCCTTTGATCCACTGTATAATAGTAATGTGATAGCATTAACTGCAGAGAGTTCTGGTGGTGGAATCAACATTATCAAATGTTAGAGGGCTGTTTAAGGAAAAAAAAAACAAAAAGTCACTTGGAATAACTGTAAGACTTATCTTGGATGGAATTGCTATTACCAAAGACACACCAGGCTATTTCTCTTGTAGAAAATGTTTCATTCAAGAAGTAATAAAAATGTTTCACAAGTACATATGAATAATGAATAAAGAAAATCATAAGCAGGCCAAAAACATTAATACAATAGCAAGCTAATGCTTTGAGAAGGGGTTTATTTTACAGCTTTAACCGTAAACTGTATTATTTTAGAGCTTATATTAAAATTGGAAGTGCTCTAACAAGTGATTCACTGCCAGCTTCTACCCAGGCATCAGCTTCTGTTATAACAATGCTGTTGAGTGGAAGGCCAGCTTGTGCTTGAACACCTCCAGGGAGAGGAAATTCATTACCTTGCAGGGCAGCTCATTACCTTAGCTGTGGCGTATTCTTTTACAATCTAGTTAGCTGGATACATATATGTCACTTCTCTTTGATTGTAAACTAAAGCCAGAGACTAAATCTTACTCACATTGTTATCCTATTATAATATCTAGCATGGGGCTGTCCAGATGAAAGGTGCTCACTTAGTATGTGCAACGTGATGATGAGCTAAGGATGGATGTCTACACCATGCGGCTCTAAAAAGTCCCAGTTTTGATTTCTTTTAGAGAATCTCAAAAAAGTATTGTTCTCTATGATCAGGCACACACATGAGTTAAAAAAAAATAGGTAACTGACATGTGTTTTTATTTTACTCTACTGCCCATGTGATTTTATTTCATGGATTCTCCTCTTGATTATCCTTTTGCTGGTGCTTACATTAAACGCATCTGAAGTAGATGAATTGTATCACACAAACTTTATTTTATCATGCTTAGGAGAAAAACACTAACTGAGATGCTGGTCATAAAAATTCATTGTTTCAGCAGCTGTTTGGTTATCAAATTATTGTATAAACGCTTATAAATATGCACTGCACAATCATTTAGAGAGGAAATAACACTTTATAGCTTTTTAACATTTTTAAACCTGGTTTTCAATAAAAATTAAAATAATTTTTGATAAACCCCTCTTATAAATTTGCTTCAGAATCACACTGACTCATCACAGTAGGGCAAAGGAAAAAATATATATATATATTTATATATATCTTATATATTTATATATATTTATATATATCTTATATATTTATATATATTTATATATATATCTTATATATTTATATATATTTATATATATCTATATATTTATTTATTTATTTATTTCCCAGAGTCTAAGGACTGGGTTTTGAGTACTAATCTGGTATGTTCTGTTATTTGACGTTGGAAGATCATTTAGCTCTGCAAACATTCAGTTTTCATATGTATAAAATAATGAAAAAGCACATGTCCTGTCTATTTCAAAAGAGACTAGTAGGATCAAATAGAATATTATCCTGAAAGTGCTTTATAAAATGGAAAGCCCTATATAAGTATGAGGTGTGGTAATCACAGAGGAGATTTACAGCCCCACCCCCTACCACCACATTTGAGGACCTTAGGAACATTGACAGACATGTTCTGGACATTATAGTTTTGGATACTTCCCTGTCACTGCCAGATTTGTTTGACTAGTGCTCAAGTGATAAAGTTGCCAGCAGAAATAAATAAGAAAGGCACAGTAACTCTAACGTAGGTAGTAAATCAAATATGGGATATGTGTGGAGTAGTATTAACTAATTCCAAGTTTTTTAAGGACCATACATGCATCAAAATCTACATTAATAATTTTTTTTAAATCAAGGATAACAAATCACAGTAAAATAATTCTTTTATGTTGTCAGAATTGTTCTTTTTTCAGGGGCTCAAATATTCATGAGGCTCAAAAGGCTACAAAACCTCTACCTCACACCATTTACAAAACTTCACTCAAAATGAATCAATAGCCTAAATGTAAGAGCTAAAACCATAAAACTCTTAGCAAAAAAACTTAAGGGTAAATCATCATGACCTTGGGTTAAGCAATGGATTCTATATGTGAGAACAAAAGCAGAAGCAATAGAAGAAAAACAAATAGGTAAATTGTACTTCATTAAAATTCACATATTTTTGGCATCAAAGAACAGTACTGAGAAAGTGAAAAGAAAACCCCCAAAACAGAAAAAGGACAGATATTAAGTATCGGATATTCAGAATATATAAAAACTCTTACAACTCAACAACAAAAAGACAACAATTCAACTAGGATGTGGACAAAGAACTTGAATACACATTTCTCTAATGATTTATCCAAGGGATCCAGGTATGCTATTTCAAAGGGGCACGTGCACCCCAATGTTTATAGCAGCACTATTGACAATAGCCAAAGTATGGAAAGAGCCCAAATGTCCATCTATAGATGAATGGATAAAGAAGACATGGTATAGATATACAATGGAGTTTTATTCATTTCAATCAAAAAGCATAAAATCTTGCCATTTGTAACTACGTGGATGGAACTGGAGGGTATTATGCTAAGCGAAATTGGTCAGTCAGAGAAAGACAAATATAATATTACTTCACTCACATGAGGACTTTAAGATACAAAACAGATGAACATAAGGAAGGGAAGTAAAAATAATATAAAAATAGGGAGGGGGACAAAACCATAAGAGACTCTTAAATATGGAGAACAAACAGAGGGTTACTGGCAGGGTTTTGGGAGGGGGGATGGGTTAAATGGGTAAAGAATCTCCTCCTGAAATCATTGTTGCACTATATGCTAACTAACTTGGATGTTAATTAAAAAAGAAGTTAAATAAAAATAAAAAAAGAAGTATCCAAAACAAAAGATATATATCAATGGCAAACAATTCTTAAAATGATTAGTCATTATAGAAATGAAATTTAAAACAACAAATCTTGAAATTAATATACTGTTGTATTTCAATGATACCTCAATAATTTTTATAATAATAAAATATTTTATATTATCAATATATATTATTAATAATATACAATATAGGATAGTTGTAATAGATAATAATAACAATGAATGACAAGCATTGGCAAGGAAGTGGAGACTCTAAAACCCTCATATATTACATTTCTGGTAGAGATGTAAAAGAGAGCAGCCATTGTGGAAAACAATCGGGTAGTGCCTTAAAAAGTAAAAGGTAGAATTACCGTATGACCCAGCAATTCCACTCTTAGATAGATACCCCAAATAATTGAAAACAGGTGTTCAAACAACAATTCCATATGAATGTTCATAGTATCGATGTCCATAATAACTAAAAATTAGAAACATCTGTAATGTCCATCAACAGAGATATAAAATGTAGCATTATACAATGGAATATTATTTAGCCATACTAATGAGTAAAGTATTGATACATGCTACAACATGGATGAACCTTGAAAACTTTATGCCAGACATAGAAGAAGCCAGACATGAGAGGTCACATAGTGTATTAATTCATTTATATGAAATATCCAAAGGAGTTAAAATAATAGAGACAAAACGGAGATTAGTGCTTGCTGGGGGCGGGGGGAGGGTAAGGTAAGCGATAATGTAAAATTACTGATTAATGGATGTTTGTTTTTGTTGTTTGTTGTTTTTTGTTTTTTGTTTTTTGTTTTTTTGTGGGGAGAATGATGGAAATGTTTTGAAAGTTAATATAGTAGTTGTACAACATCCTCACTGCACTAACTGCCACTCTGTTGAAAGCTTTAAAAGGGTTAATTTTATGTTGTGTGGACTTCAATTTTAAAAAAAGTCATTTTACTTTTTAATTTTCGACCTGGTAAAATGAAAAATACAAAAATGCATCATTTCCTAGTCAGTTCGTTTTCTGTGTATACTAATTCTAGTTTTCCATTTTGGTTTGAATAATAAATTGCGTGAAACACACACGTACAAACTTCGATAAAAATTAAAGGACAATTTTATACATGTTATGATATGGTGATAAAAATTCTTACTGAGTTTCTGGGGTGTTTAAGCTGTCATAGGGGTATAGCTTTGAACCCCAGAGATGATCTGCTAATCAGAGCTCATTTGCTGTTACTTTTCAATTCTTTCTTCCTGTTTTTCCCAGGGGGAGATGGCTTTCAGGAATTTGAGGAAGTTATAAGAATTGCAACTTAACGATGACATACTTCATATTCAGAGATGTAAGGGGGCAGAGGCCAGGATATTGAAGGAAAGAAAGAAGTTATTTTTTTAAAAAGGAGCTAAAGCAACATTTCTAAAGTAAATGGCTGTATTCGGCATAGCTTGTCAATATGAAAGAAAAGAAACCCAATGAATATATCAGCAATATTTTATAATTTTATCCTCCTTTAAAGCTAACATTTTATGTACAAACTACAAAACATTCCTTTAAAATTATTCTGTATCGGGGTGCCTGGGTAGCTCCGTTGGTCAAGCCTCCAGCTTTGGCTCAGGTTATGATCTCATGGTTGGTGGGTTCCAGCCCCACATCGGGCTCTCTGCTGTCAGTGCAGAGCCCGCTTTGGATCTTCTGTCTCCCAATCTCTCTGCCTCTCCTGCATACATGCTCATGCTCACACTCTCTCTCTTTTTCTCTCAAAAAAGAAATAAACATTTAAAAAGATTCTGTATCTAGTTTCTTCATAGGTTGACAGATTTTTAACATATTCTTGAATTAAGTACCATATCATCGGAGTGACTGTAAATGAAGTCAAGACATGTTTTGTTTTGTTTTGTTTTTTCTGATTTCATGAATTAATCTCAGAAGGACTTACATTGCGTGGTATGGGTCACATTTCTCACGCCTAAATCAGTTGCTCTGGTCAGGGGAAGGAAGCCTTTTTATTGGCCGTCCTAGGACAGGTACTGATCACTGCAGATAGGGAACAAGGCCCTGTCTGGACCTTATTAATGGAGGAGGGATTATTCCCCCGCCCCCCCACCCCCACTATAGCTTGCTCTTGTTGGAAGGCGTTTTACAGTCCCATCAGCAGCGAAGAAGAGATCCCTTTCTCTACCTCCTGGCTTGCACTTTGTGCTATAACTTCAAAAATGTTAGCCTTTCTGAAAGGTGTGTTGTGATATTTTATTTGTTCTTTTAATTTGCATTTTCTTAATGGCTAGTGATATTGATCGTTTATCAAAAGTTTATTTGCTGTCTGTATATCGTTTGGGGTGAACTCTCTATTTTGTTTTTGCCCATTTCTAACTGGATTATTGTTTTAATGTGGGATTTTGAGAGTTCTTTACGTATCACATATAGAAGTCATTCGTCAGATACGTGGTTTGCAAATATTTTCTCAGTCTATACGGCTTGTCTTCTAATCTTCTTAATCAGGTCTTTGGGAGGGCAGACATTTTTAATTTTGCTGCAGTCCCATTTATTGATTATTTCCTTTTATAGACCACTCTTTTGCCCTCATGTCCCAGATCTGTTCACCAGGCTCTAAACCTCAAACTAAACCCCGTACCCGACATAAAAAATCAACTCAAAATGGTCATAGATTTCAATGTAAAGTGTAAAGTTTTTAAAAATATTTGTTATGTCTTTATTTTATCTTGAGAGAGAGAGAGACCGAGTACGAGTAGGGGAGGGGCAGAGAGAGAGGGAGACACAGAATCTGAAGCAGGCTCCAGGCTCTGAGGTGTCAGCACAGAGCCTGACGTGGGGCTCGAACCCACAAACTGCGAGATCATGACCTGAGCTGAATTAACCGACTGAGCCACCCAGGTGCCCCTAAAGTGTAAAATTTTAATTTTAGAAGATAACATGTAAGATTTGTTACATTGTATAAAATTGCTATGTTTCCTCTTTCATTTCGGGTCACTTTGAAAATGCAGGTATGCCAGGAAATATTTAGAATTTCTCTGTGTAAACTAAACAAGAGAAATGATAAATGGTAAAATATCTTAGATTCCTATCCAAGTAAGTCATAATCTTTGTTTATTCTATTCCCTTCCGGACATGTATTAGGACATTTCAGCAAGAGCTGGGGAGTCATTCCCTGATTCCAAAGGGCATTAACATAGACCCCGAAGTGGTCACAGGCACATCCATTACCACGATATAAAAATCTTGTTAATCATTACGTTTGTGCCATAGGCAGCAATTGTTACCTTTGAAATAAAGATTCTGACTGAGATTGAAAGTTACCGAGATAGGAAACTACTTTCGGGATGCAGGGTGTTCCTCGGAGTTCCTGGTGGGAAGCTGCTTCTGTGTTCTGTTTGGAGGCGGCACTGAGGGTTTTACAATAGGAGCACTTTCTATATTGAGGCTGCACGGTATTCGTCATAATGCAGTCAGGCCAAATCGAGAGTGGCTGAAAGGAAATGGTCTTTCCTTCCTCCTCAAGCTGTATTTATAATTTCCTCTTCATTTTTAGTTTGGCTACCCTGGTGTGGAAATTTTCTCCTGACTGGGCAATAAAACAAGTAAAATCTACTTCTCACCAGCAGGTAGATAAAGTGGAGAGCCCCAGTTAAAATAATAACAGAAAACCCTGGGATTTGAATAAGGCAACTTCTTTTGCAAGCATACAAATGAAGGTGTCGGATGAGTATTGATCTGGAAATTAATTTGACGATTCCCTTTTAACAGAGTATGTGTAATCCATAAAAGCTGTAAGTTATTATACACAAAATATCCCCTTGCCTTTTGGCAGTTTTTTTTTTTGGGGGGGGGGGGAAGTATACATTTATGGTGTTCCAAAGTTTAGTTTTAAATCACATGATGTGATTAGATGGAAAAGAATTTGGTAACTGACAGGAGAGTGGAGTTAACTGTACTCACGAGAGACCAGCCTTAAGTTCTCCAGACTACCATATTGACAGAAATTCTCAATGAATCATTCAGAAAACTCAGGAGGGGCTGGAATATGTACTCGTTGTTGCCAGGCTAACCTGGGAGGCCATTTTTGTTTTCCACTGGGATAGTAGTTTTAGGTTGTAGTGTTGGGGAGGGATGAAGGAGAGAAGTCACCAACTATTACTGCTGTCAGCCTCCTAGAGATGACTGGGAGACCTGTTTTGGGTTACCGTGGATATCTTCTGGGACAATAGTGACAACTATCACCACCCAATTTATTAAATCCCAATAGGAATGTTTCCATCATCTCTTTGCTAAGGATTGTTTAGATGTAACATTTTCCAGAAGTACTGGAAAATTTACTTATGTGCCAAAAATAAGAGTGAAATTGACTAGAAGCAGAAAGTCCCTGTCCAAGCTGAGGAAATGCAAAAAGTAAACAAACGGTATAAATAGAGAAAGAATGTAAGTCTGTGGTTAGCAGTGACGTCTGGATGTCCAGTTTAAAGTTTTGTGCTTTATTCCCAACCTTTACTTACAAACTTAATAAGATTCCAACAATATAAATATCCAACAGTCTTTCGTTAGATGAACATTTCATAAATATGTCATTCTGAAATGTTTTGAGATTTGAAGCTTGAAAATGAGGGTCTATCAAAAGCAACTCATTTTAATTTTCCGTTTTAAATTCATGTTGGAGATAATAACATATACTCTTTTAACCTAAACACACCTTTTACTGTGGGTTATAGATTTTCCAACCCTAAATTACGTTGGTTGGTGGTCTTAGTTACCATTTGAAAGTCTGATGTTTACCGATTTTTGTGATTGTTGTTTGATTTATTTTAGTTTTATTTTTGGCCTTAAATCTTTAGGATGCTTTTTTTTTTAATTTTTTTTAAATGTTTTTATTTATTTTTGAAGGAGAGAGAGACAGAGCATGAGCCGGGGAGGAGCAGAGAGAGAGGGAGACATAGAATTTGAAGCAGGCTCCAGGCTCTGAGCTGTCAACATAGAGCCCGATTCGGGGCTTGAACTCACAAACTGTGACATCATGACCTGAGCCTAAGTCGGATGCTTAACTGACTGAGCCACCTAGGGGCCCCTGGGATACTTATTTTTAAATGCAAATATTCAGAATCTAACAAACATGAAATATTTTCAGGTTCCTCCTTGCATGGTTTTTGAGTTGAGATTGTTTGTCCCAGGTACTGGTTATCTTGACTGTTAATGAATTTATGAAGATTAAGAAATAAAAATTACAGTGAGTACCTTATAATTTATATATTGATCGTGCACTATTTTGGTTTTTTTAAAATTTTTTTTTAGCGTTTATTTGTTTTTGAGACAGAGAGAGACAGAGCATGAACGGGGGAGGGTCAGAGAGAGGGAGACACAGAATCTGAAACAGGCTCCAGGCTCTGAGCTGTCAGCACAGAGCCCGACGCCGGGCTCTAACTCACAGACCGCGAGATCATGACCTGAGCCGAAGTCGGCCGCTTAACCGACTGAGCCACCCAGGTGCCCCGATCGTGCACTATTTTGAATGTACAACAATTAACTGTGGAAATACACAGAGATACTGGTATTTTCTTTCTAATGCCTTAGGCAATAGGTTAGTATAACTGCAGATTTAGATTCATGTTTTCATAATAAGGATATCACTTGAAACGTAAAGTAGTTCATTTCCTTCATATTCTGTATTTGAAATTTAATGATATTGACCCCATTTTAAAATGTGGCTTATAAAAGTTTGTAGTCCATATATTTAACTGCAAATCCTTATGATTATATAATATCTAATGGAAATTATTAGACTATCATGGTTTCTATGCAGTGATTCAAGGCCTAAGAATGAGATCAATGTTAAATCTTCTTCACATTTTGGGTCATCTTCTGCTATTTTGAGATATGTTTCCTACAAAGAAAAAAATCCCAAAGTCATTGTTAGTCAAAATTTTGGTTTTTCTTGACTTACTATACGTTGTAAAATCACACTACCCTTTTCTTCTCTTCCTTTCTCTATTGCTGCTACTTGTTAACTGTTTTACAATTTTTTTTTTTTTTTAACAAAGCACTATGCCCAACATGGGGCTTGAACTCATGACCCTGAGATCAAGAGTCTCATGCTCTACTGACTGAGCCAGCCAGGCACCCCTACAACTAATTATTTTAATAAACTCCAAGAATGTTATTGACCAGAACGGACGTTAGATACTATTTTGACAAGTCTCTATGTCTCACGTATGAGAAAGCTAAAGTCTGAAAGTATTATTCTGGAGGGAAAGAAAAATACCTTCATTCTCCTATCCTTTTGGCTCTCAGTGGGGTCTGTGTGACAAAAGACAAATTAAGAAAAGTGCGCACATTTATTTAATGTAAATTTTACCTGACATGGGCACTTCGTATGGAAATGAAGACAGAAAGATAGAGTTACTCTGAGTGTCTTTATACCAGGTTTGATGAAGAGAAGAAAGTGGTAGAAAAATGTGGCAGAACAAAAAGGATATGAGCTAAAGGTAGTAAACTGAGGGAAAGTTAGCAAAACCTGTTCATTCAGATTTGTCTCACTCTTCTTTTTTGAGATAAGGATGATCCTTTCCTCTGGGAGGAGAGAGGGTCCTTCTCACATAAAGATCTTATGAACTGATTCAGGGAAAATCCTTCCTGTACGGGCTGTTTCTCAAATGTCTTCAGCTTAAAGTAGTCAATATGCCCAGACACCATGTTTGGGGGTAGTATATCCTGGACCCCATTAGTGACCCCTTTGTCTTTCCGAAGGAAAGTGGTGACAAAGCAAAGGTCATGTGCTGAAACAGGGATACTTTTTATAACTATTTATTTAAAAAATCTTCTTGGTCTTCCTCTTTCTTTAAAGCCCAGCTGACAATTTCCAGAAATTTAATGACAGAAAAATTTTTAAATGGCATACATGCTTCTTTTCCAATTATGTAAAGGTAAATACAATGTATTGAGTCTCCAATAATGGGTGTTTATAAATTAAATTGAGCATTTTCACGTTTAAAAAAATTTTTTTTAAGTACTCTTTGCCACTCTCCCATGTGGGGCTGGAACTCACGACCCCAAGATCAAGAGTCTCATGCTTTAATTACTGTGCCTGCCAGGTGCCCCACATTTCAGGGTTTTTTTTTTAAATATTTTATCAGCCTAGTGACTTGATTTGTGCTTGTTAGTGATGCATGGAACTATGGAAACTATGGAAAAACTAACATAATCTTCAAAGAATAATTTTGACACAATTTATCACTGAGTACTGTTGTTTTGTTCTTTAGAATGTCTTGGCTTATCTATCTCTATAACCCGAATCTCTGTCATGTCATCAAGAGCATGGCTTACTAGAAAAAGATCATAATTCTTGAAGTTGAAAAATCAAACCTCAAATTCTATCTTGTTAGGTGTATGGCCTTTGAAATCTACTTACATCTTCTGGTCACTAGTTTTTATGTTTCTAAAATGAGGACTATTCCGTATGTCTTAGGTGATAGGAATGATTTTTATTACTTATGTTGCTTATTGACGTAACCTGTGGATGTTTGTTAAGTAGTTAGTGATTTGTTGACTGAGTAATTGTTTCACTCCTGCTTGAGGAGACAATTCTTAGCTGTATTTGGTGAAAGACGAAAGAGCTGTTTTAGCAACTGAATAAAATTTTAACATGGATAACGTACATACAACTGCTTAAACGTTAAAGTCAGCGAGAATCCCTTCAAATCTGTACATGGAAGGGACCTTTGAACTTATCTGTTACCAATCTCTCATTTCACCAAAAAGAAAACTTAGCTAAACACCATCGTGGTTACACAGAAAGTTCATGTGCATTCTGGAACAGAACATAGATCTCTCTACTTTAAGTCTCCAACACCTTCCATAATATTACGCCACCTCTCTCAATAAAAGGGTGATTATGTTGAGTCCAGGTATATTCGTATATTTTAACAGATATGTCAAAACCATGAGAATTGCCAGATGCATTTTGTAAGATTTCATTAAATAATTAAACACACATATATTAGGATATATATTTCTTCAGGTAAATAATTATTAAACTGATATAAATTAGAATCAATTTTTAAATCTGTGCCTTAGGTTATAACAACATTCAATAAGACTCGACTGGAAGCCATCACAGGCCATTTTCCTGTGTGTTAAAGCAAAACTGGATTCCTTTTCTGAGGAAAATATTGACTCTGACGATATGTTATCTCCTTTGTGCACACCTGTGTAGAAATGGAATGAGTTTCCAACTGTTCATATGTTGTTGCTAGTTCCTAACAGCTCACAAGGAGATGTCAGGCCTGTGATTGTCATGTGATCCACCTCAAATTGACAATGTATTATCTTTACTATCCAGGTACTAACCAGAATACAACTTTAAACTTACTACCCCACAATTTTTACCTAGGTCTGCGGGATTTATTGAGGATTGAAAAATATGCTAAGAATATCTCTCTAAGGCATTCTACAACTTACTCCTCTGTCATGTCAGACCATCATAGAGGTCCACAATGGAACAACACTATTTTGGCTAGTTGTAAGGTAGTTTTCATTGAACCTTACTTTGGTCTCATGTCAATGCCTCAATTCCAAATGCTGGTGATACCAGTGCCCTCTGGGACAGACTCATTTCCTGGGGGAATGCCAAGGCCATTGCCCTTTCTACCAATCGGTACTTACCTCATGAGGACTAAAGGAAAAAATTGTCTCTATTCTTAGTAACAGCAGTGGTTATCATGCCTTCCACTGCTGGTCTTGGTGATGTGATCCCATCTTGCCAACTCTGTAACTTATGAAACATAATTTTTCCTTATTCTCTTTTTTGGCCATTACCATCATCAGTATTGTATGCATTAGCTTTGGGAAAAGCAAATTTACAGCCCAAATTCTTACAAATTATTTTATGGAATTCCTTGGTGTATTAAACTTTCCTCTGACTTCACCTCATTCTTTCCCTTCTTATTTTCATCACTTATTTTTTTTATCCTGTCAGAATCCATGCAATTTTATAAACAGCCCTAATACATTTTTATAATAGATATTTGAATAAATAGTATTTATTTTTCAAACTGTATGTCACTGAGAAAGTATTTTGATGTACATTTTTGCTCTATATAAAGCTACTCTCATAGATAAAATGTAATTTTGCAAGGTTTTCAAGGAACTAAAGAATCTTGAGAAAACAGAGGTAGAGGGATGTGTCAGTAAATGTGTAAAAGAGATGATGAAACTAATGATAATAGACTAAAAAGAGGAGGAAGATGAAGGAAAATGAAGTATAGAAAAGAAAGAGGAAGGAGAAGAACTTAGCATGTGCCAAGAACCATAGGAAAAAAAAAAAACAGTTTCCATCTACTTGAATTTGACTCAGGACAAAAACTACATTTAGAGAAGTTAAGTAATTTTCCTCATGTTAGATAATGTATAAGTTACAAAAATTGAACTCTTCAACTTTGCTACCAAAACTTTTTGTTGTTGTTGTTGTTAAAAGTTTGTTTACTTATTTTGAGAGAGAGAGAGAGAGCCTGAGCAGGGGAGGGGCAGAAAGACGGAGAGAGAGAGAATCCCAAGCAGGCTTTGCACTGTCAGCGCAGAGCCAGATGTGGGGCTTGAACTCATGGAGTGTGAGATCATGACCTGAGCTGAAAAAGACACTTAACCAACCGAGCCACACAGGTGCCCCCAAAACTTTTTTTTTAATCAAAAGCAACATGAATTCAAATTGTATTCTATGCTTTTCCTTCAGTCTAATTCATTAATCTCACAAATAACTTTGGATTCAACTAAGATCTCTTGTGTAATCCGTGCTACTACATCCTGAGAGAAGTTAATTCTGTCCTAAAATGACATCTGAAGCCAATATTTATAACCCAGTCTTATGTCCTTGCCAAGTTTCCTGTGCTAATGATCTTAAGCTTCAATAACAACTGTCATGTAGATGAATTGCGAGGTACTTTGGAAGCTATATGAACATATCACACAGCTTATATCACATATATATTTTCTCTATTACCCCTGGATTAAAACCCTGTATAACCCCTGTCACCTATTTTAAGAATTCCCAGCAAAGCATAAAGAAAAACGCAAATACATATACCATGACCAAGTGAAAATTCAGAGTAAAAATTAAGGTTGACAGAATGTCGTTATCACACAAATTAGACTGGACATGGAAATTAATCTTTGGAATTTATAAAACTATAATTATCATTTCTTTGTATTTTCATTCATTTCCTTTTAAAAAGAAAATATAGGAAGAAAACTGGTTATCAGCATTTTATGGTTAATTAATTCAGAGTCATTCAATGGTATAAAATTGCTTCATACAATTCTGAAGTAACAAATTTAAATCTTACCCTAACTGTGACATACTAAATAATTTTTTTTATTATAATACGGATTTCTCTCCAATGTATACAATAGCCTCCTTTTATTTTAATGTTATTTAAAATTTAAAAAGAAAACATCAAATTTGACACATCCTGGTGTGGTTTTTTTCTATCTTGTCATTGTTTTTGTTTTTGTTTTTTTGAGAGAGAGAAAGAGAGAGCATGAGTGGGGGAGGGGCTGTGGGAAAGAGAGAATCTTAAGCAGGCTTCATACTCAGTGGGGAGCTCTACATGGGGCTCAATCTCACAACAGAGATCATGACCTGACCCGAAATCAAGAGTTGGACACTTAAACAACTGAAGCACCCAGGCACCCCTGACACATTATCTTTTGATAGAAATTACTGCTAAGGAAATTCCACCATTAGCGTTTTCAAACATGTCTGACCATAAGATTCCTGTGAAGAATCCAGATTCTTGAGCCCTCTCAGACAGTATTGTTTCAGTCTTCCAGAGGGGCCTCATAATGTGAGGCTTTTTACAACTCCAATTGATTCTTTTCATAAAGGAAGTATGGGAAATAATGATTAAGGTAATATTCACCTTAAGAAAGAAATATAATAAGTGTATAGTTGTTTAGAAGCTTAATTTTGAAGGATATTTACTGCCATCTGGTAGAATGCTAGGACTCAGGGTTATCTTGGGATTTAACGCCTGCAGACATCTGAATTCATCCTACTTTTTCTTCCTCAATTCTAATGATCTCTGGCTCCCACTTTTTAATTGGGCACCATGAGGAAGCCTGTAGTCCCCTGCGACGGTATGTTGATTCTCATTCTCATGTCCTTTTTCTGCTACCTCCGGATGCAGTACTTTTCTTCTTTACCTCCTTTTGTCCCCTCATCCTCACCCTCTTCTTTCCCTTCATTAATCCTGTTCATTAAAACCCCTGGGGCGTCTGGGTGGCTCAGTCAGTTAAGTGTCCCATTCTGGCTCAGGTCATGATCTCACGGTTTGTAGCTTCGAGCCCCACGTCAGGCTCTGTGCTGACAGCTGAAAGCCTGGAGCCTGCTTCAGATTCTGTGTCTGCCTCTCTCTCTGTCCCTCCCCTGCTTGTGTTCTGTCTGTCTGTCTGTCTCTCTCTTAATCAAAAATAAACATTAAAAAAATAAAAAAAAAAATAGAGTCTAGACTTGAATGAGTTCTAGAGCAGTACACACACAGCTTTTTTTAGTAAGTCAAGCTGTGTACAATCAGGGAGGCACCAGAGAACATTCATCCTAAAGGCAAGAAAACAAGTGCTCTGAGGTCAAGTGGTTGCTAGCCTCCAAATAACCACTAGAAACTCAAAGCAGGAGGTCCTGATCCTGAGATCACCTTTCCTCATCCATTGTGTGTGTGTGTGTATGTGTGTGTGCATTTGCGTTTGTGTCTATGGATTTTATAACTTCTTCTCCTGAACCAAACTTGAACAAAATGGGGCTTCAGTGTCTCACTGGCCATACCTGTAAGATCCTGAAAAGCCCACACTGATTAGTTTCAGTGCAACTGAGTCTTGTTCTTTCTTTTATTTAGAGGACAAGAGTCTTGGAAGGTAGGGCATAATTTGCTTCCCATTTGAGAAACTGCATAAAATCTAGATGTACAATCTCAAAACAAATTAAGTTATAAATTTATCAGACATAGCCTTGGTTCAGTGTTCACAAGAACAGAGAAGAATGAGGTGGGTCAGCGGGTTAAGTTCTTCTCACATAGGCCATGAGTGATATCACAGCTTGTGTCCTCTTGATTTGTAATGGAAATTAGACCCAGTAAGGGGCATCTTACCTTTTAAGCCATGACATTTTTGAAATTATACATTCTAAGCAGGCTGGATAATATTTTAAACAAAACACTATTGAAAATCCAGTTCATCAGAGTCACTGCACATACTCAATTGCTGATTTTTATATTGCAGTATTTTTGGCTCTAAAATCATGATGAAATAACACCAAAAGCAAATGGGCCATATTATGCACAAATTGTTTGCTAAATCTAAATTGCTAAATTGAAGCTTTTTCCAGCTGTGTCAGAACAAAAATATATTCAGCTACAAATATATAGAATTGGGATATTTTGAAGGTGCAAAATATGCGTGGGGGTGCCATTATAAAACTGATTGAAAAAATATATCCTTTCTTTAAATTCTGTTTTTTAAATAGAGAAAATTTATATTTCTGAACAAATCCTTTCCACATTAACATTTCCTAGGACATGTGTCCCATTTGGTCTATAAAATCCTAAAATGAGATTATGAAATAATAAATCTGCTCATCTCATAAGGAGAGTTGGATGGCTTGATGTAAAATTAAAACTGGATGTCTGTAACACAGAGCACCTTACGTTCTATGGGATGCATAATGACTCAAAAATTTAAAATTATTACTTAGATTCTTAAGGTTCATGGAAAGGTTATTCTTGCAAATTTACTTTAGAATTATGGTACTGTAGAAGCTAAAAAAGATGTTAAAAATTTTGATTCTGTCCTTCAAATTTAAATGTCTAGGAAATAAGTAATGCAACTGAGTGTTTTCAGACTCCTTCGGAAAGGGCCCACCATTGCTTTGCTCCAGTAAATCTGTAATGTGTAAGAATAGGGAGTCCATTGCCATATATATTAAATATATATATTTAATTTTTTTATTTTTTTTAAGTTTATTTATTTATTTTGAGAGAGAGAGCAAAAGCTTGAGCAGAGGAGGGGTAGAGACAGGGGGAGAGAAAGAATCCCAAGCAGGCTCTGCCTTTGTTAGCATAGAGACTGATGTGGGGCTTGAACACACAAACCACGAGTTCATGACCTGAGCTGAAATCAAGGGTCAGCCACTCATCAGACTGAGCCACCTGGGCGTTCCTATATATTTAATTTTTAAGAAAAGTTCAAAATCCAGATTTTAAGTGGATTTTTCCCAGTTTTAAATAGCTATGTGCACCAAACAGTTGTCATCGATGAGCTACATGTGACTTTTGAGTTACCCATTTGCCATTTATGTTTCAGAAAATGGCTCTTTTTTTTTTCAGGTGATAGCAGAACTATGCCACCCCATGCAGAGCATTATCTTTTGCTTCTGAACTTCTCCCCACTTCCTCGCCTCTCACTCAAACTCCCCTTAGCCATCTCCATCCTAACTTCTTTGAAAGTTCAGAGGAAGTTTTGATTCTCCTAGTAAACATTTCCCCTTCTGAAGCTTATTGAACTCTCCTTCCACCTTCCATCGAACATTTTTTTGTCTCATCTGTTTGGTAGGAATTATATACCACTGCGTGACATCTTTCGTAAGATCATATTATGCTGCCCATTAATTTATACTTCTTTAACTTGAGATAAAATTCATGGTGGCTTTTAGTACATTTACAGTGTTGTACAACATCACCAGCATCTAGTTCCGGAATATTGATATTACCCCAAAGGAAAATCTTTACCCATTATGCAGTCACTATTCATTTCCCCCTCTCTCCAGCCCCTCACAACCATTAAACAGTCACTCCTTAATCCCTACTCCTTGATCCCTTAGCCTCTGGCAATCACAAGATGGCTGTCTCTCTGGATTTGTCTACTGTGAATATACCATATAAAGGGAATCATGCAAAATGTGGCCTTTGTGACTGTCTTCCTTCACTTAGCATAATGCCTTTGATATCCACCTATGTTGTGGCATATATCCTTGTTTCATTCCTTTTTATGGTTGAGTAAGATTCTATCCTATGGATATACCACTACTTATCCATCCATCAACAGATAGACTGTTGGACCAATTTTGAATAGTGCTACTTTGAACATTTGTGCACAAGTTTTTGCTGGAACATCTATTTTTCATTCTTTTGGATATATATCTGGGAGAGGAATTGCTGAGTTTTATGGGAACACTGTGTTTAACTTTCAAAGAAGAGTCAAATGTTTTCCACAGTGGTAGCACTCTTCTTTCTGACCAGCAACGTGTGAGAGTTCGTTTCTCCATGTTTCGTTACTAGCCAACGCTTGTTACATTCTGGTGTTTTTCTTTTTTTTTAATTTTTGTATTTTTGTTGTAGCCATTTAGTTACTATGAAGTGATATCTTGTGGTTTGAATTTCCGTTTCTCTAATGACTGATGCTATTTAGCACATTTTCAAGTGCATATTGGATACTTAAGTATATCTTTTTTGAAGAAATGCCTGTTCATGTCTTCTGCCAATTTTTAAATTGGACTGGTTGCCTTTTTGTTGTTGAGTTTTAAGTGTAACTTATACATTCTGGATGCTGGATTTTGTCAGGTGATTTTGCTATATCAATCGTCATAATCATGCATTTTTTTTCCATTGTGGTAATGTGATATATTATTGATTGATTTAATGTGCTGAATCACCCTTGAAATTCTTGGATGAATCTCACTTTTTCTGATTAACTCTACCAAACATTTAAAGAAAAATTAACACGAATTTTTCTCAAACTCTTACAAAATAATAGGAGAGGAAGGATCACTTTCTAACTTGTTTTGTGAAGTTAACATTAGCGTGATGCCAGAGCCAGACAAAGGCATCACAAGAAAAGAAAAACACAACATCTTTGTAAGAATAGATGCAAAATTCTCAACAAAATACTATCAAACTGAACCAAGCAGCATTTGAAAGGATTATACACTGCGGCCAAATGAGATTTACCCAAGAATTTCAAGGGTGATTCAACATATAAAATCAACTAATAATATAGTGCACTAATTTCTTGGCATACAATTGTTTATGAAGTTTTTTATAACATTTTTATCTAAGGCCAGAAGCAATATCCTCGTTTTCAATTTTTTGTGGTTCTCATTTTCACTTCTAATTTAAATAATTTGAATAATCTGTCTTTTTTCTCTGTCTACCTGAAGGTTTGTCAGTATTGTTGATCTTTTCAAGGGACCAACTTTTATTTTCACTTATTCCATAAACTATCTATCTATCTATCTATTTATTTATTTATTTAAATCTTCATTCTTATCTTTCTCATTTCCTTTCTTCTGCTAGCTTTGGACTTAGTTTGCCCTTCTTTTCTAGTTCCTTTATGTTTAAAATTAGGCTATTGATTTTAGATAGTTCTATTTTTAAATGTATGATTTATAGGTACAAATTTCCCTCTGAGAACTACTGTAGCTGCATCTTACAGGTTTCATTATTTTGGGATTTTGTTTCCATTTGTCTCAAAGTACTATCAAAATTTTCTTGTGATTTCTTCTTTAAACTATTAGTTATTTAAACTATGTTGTCCAATTTCCATAATTTGTTTTTCAGATTTGCTTCTATTATTGGTTTGCAGTTTCATTCCATTGCAGTTGGAGAAAACATATTTTATTCTTTAGCTATTTAAAAATCTATGGAGACTTGTTTTATGGAGTAGAATATAGTGTAGCCTGGGGAATCTTCCAGGTCCATATCAAATAAATGTATATTCTGCAGTACATGTGTCTATTAGGTCTAATTGCATCATAGTGCTCTTCAAATACTCTATTTACTTTTCATTTTCTGTCTAGTTGCTCTATTTATTATTGAAAGGGAGATATTGAAGTTTAAAACTATTGTTTTAGAAGTATTTCTCTCTGTCAGTTTTTGCTTTACAGATTTGGGGGCCCTGTTGTTAGCTGTGTATATGTTTGTAATTGTTAAAAATTCTTAAAAACAGACTCTTTTATCAATATGTAATATGTAATATACAGTATTTCTTTTTCTCTTGGGACAATTTTTGCATTACAATCTATTTTATATGATATTAGTGGAGCCCATGGTATTTCTTTAACTGTATATTTTTTAGTTATTTTTTTTAATGGTAACCTTGGGGAATACAATTGACATCTTATTCTATTTCCAATTAATGCCAGCTTAGTTTCAATAGTATACAAAGTTGCTTCTATATAACTCCAACCCTCTTATATTATTATTGTCACAAATTATATCTTTACACATTGTGTGCCCATTAACATTGATTAATAATTATTTTTATGCAATTCTCTTTTAAATTGTATAGACTAAAAAGAGGTGTTACAAATGAATAAGTCATGGGAATAAAAGGCACAGCATAAGGAATGTAGTCAATGATACTATAATGGCATTGTATGGTGATAGACGGAAGCTACACTGATGGTGAACATAGCCTAATATATAAACTTGTCAAATCACTGTGCTGCACACCTGAAACTAATATAACATTTTGTGTCAACTACAATTATAAAGAAATTTGCTAAAAATGAAGAAAAAAATGAGGAAAAGAGGAAAAAGAAATAAAAAATACAATAATACTGGCTTATGTGTTTACCTATGTTGTTACCTTTACCAGGGTTTTTATTTTTCTCCTATGGCTCTGAGTTACTTCTAGTCCTTTTAATTCATTTTGAGGACCTCCTTTAACATTTCATACAAGACATCTCTGCTAGTACTGAACTCTGTAGTTTTGTTTATATAAGAATGGCTTCATTTTTGAAGGAAATTTACCAGATATAGAATTCTTGGCTAACAGATTTTTTTTTTTTCTTTCAACACTTTAAATATCTCATCATACTGCCCTCTGGCCTTTATAGTTTCTGGTGAGAAATGGCTGTTAATACTATTAAGTTTCCTTTGTATGAGACAATTCACTTCTGTCTTGCTACTTTCATAATTCTTTCTTTGTCTTTCAACAATTTTCAAGAAGTTTTACTGTAGAACTGTTTGAGTTTACTCAAGCTGGGTTTGTTGAAATTCTTACATGTGTAGATTCAGTATGAAAAGTTAGCAAGTGTTTAGCCTTGAATTTTCAAATATTATTTTGACCACTGTCTCTTTCTCCTCATCTTCTGGGACTCCATTATGTTTATATTGATATGCTTGATGGTGTTCCAGAAGTCTCATCTTTCTTTATTGTTTTTCTTTTCTTTTTTCTTTCTGTTTTTCACCCTGGATGCTCTCAAATAATCAATTTCCAAATTTACAGATATTATTTTTGTCTATTCTAAACTGCTATTGAGGGGCGCCTGGGTGGCGCAGTCGGTTAAGCGTCCGACTTCAGCCAGGTCACGATCTCGCGGTCCGTGAGTTCGAGCCCCGCGTCAGGCTCTGGGCTGATGGCTCAGAGCCTGGAGCCTGTTTCTGATTCTGTGTCTCCCTCTCTCTCTGCCCCTCCCCCGTTCATGCTCTGTCTCTCTCTGTCCCAAAAATAAATAAACGTTGAAAAAAAAAAAAAAGAGATCATTTAATCAACTACCCTTCATTTGAAAAAAAAAAAAAAAACAAAACAAAACAAAAAAAAAAAAACTGCTATTGAACTGCTTTACTGAAATTTTTCTTTTAGTTATTATACCTTTTACTTCCAGAATTTCTGTATGGCTTTAAAACAAATTCCATCTCTTAAGTGATATTACCCATTTGGTGAGGCATAATTCTCTTGGTTTCATTTAGCTCCTTTAACATATTTAAAACAATTATTTTAAATTACTTGTTAGGTCAGATCAATTTCAGGGGTTCTTTGGTGACAGTTACTACTAATTTTTTTTTCCTCTTAGTGGTATGAACATTCATGTTTATTATTATTATTATTTTTTTTTGCCTGTCTCATAATTTTCTGTTGAAAGATGGATATTTTGAACATTGCAGTGTGGTAACTCTAGAAATCAGATTCTTCTCCTTCCCCATAGTTTGTTGTTACAATTTGTTTTGGTGGGTTGTTTGTCTAGTTCTTTTTCTAAACTAATTTTGTTAATATACATTCTTCGTCTTGGCCACTGACATTTCTGTTTCTTCAGCTTTGTAGTCAGCTAAAGATTTGACAAAGATGTTCTTAAGTACTTAAAACCAAAAAAGAAAGGAGAAAAAAACAACAACCACCTCTCTTTGACTTTTCAGATGGACTCTGTATTCAGGCACTCCAAGATTTGCCAGGTAGTTTTTGTTTGTTTATTTGTTTTGTTTTTTGTTTTGTTTTGTTTTGTTTTGTTTTTGAGACAGGAGAGGGAAAGTGTGAGCAGTGGAGGGGTCGAGACAGAGAGGGAGAGAGAGAGAATACCAAGCAGGCTTTGTGCTGTCAGCACAGAGCCCCGTGTGGGGTTCAAGCTCACAAACTGGGCTCCAGCTCACAAAACGTGAGTTCGTGACCTGAGCCAAAATCAAGAGTCAGATGCTTAACTGACTGAGCCACCCAGGCACCCCACTTGCCAGGTAATTTATAAGATTGCTGTGGTCTTCACTTCCTGACTTCCTGCCACACAGAGCCTGAAGTTCAGCCAGAGGTGGAAACTTAGGTTCTTCTCAGGTGTTTTCTGAGTGTGCATTCAGACTTAGCCATTTTCATGACCATCTATATACTTGAGACTATGTGGGAGGTTTTCAAAGCCTTTCCTCCCTATGTTTCTCCTTCCCCAACCTCTTTATTCCCAAGCTTCTTGGTCTCTTGTTTGTCTCAAATATTCTAATTTGGTTCAAGTGGCCATGGCTAATACATTTACCTTTACATGTTTTCAGCAAACACTGCTGGGGATGCTGTCACAATCCTGTGACAGCTCTGAGGTAGATGAAACACATCAAGCCCTTGAGATGATCCTTCAGACATCCACTAGACAGGCCAAAACACACAGCCACAATTCTTTAAGAACAAGGTGCATATTGATCCCTCTGGTACCAATAACCTGCACCAGCAACACAGGTTGCCATCTCAAGGCTGCTGCTGCTAAACTGAGTCGTGCAGATGGCAACCACATGAGTTAAAGTGCCCCAGAGCTCTCTTACCAAATCCAAAAGTTTTTCTCTTCATTAAATATTCCCCTGATTGTTGTGTTCTGATTCCAGAATTCAAAAAAAAAAAGTTAATTCTGACAGTTTTTGCCAGCTCATATCTTGCTTTTGCAATGAGACAAAGTTTTGAAATTGCTACTCTAATGTTCTGATGTCACTCTGGCTTACTTTTTGATATTGATTTTAAGTTATAGACAGAATGGACACTTCTTGTGGTCTAGACTTGTATTTCATACTATGTTTCATGATATTCCACTGTAAAGCCTAAAATTTTACATATAGTAAATATTGAAAAATAATATTGAATGAATGCATGAATGAATTAATAAATCAATCAGTACACCCATAGAAAGATTTATATTACCTACCTTAGTGACTTATTCTGTAGTATAAAAATCCCAAATATAGGATAATTTTTCTTATACTCTAAAATAGATTTGTTATGGTAGCACTAATTTTCCTTTGCTTGACTGTTAGTGAAGATAGAGAAAATATGCTCCGTCATTATATTTTTCATAGTATGAAAAATATCTTCCTTGGTGTACACTGAGTAGTTCTTTAATTTAATTTTCCCATAATCTTATCAACTCTAAAATAAACAATCTTTCAGCCCTTCCTCAGTGGTTTTATTTTCTGCCTAAATTATCCAGATAAGGGCTGGAAAATAAAGACCTATCTCATTTGGCCAAGTTAACAGTCTTCAATTCACTTGGGAGTTGAGCAATCACGTTGCAATGAACTTTACTTTAGAATTTTTTAATTGAGTGTGATAATATAAAATAGTAACAGGAATATTACCCTCGGGAATGATGTTTCTTCCATAGTACTAGTGGCTGGCCATAGATGTTTAATGGTTGATGCATTTGGGTTAGGGTTATCCCTAGCACTGGCAAAAGCAAATCCAGAGTTGAGAATGATAAACTTAAAATGATATATTCTGAAAGACCATTTCTCTATTTTTCTACCCAATTAGCCAGTAACTGTAGAGATAGTGTGTTTAAAATACTAAAAGTGGTGTTATTGAATGCCCTACATTTATTTTCATGAAAATATTTCGAGTGCTTTTTATGTACTGGTAAATTCCTAGATGCTTTCTAGTAATTGGTTACTAGCAGAACAAATGCTAACACTTTAAGTTAGATCAAGTGTCCCCATTTTAGTCAAGGAAATTAAGAACTTCTAAGGGACTTTTACAAAGTAAGTTGGCCATAGGCATGCACTACTCTAATCACCGTTTAAGAGACATCCTGCCTCAAGGACCATCTCTGATTGCAGCAAGGTGAGGATATGTTCTCCTTAGGCAGCTTTAACCAATGCCCAAGCATAATAGAGTGGGATGTTGTTATTTCTGTTGAAGGCAGGATTCCTCTACTGACAGTCTTTCGACCCCTTTGAGCTTCAGACTTTCTCACACCTATACCATAGCCTGGGTCTCTCTCTTCCTAATTGTCCCCCCTTTCTTCCACAGGTGTCAGACCCACACCACAGTCGGAGAGCTTTGCCCACTTCTGCTTTCTCTTCTGTTAGCTGTCACACACATTACCTGAAATAAATCATTCGTACTGCAAATTCTGCTTTGGCATTTTCTTTCCAAAGAATCCAAACTGGCACAAGGAGGAAGAATGATTTATGGGAAGAGAGCAAGAGTTATTTACTTGGGGTGATTGATTTGGTAGAGGTTGTTATGGTGTACCTGGATTTTTCATTCTATTTCTCTTACTTAGAAATTTGGTATTTTCTTGATAACAATATTGTTTTGGTAAAATGAGGGCAATCATATCTATCTTGCAGAATTGTTGTACATCTTCTTTATGGTTTTATTTGAGTAGAGTTGACACACAATGCTACATTAGTTTCAGGTGTACAACTTAGTAACTTGACAAGTTTACACATTATGCTATGTTCACCACGAGTGTAGCTATCATCTGTCCTATTACGTTGCTATTACAATATAATTGACTGTATTCCTTATGCTATGCCTTTTATTCCCATGACTTGTGCATTCCCTAACTGGAAACCTGTATCTCCCACTCTCCTTCACCCAATTTGCCCAACCTACCACCCTGCCCTTTGGCAACCATCAGTTTATTCACTGTATTTATAGGTCTGATTCTGTTTTTTTGTTTATTATTTTTACTTATTATTATTATTTTTTTTAGATTCCACTTATGGGACCTGTTGTAATCTCTTGAATGATGTAGTAAAACTTGGCTCTAAGTAGGTTCTCAAAAATGGTAGCAATTGGTCATAGTGTTGTTAATAAGGAAAACTAATCGTATGATATAGCAGATATTATGAAATAGGTGTAACTAATAATATATCTCGTAGGAGGTATGAAGTATGAATATATCTCATATGAATATATCTCGTATGACTATATCTCGTATGAAGTATTGGTTCTGGTATGAAAAGTCAAACACATTCTCCCAAACTGTGACCTTTCCATGCTCCATGCCTCTTTCTGGCATCATTGCAATTGATGATACAGGTTTTTAATTTCTTAACATTTAGTAGCTTTTTCAAATAAGACATTAAGTTGGTATTGTCACTAAATATTTGAATTGATGATATACCACCATGGTATATATACAGTTATCTGCATAGTAATTGATACTACCTGCCAACAATGAGTATGTGGCTCTGCGTGTCTGTAAATGGCACCCATACACATTCTCTACTCAGTTCCTTTTTAAAGGGATTAGTCAGAGGTCACATGATTTAAGAGTAAAATATTTAGACCTAAAGTGAGAAAATCTTCTGTCAAGTTTGAGCATCTCACCAACTATGACTGGGGGCGATCATTAACTGACACATAATTTTAGCTTCCTTATTTCAACAACGAAGGAATTAGGGCAATTTATTTCTAAAGTGCCATTAAGTTATGAAATCTAAAAACTCACCATAATCAGTTCTCAAGAATTTACACTTGAAGTTTACAAGTTATACCATAATATTCCTAGGTTTTCATTACTCTATGATTGGTTTTATAATGTATACTGAGGATGGATTTTTAAGAAAAAAGGAAAGGAGTTAAATGGATGACAATTTGTTAACAGTCTAATAAATTAGGGGAGAAAATTAATCATTAAATTTTGCAATTTGATCTTATTTATTATAAAAGATTACTACAACAATAATAAATATTAGAATTAATAGAATTTTAATAACATTCACTAGAAAATATGAATGTTAAAATACCTTTTCCACAGCCCCTTTCCTGAAAGAAAAAAATAGGAAGAACATGCATAAATTTACCATGCTAAAGATGTTGAAACAATGAGAGATACAACAGTAAGGATGATGTTTCCATCTTGCCTCTAAGGTAGAAACTATGCTAGAGTTTCTAGACTAGGAAGTTTGCATTACCATAAAGAGCATGTTTAAGGTTCATGTATGATAATGTCATCCAAAACAATATAGGTTCAGGCTCTTATCCAAACTGAAGGAATCACATTTGGCTTCTGGATCAATGTCATGTTTGACATTAAAAGACCAGAGTTAACATCGATAGATAAGAGTAGGTCACTGGTAATTAAGGATGGAAATGCCACCCCTCTACAACAATTGAAACTTCACTTCAAATTATTTGAATTCAATTAGAAAAGCCAGAGGGGGTAGATATAAAAACCCTTGCCTAAAGACAATTTTAAATGGTATAGTTCAATCCAATATGGTGGCTAGTCATTCAGTGTCTACTGTGAACCAGCAGCACTATACCAAGCTCTGCAGACCCAAAGATGAATAAAATATGCCCCCCCATCAAGGAAGAATGATTTATTAGAAGACATGAAGCTTAGCTCAGGAATACTGAAGGGCAAGTGATGTAAGTTGCTGTTTCTTATGGCATAAATAGGACAAATTAAGAGTGTTCAATTTGAGCAAAAGTGATCAATGCCCAGAGAGAAAGGTAGACAGAAATAATGACATATCAATAATAGCATATTAGACAAACGCAACTGCATCTGCTCATTTAAGGGTTTATTCTGTGTGACAGTGATGGTTTTGCATCTTGGTTGGCACTTAAAAATTTCACAGCACCAAACGGAGTCATCTTAGGATGAAAGAAGCAATAATATAATAAACACAGATTCCCCCCCACTCAATGTCTCTTTCTGTTTCTCAGTCTCTTCTCTCTCTCTCTCTCTCTCTCCCTCAATCATACACATACACATCACCACACACACACACACACACACACACACACACACACACACACAGTCACACTGCCTAAGTGGCACTGATACTTGATGACTTATCACTCTGGTGGTAAAAATCAATGGAGAGCTATATTTGGAGGATCACTATTTCCAATGAGAACGCTGGTTAAATAGAATGCTTTTCTGGCCAGTACTTTTAGCATATCTGGCGAACTCTGCACTGGAATAAAATGAGAATAAAGAATAGCCAACACTATTTGATGCTCAAATTGTAAATTTGACTTACACACCATGGAATATATTTTGGATAATAAGATAATAAAGCTCTCTATCCTCCATAAATCCCATTGGCTTAAAGACAGTTAATAGAATGAAAGGACTATGACACTGTTGAATACCATTTCAATGCTACTGTCCTTTAGCACCTGTAAACAAGGAAGTGATGTTTAAGACATGTAAAAAGTCTTTAGGTAGACGTCAAGGGTGCTGAGATCCGGTGTGTCACGTTTTCATGTCTGTGAGTTACCAGCAGCTGATCTTTCCAGGTTGTGTCATCGGTTTCCTGGGAAGGGAAGGATATGGCTTTGTAATAATAGTAACCACTGATAGTCACTGAGTGCTTACTATATGCCAGCCCCTGGGTTGGGTGCTTCGCTTTGCTTTATCTCATTTTGTTCTCATAACAGCACAGTGAAGTAAATACTGTTATTATTCCCAGTTTACACACGAGGCAGCTGAGACCGTCAACCCATTTTCAGGTTATTCTGATTCCATAACATGCCTCTCTGGTTTTATAGCTCTCAGTTGTAATACAGGTAGGGTGCTACACTTATGTACACAATGAATTCATATACAATTACTTCACTTATTTGAAAATACTGCTTATTTCAAGGTTCACACATGTGTCTGTTTTGTGGCTTTACTCGGGGGCTGTCTTACGGGAAGGATGTGTTTTCCAAGCACAATTGACCTTTTTGTTCTGCGCCAATCATCCCCTCCAACTTATGGGTAATTTGCTGCCAATAAGTCTACATACTTTTAAATTTCTTAATGCCTATTATAAAATATCATCTGTGGATGTGACTCAATACTTTCTGCTTTAGTATGGCACAATTACACATGGGTTCCTTGACAATTATACCATTTAAATATAGTTCCCTATTTTTCCAATGCTTTGTGGACAGCTTTTCCAAAGGTAACATTTAAAAACACAGATCAACTCAAATGAAAAAAAAAATTGAAAGGCAAATAACAATGATGCTGCTAAATGCCGTTTCCCTATTATTTTGTGTTACTGTACTAAATCCCACCTGCAAAGACTGGGAATCAATTATTTAATGCAGAACGTTTAAATCTAGTATTAAAATCTGGATGAGGATAAAAAGAAATTCTGAATATGTTTCCCACATAGATCTCAGTACCATTACAATACGCTGGATGCTTTCCAATCCAGCCATTAGACTGTGAGTCTTTTTATGTGTCTGTGTACGGATCTCTATGGGTACCTAAAAAATATGTTCTTGCTAGCAATCTGTGACTGCTGTTTACCCACAACTTTGTAGCATGTATGATCTTGAACAAATAATTTAAGTTGTCTCTATCCCAGTTTTCTTTATCTCTAAAGTAAGACGCTGGGCCAGATGACCCATGAGATTCATGCCAGAACTAAAACATATTGATTCTGTAGCCAAGGATGATGGTTTACTGGAACTACTATGCAGTTGAAACCAACTGCTATCAAATTGAAAGTATTTGTTTATTTTCCATTTTCTGTAAAAATACTTTCACAATATTAGAAAAATCATTACCCTCTCTATTAATAGGAAATACTAAATTCCCACTTGCCCTGAATTCTTAGCCTGTTTTTTTGTTTTTTGTTTTTTTTGTACTTCGAAATTTTGAGCACAAAGCTTTAGGCAGAGATTTGTGGCTGATTGGTTGTGATTATGAGATACAATTCAAGAGAATGAGAAGCCAACACATTGAGGCAGCAGAGCAGAGAAGTAGAGTGTTTGATGGCAACACTGAACAAAGAAAGCAAGACAAGTAACTTCCTTCCTCTGGACATTCTGTTCTGTTGGAAAAACAGATCTCTATTTGTGGACAAATCGTTGCTTAGGTTTTCTATTATTTGAAGCTGAATGCGGTTCTAAGTAATCGAAACTCAGAGTTACCTACACTTTAGGACCAGATGGAGTTTAAAAACTGTGAAATCTAATTGCTAATCAGCACCAAGATATGGTGTTATTATTTTTACCTTTTAATATTTTCTGGTGATTGAGATGTTTTACAACATGCTTCACTTTCATGCACTTATTTTTATTACTTTTATTTTCTCACAGTGATAGTAATTATGACAAATTTCTGCATTTAGAATTTAATGGTAATCCTTTTCCATTGACAGGCCTTCTATGATATTTGGTACTTTCAATTCCTTCCAGTGTTTTCTTTTTTTGGGGGGGGGTACAGATTATGATAAATAGCAATCCAAAATTAGTAATTTGATGTGAGCATTTCTTTCCAAGAGTAAAATGTTTCAAGAATATTCAACTCCTGGATTATCAAATCAAGGTGTTGAAAGTGCTTCAAGCAAAACAGAAGCATAGTGTACTGACTTCCAAGTCCCTGTTGAATCCTAGAGGATAAAAATGAGTCTATTTTTATATAAGGATAATAACATTTGATCTGATTCCCATCTTGTCTTTTGAGAATAATATATTCATCATCTGGGATACTTTTGAGATACCAGGTGCAGTGCTTAGCATTTGAAACTAAACCAGTGACTACTTTACTTGGTCAAATTCTAGAATGGGGTTATATACATCTTTAGCTATCATAATGTTTTCATAGAAAAAAATTAAAACACCTTAATTTAGAAATAAATATTTTACAATTTACAAACACATTTGAAACCATCTTAAGAACATAAAGGTCCTGTTGAAATGGATTCTAGGCCAACCTCATCCAACCTTCTTAACCCTTCTATTATATAGGTATGTCCAGCTTACCTGCATGTATTGGTTAAATAAACATCTGGTGATGGAAAATCCCCTCCTCATCAGGTCTACTCATTCTATTTTCTTGCATAAGTTCAACTCATGCAAAGTGCTTACTGTTGATTTGATATATGTCTCCTAATTATGTTCATTAGTGCTATTATTCAATCCATATTTCAACATTTTGTTTACCCAGTGTCTTGAATCTGTCAAATGCTTTATTGAGACAAAAAATATATTACATAAATATTGCATTTCAACAATACAAGAATCTCATCTCTTTTCAAAGTGTTTGAATATGGTTAGTCTGCCATTACTTGAGTCAAATAAACACAGGCTGTCTTCTGGTGATGGTTATTCATTTTTTTTTATACTCATAAATCATCTCTTTAAGTTCTCTGCCTGGTTTCTTGCTGGAGATCAATGTCAAACAAGAACATGTCAAGTTTATAAAATACTTTGGAAAAAATCACATAGTTATCAAGTCTATAAGTTCTATAAAAACCTGTGGGATATATGAAAAAATAAAAAGAAGAGTCTATATTGTTTACAAAGTGCATGATTTATAGCTTTCAAAACACCTTGCAGTAAGGATTTACCAGTTTTGTCAAATTTATTAAAAGGAAGACACATCTTACGTTATCTGGACAATATTTCAGAATTCATAAAATGCTTTATATTTAAATGTATGTAGAATAGCTTACATGTTTTAGATAATATTAAAATCAATTCCATGTAATTGATTTTCACAGAATACTTTTATTGATTTTTGCCCATCTAGTGTGTCCATAGACAATAGATGCAACTGACGAGAGAATATGATTCCAACGTGACTGTTAGCTGATGTTTTCATTTACAGGAAAGAGCAAGATGGAAATGAAACAAATATGCGTGTCAGAACTTCACTCATTCGTTAATGGTATGAGAAACACCTTTACTGATTTGGATACTAATCTTTGAATACTGAAAGTGTATCTCCTCAATTTTTTTGTGCTGGTCACAATACAATGTCAATAGTCAGCAAACATTTTAAGTTTACTCAGTTATCATTAATATTTTTCTCCATTATTTTCTTAAGCCTAGAGCAAAAATGATGACCAAAGTCCTGATTTGAAGCATTTACAGTTTTTATGCAGTTAATGCCCCAACCATGAGCAGTATCACATGAACACGGAATTGGGAAGAGATTTCCGGTAGTTCACCATTATATTGTATTTTTACTATGCTGAGACATAACCTCAGGAGCAAAAGATAAGCAGGAAGTGATGAGCTTTGAGTAATTATTATCTTTGCTTTCAGTTTTAAGAAAATTTATTGAATTGTAAGTTAATAAAATTTAGTTTTTAATAATGGCTGTGTTTACCAATAAGCTTGCAATATTCCTGAAAATTTATCAATGGGTTCTTGAAATCTACAAGTCAATCACACACATTGCAAGATGGGTTTAATAAGAGCATTGTAGCTAGATATTCTTAAATCTTTGTCTATTCTCAAGAATGAACAGGAGATACTGGGCAACAGTGTAGTGTCTTGCTAGGGATGTGAACTCTAAACCTAGACTATGACCTGCTTCTTCCACTTAGCAGCTGGGTTTCCATGAGCATGTTTCTTAGTCTCTTAGTGTTTCAGTCTTCTCAGCTATAAAATGAAAATAATAATAACAATTTAGTAATAATAACATCAATTCCTATCTTATGTATAGAATGAGGTGACTTATGTAAAATCCTTAAGGCAAAATCTAGAACACACTGAATGTTCAATGCACATTAACTATTTTACAATTGGATTTTAAGACAGAATACAATACGATCAGGTTTGCATTTTAAAAGATCACTCTATTGTAAGGAGTATTAAACTATGTGGGGGTGCCTGGGTGGTGCAGTCGGTTGAGTGTCTGACTCTTGATTTCATCTCAGGTCATGATCCCAGGGTGATAGGATTGAGCCCCAAGTTGCACTCTGTGCTGAACATGGAGCCTGCTTGAGATTCTCCTCTCTCTCTCTCTCTCTCTCTCTCTCTCTCTCTTTCTCTCTCTTCCTTTTCCCCTCTCGCCAGCATGCACTCTCCCTCCCCCTTTCTCTCTAAAATAAAAGAAACCCCCTAAACCAAAAAAGCCCACTGCATGAAAAAGTCAGTTAAACACCTGTTGTGTCTCTCTAGGGAGGCACAGAGTGATGGTTCTTGGAATAAGTTTGTTGGAAGAAAGACAGACACAACTGGACAGATTTTGAGAGACATTTAAAAGACAAATGTCCGAGATAACTCCAGTTATCTCCAGTTTTTGAATTAAGATTTGGAGGATTTCCTCTTCACTGAGGAAAAGAATGTTGGAAGGTAATCCATTTTTTAAATTAATTAATTTATTTACTTTTGAGACAGAGAGCGAGCGAGTGGGGGAGGGGCAAAGAGACAGGGAGAGAGAATCTTAAGCAGCCTCCATGCTCAATGCAGAGCCTGACACAGGGCTCAAACTCATGACTGTGAGATCAAGAGCTGAGCTGCAATCAAGTGTCAGATGCTTAACCAAATGAGCCACCCAGGTGCCCCAGAAGGGAATCAGCTGTAGGTCAGGAGGGAGATCCATAGTTTGGTTTAAGTTTGAGATACAATTAAGAATTTTAGGAGACGTGAAGTAGGCTGGTGGGGATACATAGACAGAGTCTGGAGATGTCTGGGCTGTAGATACACATTTTGGAGTTAATGGTGTAGAGATGGGGTCAAAACATCACGAGTGGACGATATCCTTCAGCAGGTCAGAATACACGCAGAGACATGAGACACCTTGTCTGAGGAACGTCTATGTTCAAAAGTTACGAGGAAGAAGTGTCAAAGAAAAACAGTTATTCAAGGCAGAATTTATTATTCCCATTTTATTGATATAAAAACTGAGATTCACGTCTACGTTTCTTTGTAAGTTGCATGTCATATAGTCTATAAGCAAAGCAGCTAACATTCAACTCAATTTCATCGTGCTCAAAGGCTTTGAGTCCATATGCCACACCTTAGTGAGTCTCTTACTATTAACTGCAACCTTTTGATGAAATGAGGTGTGTTTAGTTAGCACTCAGCATTTGGTGGATTCTTCCTGCATTCCCTTTCTGCACTGAAAGGTCCATCAGTGTATATAATACAACAGTATTTCTTATTATGCAATGCAAAAGAGAGATACAAGGAGGAGAGACAGAGAGGAAGAAGAGAGAGAGGGAGAGAGACACAGGGGGAGACAAGACACTTTTCTTTTTCTACGGAAGCAGTGTATTCACTGTCTAGAAGAGTAATGGTCCTTTAAAAGTCTCCAATGCTTTCTGAGAGGCTGTGTTTTGTTTCTGGTGACTCAAAGAGGAAAGATTACCTGTTTAGATACAACAAATGGTGCCAAATGAGGAAGGAAATAAAACACATCCTTAACTACCAAATGCTCAAATACAATCTGACCTTTACCTGTTTCAAAGGGAAGCAAAGGAAAGGGGAGATGAGGTTAGAACTGAGTGTCTGGGGAAGGTTGAGGGAGGTGCTCATTTACTCCTACTTATGTTATGCATACAAGTCAGTAATCAGAGCTTCACTTTCAAAGATGCTTGAACTCAAGCCAGAATTCACAATGTAATTATATAAAATCGTCTCAGGAACCACAAAACATCCAATAATAGGTCAATAAAGTGTATATTTTCCAAGTACTGTGGGGGAGGTGCACATTACAAACCTTTTCACTAAAGAATGGGAAAAGCAACTACATGTTAAAGTTCCAGTTCACAATAGCTCACACAGAAGTGAATAAACAAAGCACCCAGATGAATATAAACTGCTCAATTTTATAAGTACGGCACAATTGAAAAAGACATCAATTGCTCATTCTAACCGAAAGGACCCCAACAGTTATTGTCTTTTTATAGTAGGGGGAAAAAGCCCAACAACCCTAGAATACTTTGTATTCAGCTCAAGAGATACTCATCTAGTGATGTTCCTAAGATGGTAAAATACAGGGACATTTTTGTTTAGTACATAGGTGTATTTCAGACAATGCTGAGAAGTTAGTGTGAATAAAAAAACAGATGAGTTTAATGCTGGAGTCTGCTATTCAGCATGTGTATGGGATTTGTCATTTGGGGAGATTTAAATCTGTGTCAATATATTCATAACTTGCCTGTTAATACACTCGTATTATCCCCACTTGTAAAAGGGCTGTGTATTACCATATGTTTTAAATAAGGAAACTGAGGCAGAAAGTGAAACGACAGTTTAAAATTCACCGGGAGAAGCACTCTCCCTTTGGTTGAGGGTTCATTCATTTGAAGTGAATTACCTATTCTCGGGAGCCCCATGATGGTCCTCGCCAGGGTAATTTATTTCCAAGAAGGGAGTACTTTGCTTTTAAGGGGAAACATTTTTACTTATTGTATTGTGGAATTGTGTCTGTTACTAATATAATAAGAAATATATATCCTGACTGTACTAGCATTAAGTCAAATACTGTGTTCTGTTTTTCCTTACCAGATGTTTTATAGCATGTAACTGTGTTAAGGAAGATTGATAAACCTAATAAACTTATATATAAACCTATCAGTAAAGGATTATAGAGAGGAAATTCAAGTTCACTCTGGAGTACTTGTAAGTTTTTGACCAAAGGTTTTACTCTACCTTAGCTTATTTCCATTTATAAGAGAACCATTTTTATCCCATGTTTCACAGCACTTGGGTTCACACTAAGCAAGAGAAATACATGCAATGCTTTTAACCAAATTCTGTCACTAACGCAGCTCTAATGACGGTATTCTGTGCCTCAGGTATTTTGCATCTTTAAAATGGAAGTACAATATGTTCAGTAAGGTGCTAATCAGTTTTATTGAATCTGATTTAATTCCTTGGGAAGGAGAATTGAATTTTTTAGAAACTTAAACGGGTTATTAATGAGGGAAGAGGCTTAAATAATTTTCCTACGTAGCTCTGACACAAGTTTAGCTGTTGGGAAATGAAGACAAGACCTACAAGGTGAATATATAATAAAAATAAGTGTTTTCCAAATTATAAAAAAGTATATATTGCTAATATATAAATAATATAGTAAAGAACTGTATAATAAATACATTAACATCATTTAAATGTTGACACAGTAGAAACCACCTCTAAGATTTTGATGACTATCTTTCTAGAACTCTATCAATGGCATATTTAAGTAAACTTAACGAAGTCGTATAGCACAGATTGTCTTATATAAATATTTTGTACATATCTTTTTGGCTTTCTATCTAGTCCTTATGATTTGTGGTAGTACTTTATAGATTCTTAATATAAACCCTTGTTGTATGTATATTTAGATCATTTACATTTAATTTATTGATATACTTGGGTTTGTATCTAAAATTTTACTACATGTTTCCTATTTTTACTAGGGGCTTTATATTCCTTTTTTCTTTCCTTTGTTGCTTTCTTTTGTATTAATGTAATGTTTATTGTTATTGTTTAACTTTTTCTCTACTAAGGTGTTAGTATAAAATTCTTCACTATTTTTTCAGTTTACTGAAATTTTTTACACCAAATATTTTTACTTCAAGGTATTACAACATGCACACTTGACTTCTCATAACCTCATATAAATGATAAGTTTTACAAATTCCATTTATCTTCATCCCCTATTTAGTGTTTTTCTTTTCAAGAATTGTATTATGTATATATTTAAAACTCTATACAGTATACTCATTTTTATACAATCTTAACTTTTATTTTATGCTGTTTTTATTCATTCTTTTCTGCTTCTCTGTCTTTTCTTCTGGTATCATTTCCTTCTGAGTAAATAATTCCCATTAGCTTTATTTAGGTATGTATGTATGTATGTATGAAAGCATTGTTTATTTATTTATTAATATTTTATTAAGATGTTTTTCCTTTCTTTTGTTTTAAATTTTATTTTAATCCAAGTTAGTTGGCATACAGTGTAATAATGTTTTCAGGATAGAATTTAGTGACTCATCACTTGCATATAACACCCAGTGCTCATCCCAACAAGCGCCCTCCTTAATGTCCATCACCTATTTAGGCCATACCCCCACCCACCTCCCTGCCAGCAATCCTCAGTTTGTTCTCTGTCCCTTGGCTTTTTTAAAATACAGGTCTCTTGGTGACAGTTTATTTCAGTTTTCGTTTATTCAAAAATATCTTTAATTTGTCTTCATACTTATAGAAATAATTACAGTGCAGAAGATTTTGAAGGGACATTTACTTGTGTTCAGCACTTTAAAGATGCCACATGTTGTCTACTGGTTGCTACATTTTTATAATATTTCAGCTACCTATCAGATTGTTACTCTTGAATGTTTCATCTATTTCTTTTTAAAAAAAAATATTTATTTATTTTCTGGATAGCACAGTGGGGGGAGGACAGCAGAGTGGGGGACAGAAGACCCTAAGTGGGATCTACGCTGACAGGCTGGCAGCAGAAAGCCCGATGTGGGGCTCAAACTCATGAACCTTGAGATCATGACCTGAGCTAAAGTCAGATGCTCAGCCAACTGAGCCACCCAGGTGCCTGAATTTATGTCTATATTATCTTTGGTTGCTTTTAACATGTTCTCTCTATCCTTCTCTCTCTCTGTTTCTTTCTTTCCTTTTTCTTTTCATTATTTTGACTATGATGTACTGAAGTGTATTACTTGATTCGCTTTGATTGTTATACATCTTTCTGGGTATATGCACAGATTTCTGTCCTGTGATTTAGTATCATTAGTTAGTAATTTTAAGACTCATCCTCTTTTTAATTTTTCCTGCTGCCCAATTCTTTCTCTTCGACTAGAACTCCAATTACAGCTAGTGCAACTCTTTTATATTCCATTGGTCTCTTACACTCTTCTCTGTATTTTCCTTTTACTCTTCTCTGTGTCAGCGTAAATATTTTCTTTTGACCAGTTGACTAATTCTCTTTCTCTTAGATTATTATGCTATTAAAATAATCTACTTTCCATTTCACATATTCTATTACCATTTCTGTAAGTTCTATTTTATTATATTTTTTAGATTCTAATTCTCTTATGCAATTCTCAATATTTTACCCTGTTTTATCCTTTTTTATCTGTATGTTCTTAAACAAATTAACCATAATTATATCCTTGTTGGTTAGATCTGGGTCATCTGTAAATCTGTTTTATTTTGGGTTTGTTTGTTTAATAATTCTGTACTGTCTTTTGACATGAATTTTAAAAATTAAATTACTATAATTGAACTCCAGAAACTGCATAAAACATTTGTAGAGACCTCACGTGATACTACATTACCATAAGGAATTTCACATTTTTATTTTCCTAGCAGACAGAGTAGGTGACTAACCATCTCAATCTAATCAGAGAGTAAGCTGTAATAGTCAATCTATATTTCTTTGTCCCCTTTTCTAGGTTATATCTCTTCTGGAACTTCAAGTTACAGCATGTTATGACTGTGAAGCATCTCCTCAGTGGTTTTTTGCTTCTTAATATGAAAGACTGCCATCAATGAAGCTCAGTATTTTAGAGAATTGTGGTTTAAGTGTTGAGTTTCCCGTCTTACTCAACTTCATAATTCAGTAAATGTCTCATGGGGAAAATTCGCCCTGTGTTTGATGCCTTTATATTTACAATCTTTCACTCTAGATGCATCCCTCTCTTGTGGAAAAACCTGGATTCTTCTCCACTATCTACATTCAAGATTAGCCAAGGCTCCAGGAATAATGTTACAGAGGGTCAAAATACTGTTTCCAAAGAATAACTATTGCTGCGTAATAAATTACCCCAAACGTATCAGCTAAAACCAACATACATTTGTTGTCTCATAGTTTCTATGAGTGAGGAGTTTGGGTCCATCAGCTTAACTTGGTCCACTGTTCAGGGTTCGACAAGGTTATGGTCTTGCTGGTGGCAGGGCTGTGTTCTGTTCTTGAACTCAAGGTCCTTTTACTGATTGTTGGGAGAACTCAGTGCCCCAGGAGCAGCAACAGCCAATGGCAAACAGCTTCCCCCTGCACCTTCTCTGGACAGTTTTGTAACAGAATGTCTCCAGCAAGACACCCTACCCCAAACAACTTTTCTTGCAACACAGGAGAGTTTGGGCAAGGTCCAGAGGACAGATTTCAAGCAAGTCCCTCTAGTATAGTTTCAAAGTGATTTCTCTGTCATTCAGGTACCTTGACCAGACCCTCTTCAACAAGTTCTGGAGCTCACTTGTGGATGTGAAGCCTCTTCTTTGCACACATTATCATAGTCCCAGGAGTGCAGGCTGATTCTTCTATCTGCTATTGCTTTATTGTTTAAAGTTATCCATACTCCTCGGGTGCCAGGGCCCTGTTAGAGTTAATAATTCTTAATTTTAAACATTCACTGTTCAAATTATGATGTAGATTCTATCTCCTGTTTGGACTGTGGCTGTTACATTTTGTATTTGTTTTTAATGACTGTTCTTCTGCCCACTGCCAATTATCACCACATAATCTATGATACTTGTTCCTTGTAATGAAGAAAGAGTTAGAGCAACTCTAGAATTTGCATAATACGCATCGAAGAGTAATGCAAGCCACCGAACAAATAAAAAAAGAAAGTGAGAATTAGAGATGGAATCTGAAAGAAAAGAAGTAATTTTTTTTTTCAAAAAATCTTAAAACTAAAAGTAGAAATGACAGCCGGATAATCTGTGAGGGCAAAAAGTGATGCAAGATAAAGATAAATCAAGAGGAGTTGACTAGACTGTACCTAAATTTACATTTTCAGCAGAGTGGTTAGGGTAAACTAAGCAAACAAACAAACAACCAAACTTAAAACTCTCCCACGGTAGTATATAACATGCAGGACAGATAAACATATTTTTGAAAAAATTCCATGTCCAGAATGTAAGGAAATCATCAGCCCAAATAAGACAAAGCAAGCAAGGTTGTGGGTTGGCCCTGAGGGCCTCTGCCATGCCCCTTGTGATTTGATCTGAGATGAATAGACAGTTCTGAGAGAGTCACACAAAGTAGGACTTACACATTCGGCAGTGCCTGGTAAATCTGAACATGCATACACTCAATGACTCAGCAATTCTATGCCTCCATATTTACCCTAGAGAATCTTGGCACATTTGTACCAGGAGACCCTTACAAAAGTATTCATGTCAGCAAATTCATAAAGGTCAAGAGTGAAATGCCTTAAATGTCTATCAATAAATGAATAGGCCAGTAAATTGTGGTATATTCATGCAAGGAAATACTAGTCAGCCATGAAAAATGTATTAGAGCTATATACAACTACATCAATTTATCTGATAAACAAGTTTTTATTTTGTTTAATAAAAAGAACAAGTTGGGACCAGTACAATTGAAAAGTAATGGCATGTTATTGAAGCAGACCATTTATTTTGGTCAGTAGCTTGAATCAATTTCATAAAAGAATCTAGGGATGCTAATCTTAGCTACATATTTTCTTTAAGTTGAGTTTATCCTATATGGAGGTGAAGTGTAGAATAAGTAAGAATATGGATGTCTTCATTTACATAATAATAGCTGACCACCTTCAATGTGTTTTTAAAGATGTATTCCTAGCTGTAGAATTTGTCAATGTGGTCTGAGCTCTTTATGGAAGAATAAGAGATGGGTAATAATAAAGCTACTGATAACATGGCATTACAATAATATTTACTTATTTTGGGTAAACTGGGTAGCTCAGCTGGTTAAGTGTCTGACTCTAGATTTCAGTTCAGGTCATGATCTTACTGGAAGTTCAAACTCCACATGCTCCACATTCGCAATGCATAGCCTGTTTGAGATTCCCTCTCTCCCTGCCCCTTCCACACGCTGTCTCTCCCTCTCTCTCTATTTCAAAATAAATACACTTAAAAAAGAAGCACCTTTATTTTATTGGAGAATATTGCTCTGATTTGTAGAATTCTAACACAGTGCAATCATTTTCACCCTTTGAAATTCTTAGGACTGTTTAAATATCATAGGTACATAACAGTCAACAAGTTGTCTTTTTAAAATAATATTTAAAAATGTTTCTTACTATTGTGTTTCAAATACTTAGATTATATCATCATTTATTTAATAAATGCATTATGACTAACATGAGGATTGTGTGTGTGTGTGTGTGTGTGTGTGTGTGTATGTCTGTAGATATGCATGTGTGTACTTGTGGAGAGAATAGAAAAGCAAAAAAAAAAAGAAAAAAGAACACTAAAATAAAGACTGAATGTTTTAAAAATAAGACTTCTAATGGTTAATGAGTATAATGGATAATTTGAGGAATTTGACCTTGAACTAATAAATCATGTTTTATTTAAAAGTGGACAAAATTAATTTTATTTTCACAGATGTTCACCAATAAAAGAAAATGATGTATCAGAATACAAATATGGTCACAATTAAAATTTATATAGCCTATCTGTTGACTTTTGAGTTTAGATTATTGGCTTGATAACCTCAAAATATTTTATTATTTTCTATTTTGGAATATTTGAAAGTGCTTAACATTTTTCAAATTAATCACTTGATTTAATTATAATATGAACCATGTTTTTTTGGAAGGGATTATGAAACAGTTTAATTGATGAGAAAGAGAGACGGAAAAACAGAGAGACACAGGCTCAGAATAGTATTTTCAGGAAAAGTATATTTTGCCCAAGACCAGAGTTTAGGAGCCCAAGCCAAGATTTTTTGGCTATCAGTCCTTCATCACTTTGCCTAACAGTAGAATGGCATGATATTTTTTCAAGACTAATCTAAAAACAATGTTTCAAGGTCAAACTGGAGGAGGAAGATTAGAAAGGGGAGGCCATTGGGAGTGCTGTTAAAGAATTCTAGATGGAGGTAACAAAAGAGTGAATTTAAATGGTAGCTGTGGAAATGGATCCCGCTTCCAGCTTCTTAACTGTGTCCTATGTCCTTTAACACATTTTCTGTGAGAACTAGTTTGATTGAGAGTGTTTACAATCCTTTTAAAGGTCTCTCTGGTGTTTTTTACAATGAGCTGAATGCGTTTGGATAATCTCTCTGATTTATCTAAGCTTAGTAAAATGTTCAATAAAAGTGGACGATTTGAATTCAGAGAAAGAGCACAGACTGCTGTTAGATTTTCGGAATGTTGTCTAATTTCTACATATAAAAGAATAACAAATTAAACATTTGAGAAAAAGAATATGTTCTATGGGTTTCATCTTTACATAAAGCACTGAAGTTTGAGGTTTGTCCAGAGAGCTTTTGTCTGTTTGCAATCTCCCCTGCCTCAACTCCACATTTCTTCCTGTTGCCTTGGTTTATTTACACATGGGCAAGTCAAGCTGTAGTTAGGTGAATATTTCCTTGTGGGTTATAATGTTTATTTGTGCACGGTAGAGTGGAAAGGACACTAATCAAGAACTCACAAAACCTGTATTCTAGGCCAGGCTCTGTTACTTCCTTAAGTTGAATTGTCAAATGACTTAGGTTAAATGAGTCATCCTTTTTCCTTCAGTTTTCTCAAAATAGAGATTATAAATGATTTTATTTATTTTCTTTTTCTTAAAGATATATAGGCATAATATCATCAAGTAAGTAAACACACAGAAACTAAGTAAATGTTTAAATCATTTGTAAATGACAAATCGGGGGCTAGGATATCTTATTTATTTGTATGTTATGAAGTATATGGCCAGATTTGATGGGTGGTATGAGGTTACAATACTGATTCAAGGCCAACTGATTATCAGGGGAAGCTGATATATAAATAAATAATCATATATCTATGTAGCAGTACTAGAGATTGAAGCACTAGCTACCATTCCCACTCCCCTTCCATGTGGTCTTTTCTTCTAAGAGGCTGGGAGGCTAATAGGGGTACACTTTTAAGAAGTTTTTATTTAAATCACAATTACTTAGCATACAGTTTATATTAGTTTGAGGTGTACAATATAGTGATTCAACACTTCCATACATCACCCAGCTCTCATCATGACAAGTGCATGCCTTAATCTCTATAACCTATTTAACCTATCCCTTCACCCTCCTCCTCTCTGGGAGCCATCAGTTTGCTCCCTACAGTTAAGAGTCTGTTTCTTGGTTTGCCTTTCTCCCTGGTTTTTGCTCCCCCTTTGCTCATTTGTTTTGTTTCTTAAATTCCACATATGTGTAAATCATACGATATTTGTCTTTCCCTGACTGACTTATTTCACTTAGCATAATACTCTCTAGCTCCAACCATGTTGTTGCATACGGCAAGATTTCATTCTTTTGTATGGCTGAGTAATATTCCATGTCATATAGATCATCTTCTTTATCCATTTATCAATCAGTGGACACTTGGGCTGTTTCCATAATTTGGTCATTGTTGATAATGTTGCTATAAACATTGGAGTGCATGTATTCCCTTTGAATTAGTGTTTTTGTATTCTTTGGGTAAATACTGAGTAGTGTGGTTGCTGGATCATAGGGTAGTTCTATTTTTAACTTTCTGAGGAACTTCCATACTATTTCCAGAGTGGCTGCACCAGTTTACATTCCCACCAACAGTACAAGAAGGTTTCCCTTAACAGGTGCATTTTCTGAATTGTTTTGCAGCTAGGTTATTGCATGTATGTATATATATATATATATATATATATATATATATATGCACATGCAATAACCTAGCTGCAAAGCAAGGTTATATATATATATATATATATATATATATATATATATATTTGGCTTACATAATTGTAGAGGTTGGCAAGTCTGAAATCTGTAGGGTAAGTCAGTAGACTGGAAATCATGTAAGAGTTGATGTTGCAATATAAAGTCCAAAATCTGCAGAACGGGGCAGCAGGCAGGAAGCTCAAGCAGAATGTCTATATTGTAGTCTTTTTTTTTAATGTTTATTTATTTATGGTGAAAGAGAGAGAGCAGGAAATGGGCAAAGAGAGAGACAGAATCCCAAGAAGGCTCCGCACTGTCAATGTAAAGCCCAACATAGGGCTCAATCCCACAAACCGTGATATCGTGACCTAAACTCAATTCAAGAGTTAGATGCTCAACTGACTGAGCCACCCAGGTGTCCCTCTACATTGTAGTCTTGAGACAGAATTTCCTTTTCTTTGGGAAGCCTGTGTTTGCTTGTACAACCTTAAACTGATGAAATGAGGCTCATCTACATTATGGAGGGTAGTCTGCTTTATTCAAAGTCAACTGATTGTAAATGTTAATCACATCTAAAAAATACCATCTAGAATAATGTGTAATCAAACAAATAGGCACCTTACTTTAGCCAACCTGATTCATAAATAAACACACCTCAGAAGGAAATATTTGGAGTAGCTTTGTTAGCATTTCTACTGTCCAAACTTAGGGCCCAGTAGTATAGATGCTAAAAAGTTGTTTACGGAACTAGTGGGGGCATTCACCTTTCTGAATGTGTAGAAACCCAGTTGATTTTCCTGGGCATCTAAGATATTTTTAACTTCTTAATAACCCCTAGAAAGTTTAACCTAAGTCAAGAGTGCATACCATTGTAGGGCACCTGGCTGGCTCAGTCAGTGGAGTATACGACTCTTGATCTCAGGGTCATGAGTTCAAGCCCCACACTGGACATAGAGATTGCTTTAACAAACTTTTCTTTTTTTAAATTAAGATAAAAAGGTGCATACTATTGTCTTGTTAACAACAAAACAGAACAAAACAAACAAATAAACACAGGCCTCAAATGGAGTCACTTATGTTAAGGCCCCATGTCAACAAACCAAAACTTAATACCTAAACAAACTGCAGTTTTAATCACCCGAGGAATGTAAACTTTAATCAGTCAACATGGAATTTCCTGGCCAGTACCAAGAAATTTATTGTTAGAAGCTTTCCATTTCTCTGAGAAGGGCAACTTTCCTAAAAATGCATTCTTTGCAAATAATTACCTTCCCCCCCCCCAACTCTCTCTCTACCTTTAAAAACCTTTCCTTTTCTACAGATCAGTGAAGCTTCTTTCTATTTCCTAGATGCTGCCTGATTCAAGAAATCTTTTTTTTTTTTAATTTTTTAATGTTTATTTATTTTTGAGAGAGAGACAAACAGAACGGGAGCAGGGGAGGGGCAGAGAGAGAGGGAGACACAGAATCAGAAGCAGGCTCCAGGCTCTGAGCTGTCAGCACAGTGCCTGATGCAGGGCTCAAACCCACGGACTGTGAGATTATGACCTGAGCCGAAGTCGGACACTCAGCCAACTGAGCCACCCAGGCGCTCCTCATGAATTCTTTAATAAAATCAATTAGATCTTAAATTTGACTCAGTTGAGATTTTTTTTTGTTTAATAATCTGCAGCCAAGATCCCTAACCAAAATAGAAGTTTTTACAAATGATACAATTCAAGATATGAACGTTAGAATTGGTTCTCTAACCTAGATTGTGTTTGAGAATTCAGTCAGTATTATTGGATGATTTACTGGTATTCCATGAGAGGCGAGGTCACATAGTTATTTAAATTATCCCCCTCAACATTTTGAATGAATTTCCTTATAAAGCTAAGGCCTTTAGCAGACTGAATGGAAACTCTGATAGATCATTTTTAGAGGGAGGAAGAAGACAAATATTGTGACATGATTTGGCTTTTTTTAAAGTGTTTTTATTTATTTTGAGAAAAAGAGAGAGCACATAAGTGGGTAGGGGCAGAGAGAGAGAAGGGGAGAGAATCCCAAGCAGGTTCTGCCCTGTCAGCACTGAGCCCAACATGGGGCTCCAACCCACAAACTGTGACATCATGACTTGAGCCAAGATCAAGAGCACTATGTTTAACCGACTGAGCCATCCAGGTGCTGCAAGTTGGCTGTTTCTAAGTGCCGTAAGGACCTTATGGAAAAAAAACATAATTATCAAATAGTTTCTCATGATTGAACAAAAAAAAAAAAAAAGGAAAAATGGAAGGAAGGAAGGAAGGAAGGGAGGAAGGAAGGGAGGAAGTGAGGAAAGAAGGAAGAGGAAGAAATAGAAATAAACCTATTTTCCAAAATTGCAACACTGATATAACCAAAAATAAGATGTAGAATTTAATTTTGAGATTGCTAAATTGCAATGATTGGTTGATTGAATTCAAATCCTTGGAAAACTTAATGCATCAGTTGGGAAAGATCTGCAAAAATATGTTGAGTAGAAGTTCAAATGGATTCTGAGGCAAAAGACAGAGAAGTATACTACTAATGAATTTATTTTTACAAGTACTTCCCAAAGATTCTGCTCCCCTTGTTCTAGAAAGAGCAGCTGAGAGGGATTCTATTTGCTTAATTACTTGACCTGTATTAGGTCTCAGAAGAGGCTTGTACTAAATTAAATATAAATAACAAAAACTCCTTATGGAAGAATGCAGAGGAAAGAATGCAACAACTTAGAGAAATGGGAATTTATTATGTACATCCTACCCATCTACCTTCAAATACTATCCTCATGATATCCCAAAGGATATGCTGCTCTCCAAGGCATTTGGTAGAGCACCAGTATCTTTCAAAAGTACTATAGCAGTTGTCCTTTGTAACCTGGGATGAGGGGAGGAAATGCTGCCACTGAAGTGGATTTTCTCATTTCATAGTGGAAGAGGCTAAATATCAGTATTGCAGTGCCAGACAAGATGGCATGGTTATAATGATGGGCAGCAGGGAAAGAATGGTAATCAAAATACTTTGGCCCATGTAGGTCTTTGTTGACCTTTAATTTATCATGGAGTCTTTGGTACCAAAATAAATGGGCAGGCTCCTAACATCTTACCTGGTTTCTATAAGTGTCTCCCTCACTTAAAATAGAGAAAGAAAAGAAAAGAGAAAAGAAAAGAAAGGAAAAGAGAAGAGAAGAGAAGAGAAAAAAAAAGAAAAGGAAAGAAAAGAAAAGGAAAAGAAAAGAAAAGAAAAAAAGAAAAAAAGGGAAAGGAAAGGAAGCTACTTTAGGTCTAGCAAGAAACAGACCCTGAATTGAACCACAGAATGGTCTATTTTGCCAGGTACTCAATTGCCAGGACTGAGTAAGTTTAGAGATGCAGGGTTGCGTAACAAATTTCAAATCCACAAGAGTTTGAGGAAGATGTTCAAAACATTACAGGTGTTTAAAATGAGATCTTTTTGCGGTGTCTGGGTGGCTCACTTGGTTGAGAGACTGACTTCGGCTAGGTCATGATCTCATGGTTTGTGAGTTCAAACCCTGTGTTGGGCTCTGTGCTGACAGCTCAGAGCCTGGAGCCTGCTTCTGATTCTCTGTCTCCCCCTCTCTCTGCCCCTCCCTCACTCATGCTCTGTCTCTCTCTGTATCAGAAATAAACAAACATTAGCAAATAAAAATAAATAAAGTAAGATCTTTTCCTAACCTCTTTCAAAAGAACTTACAACCATTTATCAAAATAATTGTGCAGTGGGAAAGAGATATAACTAGAATGTTTTCGACTGTTGGAAACTGGACACAGTTATTGCTAATTTCTGCATACCAAGAAAGTAACTTTTCTCTTGTTCAGGAAGAGCTAATGATACAAGTAAATTTTAGCCTTGGCTCACATGATGCATGACTCTTGAGCTATCTTTCCCAATTCAAGTCACCTGCTTGGTTTTTTGGAGACAGCTTGGTCTTAGAGAATGGGAGTAGAATATTGTAAAATAACACATTTAAAAACTATGTAATACATGACCCTTTAATGAAACAAATAAGTATCATCATGCGCCTTGGCACTTGATATACAGTTATTGATTTGGCCACCTTTCTATTCCAATAAGTCAAGAATACTGGAAAGAATTTATTTCACTTGGCTGGCAAAATGCTAAGCCTTCAGTGTCTAACTTTAAATAGATGTCATTTTTCTAACTCTGAGCCATAATTTCATCTGTGGAGAGCCTCATCATTCCAACGTCTCCCAGACCATCAAATCAGTCCTTTTCATTGATGACACATGTGAATAGAATCTAGGGAGCAAGGAATAGCAGGTACATAGATGCTTTGATTAGACATATGCATGCAGGAAAAAGGAGATATACACTAAGGAAATTCAAAGTCTCAAAAGCCCAGCAAATTTTCCAAGATATCGTACTCTGGAGCATATTGAAAATTTGTTTTCAAAGTAAAACCAGTATATTTTGCTCTGTCTAGTATTTGAAAAGTAAGCTAGTGTGGATTTCAGAGGCAACATATGTGATGTTTGGCATTTGTGTAATTTCAACCTATTTATTGGATAATTAGGCTATCAGCTTTTAATTGGGCCTGAACACAGAAAAAGACTTTCTAGTTTATTCAGGCAGTCATATAAGCAGTTTTGACACTTAGCCCTTATGACTCAACAGATTCAGTGATGCTTGAGATGTCTGTGACAGATTGGGATGCTGAAAGGAAGTAGTAATAAGCTCCAGTAAGAGAATCATAGCTCAGCTCCTAGGTTTTGAAGCAAAGCTGGGGCGTGTACCATACTATTGTGAAAAATAGCTCTTGCCCCTGTTAGATGTTCTGAGGTTGTTCATAAAACACCAAGTAATCTTGTGACCTGAGCTTCTCATTGTGGTCTGTGTGATTTAGTGTACAGAAGTATCCTTTTGGGCAAACCTAGAAGTGGTATGTATGGGATGAAGGTGCTAGGAAGGGTTATGAGCAGGTGCTCATCTCCTCCATGTGCCAATGCCCACTCCATTGTCATCTCCTCCACCTCTACCGAGAGCGTCAGGGAGTTCCCCATGTCTAATAACTGAAGGTAATGGATTCGAAACCCGGTTGTAGACAGCCCCGCATGGTATTCCGCAACCAATTCAGAGTAAGAGGAGAACATAGACATACAATTGTCTTATTCTTACTCTGATTGTCTCTGAAAGACAGTGTATACAAAAGTCCTTCCAGTAGGCAACACTTTGAGTATAGATGTTTTTTCCACTTTGATTAGGAGTGATGAACAGGGTGTGGCACCATTTAAATTCATGTGCTGTAGCTAGTTTTTGGCCAGATGATCAGGGATATGGAGGAATATACTTGGAAGATTAATGACAAGGTTTGAAGGAAAATTATGTAAATGGGTCCCAAATTTGAAATATCTGTGCCCCATGTGAATTATCAGCAGATGGCCCTGTCTGTAGAGGAATCTCTCAGTCATCTGTTGAAAGATTCACTTTTTTGGGTCAGATCATCTCTTTCTGTACTCTCCCAGTTTTTATTCTATGTAATCATGAACAAACCGCCATGATAGCCAGGGCAAAGTATCGAGGTAGGCTTATAAACCTGAGGCTCTCCTCTTCATGGGTGTTATTTATGTTACTGTTCTTGAGTGTCCAACCTGCCAAGAGCAGGGACATACACAGAACAGTTAATATAGCGTAACAATTTGGAAAGGCCAACTAAAAATTTGGGAGAAGTTCAGTTACATTGGATGTTTCTATTTTGAAAGTACAATGATTTGTCCTCATTGAAATTGACTTATTCTTGGTATTGCTTTTTTCTTTCCTCCTCACTTGTTTCTGCCAGCAATATTATTCATGGATTTACTTCTTTTCTTATTTTTTTTGGTCACCAAAAACAAAACAAAATAAAAGAAAACGTAACTTCCGACCAAGGGATTCATTTTACCACAAAAGAAGGAAACTCTTAAGTGCCCATGGGATTAATTTTAACTTTTAAAAAATGTATTCGATCACAAAGTTACCGATTGCTTTATAGAAAATAAAATGTTTATTTAAGAGAAATAAGGAGCCAGATGGGAAACAATGCATTAAAGTGTTTTATGCTGTCCTACAAAGTGCAGAACAGATTCCTAGCCACCAAACAATATATGCTAATATTTTCCCCACAATTAGAATGCATGAGTCTTGAAACAAACGAATGGAAGAAAGAGTGGTACTTTCATGATACTTTCCCCATAGCACTAAAATGACCCACTGCTCAAATGTTTGCTTCCTATTCCTGTGACCTAATACAGTGCTAATTATGAAGTTGCTGAAGACAAGGAATCAATCCTTCTAACAATGGATGCATGGTTGCAATTGAATGGATAGTCGAGAAAATCAACGAGCCAATTGTTGGCCTTTCACACCATCAGTTGGCTGAACCAACAGGCAAAAAGTCTTGATTTAGTTAGCAAGTGATGTTTCCTGAGAGCAAATGAAAAATGCATAGTGTACTGGGAAAAAGTTATAAATACAAACCATACCCTTGTGAAAAATTCCAAAAGTTAAAGTCATAGTAGGTATCCATAATTTCTTCTTTACTCGGTTATGTATACACTTAGGTGTATGCATATGTTTCCAAACGTATTTCCTTATGTGGACAAAAGTTAAATATAATTTAGTACAGTGACTAGAGGATAGCAAGTCGAGATTGTGACTGAACAAATAAACAAAAGCTAACAATGGATGTGGTATGTAGTGAGACTGTGTATGGATCTACACTTTTGTTGAGAGATGAGAATTTCCACAGGTATTTCATTTCTATGATGAATAGTTACAATCTATTAGGCAGGTTCACATGGTTTTTGCTAGAGTTGTTAATTGGCTTATGAATATGGGAAGATGGGTATGTTTGGGAGTGAGTAACCAAAGATTTGTTTTGTGGTAGATATTGCAGATTGGCAGTGGGTTTCTATTATAACAATTTCAAAAAAGCAGTAGTGGTTACTTAACGTCTTTTTTGTTCCTGGTTTTGTATAGCCTCCAAACTCATTTCCCTGGGCACTTCAGAAACTCCCTGAGTTCCCCAATTCCCTGTACTAACTTCCATTCTGCAAGTATGCATTCTAAGGATTGAAACTTAGAAGGCTGATTATTGACAGATTCACCCATTCATTGATTCATAGAAAAAATAATTATTGCCTATGATGAGGTTGCTGAGTAGAAAATCTCCTTTTTTTTTTCAGAAGTAGAAAATGATATTGGAATTTCGGAGAATAGAAAGTGCGGAGTAATTTCATTTTGTAAGGAAGAAAAGAGATCTCCAGAATTCTGCTCCCCAAATCACCACCCCCACTCCTTAAATCCTCTCTTTCCCCGTCTATCTGAACTAGAAGACTACGCATGGGGATTTATACGGATCAGAGGACTCTATCAGGGTTTTGAATTACTGAATTGGAGTTGGTGCTAGTTGTTTGGAGAGAGGAGGGAGATACTTGCCTCTTATACCAAAACTCAGGAAAGAGTATGCACGTTAATCATTTGTAAAGTTTATGTGTTTATGCATGAAGGAAGATTAGTAACTTAAGCCCTAGTTGTGCATGTAGCAGACCTGGTGGAATGTTCTGAGCCTACATAAACACTGGAAAGAGAAAATGGAAAACTGGAGACAGAGGGGAAGAAAGAAAAAGTCAGAAAAGGAGCAGCAAGCTCCTCTCTACCTCTGCACTGCCATTCGGCATGACAAAGATTCCTAAGTTTCTCTGTGGAAAGTCGTTGGCTAAGCTGCCCTTACCCCACCCATGAAATTCAGTACCAGTTCCAATGGGAGGGTGCAAGAGATTAAGTCAGAAGAAGAAAAAATCCTACCTGCAAGTGAGCTAAGCAATGGAGAAGGCACCACAGATTGCCCTTAAAGAAGAGTATCCTCGGCAAGCCAACGATAGTTGAGAGGCAACAATTGCAATTTTATTCCCGTTAAGTAAATACTGTTTGACCTTTTCATCCCATCCTTTTAGACAGGCCCAAATCACAAAGGAGCTAGGACCTAAAGAAGAGGAAAGAATGAAAAAGCAGATCAAGCTCTATAACCTACTTGAGTTCCCTTGGGCCAAGATCTGGCATGGAGATAGGGTGCAGATGGCTATTAAATCACATACAAGTTTGAAGAACTGGACTAGACTGGATATACACTTGTAACAACCAAAATTACCAGGAAATTATGGAATATGTTTTGATATATAAGAGATAGGAAAGAAAGATATGACATAGCACAGTTGGAAGTCAGTAATTAGAGAAAGAGTATTTTATATTTACACACGCTCCAAAGTCACAGTTTCACGATCCATTTCCATTTACTAAAAGATGAAAAAAATATATCAGTGGAAAAATCAAAGTGATTTGAGGTACAGAATAAGGAGAATTTGGTTTTGCTGGCTGAGTCCGAGGCTAAGTTTTGAAGGATGACCAGGGGACTCCAGTGACGAGAAATATGGACAAGCATACCAATTAGATGGGGCAGCAACTGCAGTAGAGCTGAAATTTTGTGATTTGGCTAACACACCAGGGACAAAGGAAATCGGAGGAAATACGATGGAAAAGGTGAGCAGGGTGGTGGTACCTTCTCAAAGTCTTTGGTCTGCAAATAACATGATCAAGTGCATATTTAGGGAGATAGCAGTGGGGACAGGATTGGATTTGTAGTAAAAAAGGAGATCACTTAAGAGTCTGCAGAGATAGATCACGAGATTTAAAGCGAAATAAGTTGAAAAAGTGGAAGAAGAGCAGTTATACAAGCTTTTCAGTGATAGAAATGGGAGAATTTGCATACTTAGAAAGGATTGGTGGTGTGGAAGGAGGTATACTGAGAATGACAATGAGGTTTCTAATTTGGACTGGGTTTATGGTGAGAAATCTTTCATGGGTGGGTACATTGGATGTGAACATCAATATTAAGATGGAAAATTATGAGGTCTTCTTTCCTTTTTTTCTTCTGTCTTTTCTTCCCTCTTCTCTGTCTTCTTCCCTACTGTCTTTTGCATATCTTTCAGTCTTTCTGTGTGCATTTTATTTTCCACTTGATTTCCCAATAAGAGTGTAAAGTGGTTGGGGCACCTGGGTGACTCAGTCAATTGAGCGTCGTCTCTTGATTTTAGCTCAGGTTGGGATCCTGGGGTTATGGGATTGAGCCCCGTGTCAGGCTCCACACTGAGCTCGAAGCCTGCTTGGGATTTCTCTCTCACTCTCTCCCTCTGCCCCCATACCCCAACACAGGTGCTCTTTCTCTCTCTGTCTCTAAAATAAATAAATTAAATCAATCAATCAATCAATCAATCAATAGAATTTGAAGTGGTTAATAATTGAAGTTGTTCTCTGTGTTGTTCTAACATTTCTAGTGAATGCCAGATTATTATCCTTTTTTTTCCCCCACAACTTTGGAGCATTGTTAAATTGTCCTGGGGGACTAAGAACTGGGTCCTGCTTTGCATTCTTAAACAAGAGAATTCTCTTATGCCTGTAGATAAATTGTTATTAAAATAATCATACTGAGAGGGGTGCCTGGGTGGCTCAGGCGATTGAGCATCTGACTTGTGCTCAGGTCATGATCTCACGGCTGGTGAGTTCGAGCCCTGCATTGGGCTCCGTGTTGACAGCTCAGAGCCTGGAGCCTGCTTCGGATTCTGTGTCTCCTTCTCTCTCTGCCCCTTCCCCTCTCATGCTCTGTCTCTGTCTGTCTCTCAAAAATGAATAAACGTTAAAAAAATTAAAATAATCATTTTGAGCAATAACTAATACTTAATGTTTGTGCCTTGCTAAAATTAAGCTTTAATGTAACTTACTTCCAGTTACCTCATTAAACATCATATATAACAAAAAGAATCATATATATAACAAAGATATGTATTCATGGTTTTAGATATATTCAAATATAATAAGTCATAATATTCAAAGAACAAAACAAACACAATAAAACAAAAATAGAAATGATTCTAAGAACATGGACTTGATAAACAAAATGCTTGACCATTTATATGTTTTAAAGTCATTGACAAAACTCCAAAACAAATGTCTTGGCTAGTTTTTCTTTTGGATTAATTTAAAATATGATTTATTCCTTTAATCTATTAGCATAAAAAGGGGGGATTTGATTTGATGTGGCCCAATGCCATCCAAAAGAGCAATGTGCCAATAAAGTTACTTCTTTGATAGATACATAGTATTTAAACCAGATGAAAAAATCAACATGTTTATTTTTCATCAAGCTAAGGTCAGTAGAAATATTTCTGTGTAATGTAATATATCATCATGGGATGTCATCTTGAGAAGGTCAATTTAAATAAGAAAGAAAAACTTGTAGCCTAGATGAAAACCACATCCAAGCCTCCAAAGAAATACAGGACTGAAGCTGTGTTCCAATGCAGGAATGTTTGATAATTGCTTTCATTAGGTAATTTCTGGGATATGGCAACTCTAGCATGTTTTTGTTGGGGGAGTGGAGGGGACTTAATTTGGTCTGCATAATGCCAGCCTCCTGCAAGGAGGAAAGCCCAATTAAAGGGACATAAACATATTTTAAGTGTCGTCATACGTGCTCCCGGAGCATGGGACCTTTATTTAGCATAATCTTACCACTCATAACTGCAAGCAGGGCGGGACTTACTTAGAGAAATACTGGAAAATTTCCAGGTGACTGGTTAGTTAATTGGTCCTCCTTTGGGGATGTGGCAGGAGAAGTAAAGGAAGGAAGATCGGTTTCCTGATGTTCCTGAAAACTATTTAGAAATACGGCATGATGGGAATTTACCAACTTTTTCCTTTGGGTATTATTGCACTTAGTAAAATGATCCAGGTTCTTCTAGTGTCCAAGTGATGCCAGGAAATAAATTTAGCCATGGAAGGAACAGATATTTTCTTCTCTATATAATTTGGCACAATGCTTAAACCAATTACCGTCCACAGAGAAGAAAGCTGAATAAATAAAGCACCTTTTATAAGGTATAATGTCTTTAAAAGTAAAATACTAAGAAAAAATTATGCAACATATTTTACACTTGTTACGTAGTATAATTTAAGGAAACCCTTCAGTGCTAATACGGTGCATTAAAAATTCTGTGGTGTCAATAAAAAGTTAAAAGCAAAATCCTATATTAATACTTCTTTCATAAGCAGCTGTTGTAAAGAGTTACTCAGAGGTTTTAAGAATAAACAAAGAAAGTATTATGCATAATAATCATGTTATGAAATAAATGCATTTTGTTTAGAAAAGATCTTTCATCTTCAAAGCTTTTAATAGTCACAGCAGGATAAAAATGTGGTAGCTCTCGTGTACAAATCCTTTCTTGTACTTTAATTTAGAGGGGTTCTCCCTCTCAAAAAAATCTATAAGCACCCTTCATAATCTTAGCCTTGAAGGTGTGAAGTATTTTCAGTTAAATGTCTGGATGAATTACATAGTTATTCACAAAGCAAATATCCTTCAATATTTATAAACATCAAATATTCTATAAAAATTTTAGAAAATTAGTAATTCTTTTCAACAAATGCTCACTGAGAATCTACTAGGAGCCCAGTATTTGGATACAGAGCTAGATCTTAGAGATACAAAGGTAAAGAAAATGAGTAACTTCTATTTTTTGCCATGGAGATACTTATGTAATTCAAGCCATGTAATGCCCATTTTTTAACTATGTATTACTATGTATCAGACATTTTCATCCAGATGTCTTATGTTAATCCAAATTCAAATATCCAAAATTAAACCACTTAGTTTCTTTAGATCTGCCAACAGAAAGGACCCCCTCCTCTTCATGTCCATGTTTTATTTTTATTACTATATTTTTTAATGTTTTTCTATTTTATTTTTGAGAGACAGGGAGAGACAGAGCATGAGCGGGGTAGGAGTAGAGAGAGAGAGAGAGAGGGAGGGAGACACAGAATCCAAAGCAGGCTCCAGGCTCCGATCTGTCAGCACAGAGGCCAATGCGGGGCTCGAACCCACGGGCCTAGAGATCATGACCTGAGCCGAAGTCAGACACTTAACCAACTGAGCCTCCCAGGTGCCCCATGTCCTTGTTTTTTAAAGAAAAACCTTCTCAAACTCTTAAAAAAAAATCACATTCTTTTGATTTTTCTTTCTCTCCTTTATCCCTTTATTTAGTCATTTGATTTCTTTCCCTATCTTTTTTGAGTTCATCTAGCCATTCAAAAATCCTGACTTCTCTATTTTTAAACTACTTATTTGTATTCCCACAGTACCATTCCAGAAGTAGCTTGGTAGACAGTATATAGAGCCTGAACACTTTTTTTTTTTTTAAGAATTACACATAAGAATTTCAGTGTTTTAAAATTACTATAAATTATGTGGTATTTAAAAAATGTTCATTTCCAATTGTTCAATGCTACTATAGAGAAAAGTATACTGATCTTGTATCCTGCAACATTGCTAAGCTGATTGAGTTCTAAAAGCTGTTTTGCAGATGTTTGGGGATTTTGTACAAAGACAAATATTTCACTTGAGAATCAGAACAGTTTCTTTGCTTACCTTTTTTTCTCCCTATGGGAATATTTTTCATTTCTTTTCCTTGTCTTATTGCACTGGCTGTAACTTTCAGTACATTATTGAATAGATATGATAAGAATGAACATCTGTATAGAGTTCCAAATGTTATGCCTATTCAGTTTTCACTGTAAAATAGGACATGATCGTAGAATTTTGTAGATGTTCTTTTTCAGATTGAGGAAGTTTTCTTTTTCTATTCCTAGTTTTCTAAAAAAATAAGTAAGTAAAATATAGGTATTAAATTGTGTCAATTGTGTATCATGCATGTATTGATTTGTTAATCATGGGGTTTTTCTTGTGTAGGCTATTAATATGGTAAATTATGTTGGTTGGTTTTCAAATGATGAAGCAGCTTTACATTACTGAGATAAACCTTACTAGCTTGTGATACATATTTCTTTTACATACCTCTGGGTTTAATTTACTAATATTTTTTTGTTCAACATTTCTTCCTCTATGAAGTTTTCTTTTCCTGTAATTTTTTTTGTCTGGATTTGCTATCAAGTTAATTGGCCTTACAAATGCATTGGGATGTTTTAAGTATTATTTTCTAGAAGAGATTTTGTGGAACTAGTGGTCGTTTTCACTTTAAATGTTTGGCAGAATTTACAGGGCACCTGGGTGGCTCAGTCGACTTCTTTGGCTCAGGTGATGATCTCAAGGTTCTCGGTTCGAGCCCCCCATCGGGCTCTGTGCTGACAGCTCAGAGCCTGGAGCCTGCTTTGGATCCTGTGTCTCCCTCTCTCTCTGGCCCTTCCCGTCTTGAGCTCTGTCTCTCCCGCTCTCTCAGAAATAAACAAACATTAAAAAAACTCTTAAAAAAACGTTTGTCAGAATTTATGACTGATATAATCTGGGACTGGAGTTTTCTTTATTTTTATGAAGACTTTCAACTATGAATTCAATTTGTCTTATCTATCTCTTTATGTAGCTATGTTACTATTTAGGTTATCTCCTTCTTTTAGCATGAGTTTCCACAGCTTGTAGTTTTTAACAAATTGGTCTATTGCATCTAAGTTGTTGAATTTATGTGCATAGAGTTGTCTATATTATTTCTTTATTATCATTTGAATGTCTATTGATTTAGTAGCATTATCTCCTCTTTCTTTTTTTTAAAAAATAAATTATTGTTTTCTTGGTCCGTCTGGCTGAAGACTTACCAATTTTACTGATATTTTCAAAGAACTACCTTTTCATTTCATTATTTTCTCTATTATCATCCTGTTTTCAAATGTATTTATTTCTCCTTTTATTTTTATAATCCCTTCCCTTCTAGTGTTTGGTGTTAGTTTGTTCTTCTTTATTAAGTTTCCAAAGGTGGAACTTCTTTTATTCATTTGAAACTTTCTTTTCCAGTATAAGCATTAATGGGTATATATTTCCTTGTAGGCTTTTCTTTAGCCTTTAAAACATTTTTATGTCGCTCAAATTTGGATGATATATTTTAATTTTACTTCGCTGAAAAATATTTTCTAATTTCCCTTGAGTCTTCTTTATTTATAAATTATTTAGTAGTATGATGTTTAAGTTCCAATACTTGAATTAATTTTGGTTTAATTCTGTTATGGTTGAAAACATACTTTGAATAATTCCAAGCATGTTAAATTTCATAAGGCTTGTTTTGTTATTCAGAATGTAAGTTAACTTGGTGAATGTTTCATGTGCATGTAGAAAGAATGTCAGTCTTCTTAGGTGAGTGATCTATATGGTATTGTTCAAATATCCTATATTTTTACTGATTTCTTTCTAATTCTTTTATAGTTACCGAGACAGGGGTGCTAGAGTCTATAATTTAAGCTTTGTCTATTTATTCATTCCCTCCTACTTTTTGTGTTTTATGTATTTTTTATGTATTTAGAAGCTCTGTTATTATGTGCATACTTACAAGATTGTCATATCTTCTTGAAAACTTGACAATTGACCCTTACCCTTTATCCTTCTGTAGTATCTTTCTTTATTCCTAATGATAGTTTTTTGATGCTGTTGTTGTTCTGAGGCCTGCTTTGTCTTCAGATTTTTCTTTTACAAATTGCATTTGCAAGCTATTTCTTTTTCCATCTTTCTGCTTTTAACTTTTGCTCACCATTGTGTTTTGAGTGGTTTCTTACAGGCGGCATATTGTTGGATTTAGTTTTCTTTCTTATCTGATCTGAAACATGTCTTATAATCAGTGTGTTAAAATCATTTACATTTAATGTAATTATATATGATTAGATTTATGTGTGCCTCATTAGTATTAATTAGTCTTCTCTTTGTCTCTCTACTATATTAATTTTGTTTCTTTTCCTGCCTTCTTTGTTTTCTAAATGTTTATTTATGTATTTTGAGAGAGAGTGATAGGATGAGGGGCAGAGAGAGAAGAAGAGAGAGAATCTCAAGCAGGGACTCTCCCAACATGGAGCTCAATCTCATGGTTTGTAAGATCATGACTTGAGCCAAAATCAAGAGTCGAATACTCAACCTACTGAGCTATCCAGGTGTCCTGTTAATCTCTCTTCTTTTGAATCATTTGAATAATTTAAACTCAATTCACTGACTTTTTTAGGCTGTATGTGTGTGTGTGTGTCTATGTATGGTTTCTCTAGATATTAAAAAGCATAATTTAGGGATATTATAACATATATAAAAAGTAAATGTATATATAAAAATATTTCTGATATATCTAAAATATTACTTGATAATCTCTTCTTTTCTCAGAGTAGCTAAACATGTCATGTAGTAGAAATAAAACACTACACCAATATGTATTTCCACTTATAATTAAAAACTTTGTTTAAAGTTTTATTATTATGAATTTTATAAAAAATACTTTTACAAGTACTTTGGTGTATATATTTTAAGTAAATTATAAATTCAGTGGTCTTGAATCTTTATGGGAATAATTTCTCACATTTAATTTTTAACTTAAATTTAAAATTCTATTAAAGTATACAACTAAACAATTGTTCATTGCATGCTTATACCATACCCTTAATGGTGATCTTTGTGTGATCACTACTATATTTAGCTTGTGTCATTAAAGACTTAGATTCAATTATTTGAGGAATATGGCCTTAATTCTTATAAAACTTGTAGAAACACAGAAGAACACTTCAAAAAAAATAAAGAGAAAAGAAATAACTTTAGACACAGTACTTTTGTTGAAAAATCAAGTCCATGTTACAGCTCACCCATACTCAGGGAGATTTTTTTCTCAGCTTGCACATAGAGTGACCACTAGAACTAGAATTTCTCATTTGGAGAGTAGCAACATTGCTAGTGATCAATGGATAGAAAAATAAGCATCCAAATCAAATAGTGAATGTTGAGCCCAGAGATATCACAATAGCAAAAATAGTCCACGAATGCCAGATCAACATACAAAGTAAGTTAAAGCAGGAAAGTGTAAACACCCAAGAATAATTTTTCTATTAATGTTATAGACACATCACTACTATGTTAAGATGATGATGATGATGATGATGGCATAACACCACTAAAATGGAATTTTATATTTTATATTTCCTATTAACTTATAGAGAAGCACAATAAAGTATTATTAAAATTTAAGCATTTATATTTAAATAAAATATAAAAAAAACAAGTAAAAAGATCAGATTTCAAAAAGGTGATATTGAACAAGAAATTCCACTCATTTTAACACCCTTCTATTCCAATAATCTGACCCTGTCTGTGTAAGGATTTGTGTGTAAATGAGCACTAGATAATAAATAATGGTTTATGTTCATTAAAGATACACTAATAAGGTTTTTTTTTTATAACAACCATTTTTAAATTTAGAAAAATGATTTTTAGGCTTAACATGTTTTCAAATACTTAAACGTTTATATTTAAATTCCTTTGGGGCGCCTGGGTGGCTCAGTCGGTTAAGCGTCTGACTTCGGCTCAGGTCATGATCTCAAGGTTCGTGGGTTCAAGCCCTGCATCTGCCTCTGTGCTGACAGCTCGGAGCCTGGAGCCTGCTTCCGATTCTGTGTCTCTCTCTCTCTCTCTGCCCCTCTCCTGCTCATGCTTTGTCCCTCTCTGTCTCAAAAATAAATAAAACATTAAAAAAATTCCAGTTGGTTGACATACAGTGTAATATTAGTTTCTGCTGTACCGTATAGTGGCTCAACAATTCCATATAATACTCCGTGTGGTAATGCTTACAGTATTTATTTATTTATTTATTTATTTATTTATTTATTTATTTATTTAAGTCTTTCAAGTTTGTATTTGAATTCCAGTTAGCTAACATACAGTGTAATAATAGTTTCCGGTGTAGAGTTTAGTGATTCACCACTTACATACAACTCTCAGTGCTCATCACAAGTAGGGCTCACTGCTTTTAAATCATTGCTAAGAACGAAACCATAATAACCAAAGATAATTGGCTCTCCTACCAATCTGTTTATTTCGGTTCTATGTGTGATTTTACTTTCAAGATCTTGTCAGATGCTAATTGGAATGATCACTTAACGTTTCTGAGATCAGAAACTTTATGACTCGCATAAAACACTCTAGGAAAAGAAATCATATAACACACAAAGGAATTGCCATTGCAGGCTACACACCTCTCTTCTTCCTTTCTAGCAGTTTCTCTTTGAAGAGAAGTCTTCTGTTTAATGAACAAAATGACAGACTAGAGAGTACACTTGTTTCTCCTATTGTCCCTTGTTCTTTCTGAGTCATCCTTTGTTCACTGAATCACTACTAACTATTTGGCACTAGGAAGAGTTAACTTTTTGGTAATGCTTATCTTCCTCTTTCCTTCATAAAACAATAAAGACATGCATTGCTGACAGAATGGTTTCAGGTAGAGCCAGGACTATACTGATCATCCTAAGGAGGCAGAAACACAAGCATCGACTTTCAACTCCAGCTTCTTATCGGAAAAGGGTCTTTCATGAGCCCTGGGCTTTCCTTCTCATTCTTTGTAAGTAAGCCAGGAATGCCAAGACCTGACCACGCTCTTTTCCTGAGTCACTTCTCAGAGTTGTGTTTGCAGTGAGCATTCTTTGGGATGAGGTGACATCTATCTCCAGGCACAGAACAGCTTTCCTTCCATTTATTTAAAAGGAATAGAGCCTCCATCGTCAATGGTTCTCTCTTACCATGCAACCCACTGTAGGTGAAGATATCTTTTATGGACTTTGCTATGGATAGAATTGCGTCCTTCCAAAATTCAACAGCTGAAGCTCTAACCCCCAATATGACTATATCTGGAGATTGGGTCTTTAGAAGGTAATTAAAGTTAAATGAAGTCATAAGGATGGGGACCTAATTTGATAGAATTGTGAGAGAGATTGCTCTTTCTCTGCGCCGTGTGAGGACACAGGGAGAAGGAAAGCCAGGAAGAGAGCTCTGCCTAGACACTGACCATGCTAATATCTTGATCTTGGATTTCTCAACCACCCAAAGTATGAGAAAATAAGTTTCTGGTGTTTAAACCACACAACCTGTGGTATATTATTATAGCAGTCTGAGCAGGCTAATACAGGCCCTTTGTATTGGTCCTGTGGAATTTGAGCATGAGAGTATAAGGAGCTGTCAAAGGAAAAAAAAATGAAGTTCTTTTGTTTTTGCTATGATTAATAAAATCTTCTGTCTCTTATCCAGGAATCTCATGTCTTTTCGCAATACCTTTGAAATAATAACAGCTTAACTTGCTAGCTTGCAAGTCAGAGAAAACCTTGGACCCTACATACTGCTTTAATTTAAGATGCCCCTAGAACAATCTGCTACTAGTAAGTGCCAGCAATGATGATGATGACATGAAGATAGCAACGGGTAGAACCTTACCATCCCAGCAGCTCTGACTGTCACCATGATCGTGTACCAGACACCCTGATAGGCAATTTTTACATATTGTCCTAATTAATCTTAACAACAACCCTGCAAAGTAGCTGACATTAAATAAGGGACTTAACTGATCTGATTTACATTTTTAATAGATCATTCTATTATATGAACAACGGAATCAGAGTAAAGTGAACAGCTATTGAAATAGTCCATAAAATGTAATAGAAGTTCCAACTTGTGCTAGGGATATGATAGATATTGAACTGCATCCTTATTAATGGTTTCAAAATAAATATTTGTGGGATGCCTAGAGTCCAGTTACAATGCGGAAAACTCACTATACTCAATTAATGTTACCTTATTTTATTTTGTTGTTCAAGGTTTCAAAATTTATTGCCTTTTTTTTGTTCACTTAGATTAATCTCATACAAATCAAATAAAATTAAGGTCCTGACAATGGTATATCCAAAGCTTAAACTGGTAATTTTGAGTGGGGTTGTAGTCATCTGCATTCACTTGGTTGAATGGAATCTAAATTCTCAGCAAGTCTTTTTAGGGTGACCCACACTGAATGCTAATCAGGTTGATTCAAGTAATTAGAATATCTTCATTATAATGATGTAGTTTCAGCCTTTCAAAAAATGTTTTCAGGGGTGCCTGGGTGGCTCAGTCAGTTAAGCGTCCGACATCGGCTCAAGCCATGATCTCACAGTTTGTGAGTTTGAGCCCCGCACCAGGCTCTGTGCTGGCAGCTCAGAGCATGGAGCCTGCCTCGGATTCTGTGTCTCCCTCTCTCTCTGCCCCTCCCCTGCTTGCACTCGGTCTCTCTTCCAAAATGTATGTGTACTGGGGTATTAGCCTACATCATATTTATGTGAGGAAATGTGTTAATTTCCAGTCTTTCTCAAGGAATCACAGCTAGGGCCAAACCCTGCCCCTTCCTCTCAGACTGACTCTATTTTTCCCTCTTGTCATATTGTTCTCATACAGGCTGTGGAGAATGAATGAGTATCTGGTTTTTAGTTTCCCACACTTCCTCAGGTTAAAGGGTTATGCTAATCTCTGTTTATAAATGGCTGTTTTCTATTCTACTTGTGTGACCAGGAGAAGGCAGTAATAGGTACTTACAAAGTCGCCTGCCCAAGAGGGCGTTGACCACCTCTCGTAAATTATTTCCTTTGGCTTTCTAGAAGCCCCTCATCCCTGACCCCCTTGTGTATCCCTGCACTACTTCATAGTTTAATACACAAGTGTAAGGCTCTTTGAATCAGCCACCTGCTCCCTGTGACTCCTACACAAATTTTATAAGGAACGTTTAGTCTCTCTGGTGTTTTATTTATTTATTTTTTTAATTGCTTTTTAGGGAGATGTATTTGCAGTATTGGAAGAAATCTGTAGGAAAGTTTAGCAAGAACAGAAAGTAGCACAAACTATTCACTCTCTTATTCTGAAACATGTCACCAAAAACCGACTGATAAATACTGAAGCAAACCTAATGTTTTAAGGGAAAGAAAATGGTTTCTTGAAAATCATGCCAATTTCTAGGAGAAAATAATTTACTGATTACATTTTATGCTTACATGTACATAGTAGAGGCAAAAATTTTTAGAACATTTTTATTAAAAATTACTTTGGTAAATAAGTTGTTCGGAAAAATAGCTAAAACTAACTTTGCCAAAATTAGTGATGCTTTATTTACATTTTATGTATTTTATTATTTTTTTTAAGCTGTTGAGGACATTTCTCCTCTATCCCTATGGTCTGTAGCTTAAAAGTCTCCTCTCGCTTTGATTATTTATTAGTTATGGAATGAATTATTATGATCTGATAAGCAAATCCAATTCAATTCCTTGCTCTGGCTGTTCTTTTTGCTTTTCTCCTTTGTGGAAGCCTATCTAAAAACCAGTTATGAAGGTTTTATTCCTATGTGGTCTATCTCTGGGCTCTGATCATCTGCATTAAAAGATCAATAGGATATGGCCCCGGGACAGTCAATTCTACTATTTCATTAACATGGTTTCAAGATGGGAGACTAGTAATAATATTGCCTAGCTAATAGGTTTGTTGGGAAAACTAATTAGTTAATACTTGCAAAGACAATTTAAATAGTCTAATTTTTTTCCCCAAGAAATGCACACATCATAAAGGAAATGCAAACATTCCTTCAAGCCACAAGCCATGCCGTATTTAAAAAGCTAAGATATTCAATCTAAAAGTTATCTGTCAGAATTTTTCCTTTAATGAATAATTCAACATTTAATCCATTAATATTAACCTTTTCATTTTAAATATACCCTGATGTCAAATATATATCAAAAAAACCCCTTAGAGTTAGTGTGCCCTTTGACCAGAATTTTTGCTTCTAGAAATTTATTCTAGGGAAATCATAATGAGTATGTGCAAAGGTCTAATGACAAGAATATAGATCAAAACTGAATTTAAAGTAGTGAAAAATAAACAAATGAAATGCTCAACAATAGGGAAAGCTAAATAAATTATAGTGTAATCCTAAGTGTAAATATTGTGCAACCACTGGAAATCATATATGGAAATATTTCATTACAAAAAATTCATTTAACATATTATTAATAAAATACTTATGAGGAATTTGATTATATTCAATTAAGTCTTAATTTCTGTTTAGGACAGTTAGAGGTGAGTTTGCGAATTATGTATTAATTTTAAGAAAAATGAATAAAATCTTATATTGACTTAATTTTATTTTATTTTATTATTTTTTAAATATATGAAATATATTGTCAAATTGGTTTAAAGTATATATCTGCATACAAACATTTATATACACATAAACATCTATGTATTTATACATAAGTATGTATGTATGCGCATTTACTTAAAATGTGATGAGCCCGTTCATAAGTTTTGTATTCTTTTATGGTTTCCATATATTTAAGAGAAATTCTGCCATCAAAATTTATTAAATTTAGAATCAGAATAGTGGTTATGAAGATATATGAAGACTGGTAACAAATTATTTCTTCACTATATCAAGACTTTAAGTATGGAAATCTTTAGTTTACTCATTACCCAAATGGTTGGGGATCACTGAATTTGTCTAGAAGAAAGGATTTTCATAAATAATTCTTTCAGGAATTTGGGAATATATTTTATTGATTGTGGAATCAATAGATATTTCTAATGAATCTGGCATGTTTAATGAATAAAGGTTTGATCTAAATATTACATCTAAAGTAGTGAGACATTTATATTCCAGTGGGCAGGATCACTTAAACCCTGATTAGTTAACAGACTGTATTCATGAGAACAGTGTATTGATTTCAATGGCTTTATTGATTTTCAGTCTGTTGAACCTAGGCACCTTGCAAATTTATGGGCTGGCTTCATTGACTGTGCTTTGATGTAATATATAGTTGTTTTTAGAAAGTGCTATAAAAAGTTTCTGGCATCTGACCTTCCCTGTACAAGATCATTAACCTGTAATTTTTTACTATTTTCAAAGGTCTTTCATAGAAGGATGGTAAAATCATTAATTTTAAGTTCTGTTACGTATAAAAGGGAAAACCAAAAGCTAGGTACTCTTGAAAAATGAAATCTATTTAATATAAATTTCTCATAACATTTTAGTTTATTTGAAATATAAGTTTCTAGACAAGAGACTTGACCAAGAGAACTTAAGTTAGCCCTTAGTCCATGCTGCTATCTGACCCCATTGAGTTATTTGGCCCACCAGCAAACTATTAGAACATGCATTAGAACATATGGTCACAGTATTTCCCATTGTGTCTTACAAAATGATTTCAACTCTCTCACATAAAATTTGCTGAGTTTCCTATAAAGTGTGATTCTGAATCTTTTGATACTGTGAATTCAGTTGAAATATGTCACATAGTTCTGTCTATAGAAACTAATCTACTTTAATTATATAGTATATCGTGAATCACATAAGGTCTTTAAAAATTGAAAATGTTTCTTGCACGAGTCATATCATTATCAAAGATGTCTAGAGTGATTAATGAGATTATTTAAGTTCCCTGTCTGGTTTGCACTTAATCTTTTTGCCAAAGGTGTGTAAATAAAGTTGAAATTTGTTTATTTGTTCTTAGTAATCTTGAGTATAGATACATGCATTCAAATTTAACCTATGATTCCTTAACAATGTTCTATATCTACTTTCATTTATGACATCAAACCCTGGATATCTCAGCAATATTTTATTTTTTGTCATTTGAATAAACTCCATTCATTTCATGTCCTAATACTTTCCAGTAAAATTAACTTCTTCCCCTCTGTGTTCTTATCCAACTAGTTAATACAAGTGCTAAACTGGACAGTACTGTGGTTTGCTGATAGATTTCCTCTTCTAGATTGACATTGTTCCATGAATCAATTCAATCATTACATAAAGATAGAACAAATAAACAAACATCTATTGATACACAAAAAGCCTACAGTCTAACATATGCCAGGATTTTGCTCCATGATTAGCTTAGCAACTAAACACTTCATTGTTGAATTTTACTAATTGGGTTAGAATTCTTTATTTCCAGTTACTATTTGACTTTGATAAATGATTTAGATTTTCTATGATTTGTTCCCCAACTACAAAATATATAACCGAGTCCCTTGGGTGGCTCAGTTGGTTAAGCAATTGAGATAGCCTGCTTAAGATTCTCTCTCTTTTTCTCTCTTCTTCTGCCCCTCTCCCCTGCTTGCACACTCTCCCTTTCACAAAAAAAAAAAAAGCTTATAATAATAACACATGGATAAAAGACTACATCTCAGTAGGAATTTTAAAATACGTTTGCCTCAATGAAAAGTCAAAATTTGTGGGATGCAACCAGATAGTCCTTAGAATGAAAGTCTATTCCCACGAATGTGATAACCTGTATGAAATGGACAAGTCCCTTGAAAGACACAATCTACCAAATTCAAACAAGGAGAAATAGATAACCCTAAAAGCCCACATCTATCAAAGGAATCAAATAATTGTTAATAACCTTCCACAGAAGAAATGACCAGGCTCATGCAGTTTGACCGGTAAATTCTATCAAAATTTTTAAGGAAAAATAATACTTATTTTCTACAATCTCTTCAAGAAAATAGAAGGGGGAAGAGTTTGTAACTCATTCAATCAAGCCAACACTACTCTAATAATAAAACCAAATAAAGCCATTATAAAAAATGAAAGTACAGACCTATCCCTTATTAACATTAATGTAAAAATCCCCAGCAAAACATTAACAAATCAAAGCTAACAAAGTATAAAATTCATACATCACAGACAAGTGGCATTTATTCCAGGTATGTGAGTCTGATTCAACTTCCAAACATCAGATGATGAAATCCAACACACCAACAGGCTAAAGAAGAAAAATCAAATTATAATATTAATAGGTGCTGAAAAATCATTTGAGACTACCTCAAACCATTTATTAAAAAAAATACTCAGTAAACTAGGAAAAGAAAGGGAATTCCTCAACTTGATAAGGAAGATATACAAAGAGTCTACAGCTAATATACTCAATGATGCTAATTTCCTTATAATGTCCAGAACATAGCAAGGACATCTTTTATTTCCATTCATATTGAACATCATACTCTGAGTACTAGCTAATGAGATAAGATAAAGAAATATTCAGATTGGAAAGAAAGAAATAAAATTATTTTTATTTGCAGCTGACATATTTCTCATTGTAGAAAATCCCCAAAACTCAACAAAAAATTACTCCTGGAACTAGGAATTGTTTATAGCAAGGTTGCAACATTCAAGACAAATATAGAAAAGTCTACTGCTTTTTATATGATAGCAATGAATGATAGGAATTTGAAATTAAAAACACAGTGTCATTTATATTAACACCAGAAAACTGTAAGTATAATTTGTTAGAGACTGTAATGAGATAAATCAAAGAATATCTAGGTAAATTGAGAGATATTTCATGTTTATGAATAAGGAGACTAAATATTGCTAAGATGTCAGTTCTTCCTAACTACAGTTTTAGATTCAACACAATCAAAATCCTAGCAACTTATTTTGTGGATATTAACAAACTTACTTTACAGTTTGTATGGAAAGGCAAAGATCCAAATAGTCAACCTAATACTAAGGAAGAACAAAGGCAGAGGGCTGACACTACCCTACTTCAACACCTATTGTAATTATATTAATAAAGACAACGTGGTGTTGGTGAACAATAAAGAAACAAATGTAACAGTATAGAGACTAGAAATAGACCCACCCAAAGAGGGCCAATTGGTCTTTGACAAATGAGCAAAGGCAATTCTTAGAGAGCAGATAATCTTTCCAAGAAATGGTGCTGGGAAAACTGGACACCCACATAAAAAAATAGATAGATAGATGATAGATAGATAGATAGATAGATAGATACCCATCTCACACTTTTTAAAAAAAATAACTCAAAATGGAACATTGAGCTACATATAAGATGCAAAAGTATAGAACTTTGGAGGATAATAAAGGAGAATATTTAAGTTATTTCTGGTTTAACGTGCCTTTTTAGGTACAAACATCAAAATAGCTATCTATGAAAGAAACAATTTAAAAGTTAGTCTTCAATAAAAATAAAAACTGTTCTGTGAAGAACACGCTTAAGAAAATGAAAGACAAAACAGACTGGAAGAACATATTTGCAAAAGGCCCACTGATAAATGACTGTTATTAATATATACAAGTAACTCTTAAAACTTAACTCTTAAACATTTAGTTAAAAACTGAGTAAGAGTTCTGAATTGACACTTCTCCAAAGAGGATGTACAGATGGCAATGTACAAAGCATAGGAGGTGATGCTCCACATCATGTCATCAGGGAAATACAGATTCAAACAACAATGTTTAGCTATCACTACACATCTATTAGAATAGCTATTATCCAAAAAAAAAAAAAAAAATGACAATACCAAATGCTGGTAAGATTGCATAGCAACAGAAACTCTCATTCATTCCTGCTGGGAATGGAAAATGGCACATCCACTTTTGAAGACAGTGTCTTGTTTCTTGCAAAGTTACACATAGTCTGATCATATGATCCAGCAATTGCACTCAGATATTTACCCAAAGGAGCTGAAAACGTAAGTCCACACAGAAACCGCACCCAAATGTTTATGGTGGTTTTGCTTGTAATTGCCAAAAATCTGGAAGCAACAACAACATTGTTCCTCAGTAGTTGAATGGATAAAACAAACTGATCTTTCTGCACAACACAATGTAATTGGGTGACAAGAAAAAATAAAGAAAAAAAGAAACTACCAAACATGAAAAAAATTGGAGGAAGCTTAAATGTACATTGCTAACTGAAAGAAGCAAGTCTGAAATGTCACCTACCATATGATTCCAATTATACGTTATTCTGGAAAAGGAAAAAATATAGAAACATTTAAAAGTACATGCTTGACTCTTGGGAAAGGAAGTGAAGATTGAGACGTGGAACATGGAATTTTTTTAACCTGGTGAAAATTCTCTACGATACTGGGACGATGGATATAAAACATAAGCTTATCAAAACTAATACAATGGCACTGACACAAAAAGCATACTCTCATGTGAACTGTGGACTTTAATTAATCTTAAACATTACATATAAGTAGGGGTGCCCGGGTGGCTCAATTGGTTAAGTGCCCAACTCTTGGTTTTGGCTCAGGTCATTATCTCCTGGGTTTTGAGTTCAAGCCCCATGAGGGCTGACAACGCGGAGCCTGCTTGAGAGTCTTTCTCCCTCTTTATCTCTCTGCCTTGGCCCCACTCATGCTCTGTCTGTCTCTCTCTCTCTCTCTCTCACTTTCTCTCTCTCAAGATAAATAAACTTAATAAAAATTACATATAATCAAAGTTCTACATGGAAAAAACACGTAATAATTTGCATAAAAGCATGTGTGTATGTATATGTGCACACATTAAAAAAGATTCATGTACACATAGTTATGGTAATCTTAAAATAAAGGGAGTTCGGCCTATTTTTTATACTCTTCCATATTGTTTAGTTCTTTCTCCTGTTATTATTTCATTTTTATTGGCACAAAGTTGGCTAACTTTATTAAACTACCAAAATAAATGCTAATTTAATGATATTCAGTAAAATATACTGGGCATAGAGTCTGAATCTGTTAATAGTTTATACAGTGTGTTAATAGGCACCTAACAGTGAAACTGTTCAAAATGTATGTTGCCCCTGCAATATTTTCTTCTTCTTCGAAGATAAATTTCGTTCTATTAATAAATGGGCTTGCTCCTAAGATCATGACTTTAAAAGGGAATCAAAAGACATTTTTAAATATTTTCTCAGCTTAGTATATTTATTATCCTTGTGAATAGTCATCATTTCACTTTTATGTAGCAGTTCAGTTGAGATTAATAAAATAATTTACTTTTTAGTCATTATTCAATAGTGTATTTTCAGGTTACAAGCTTTTCTGGCATTTTCTGGGTTTCAGGAGGTAAAATATTTCTGCATAATTTTTATGACTTGTAAGAAAGTGACTTGTTCTGAGAGAGTCAACACTGCCATATTTGTTCTATGCCATTATTCTTATAAATTAATTGCTTTGTGCTATTTTTACTTGACAAAGCATCTTCTGTTTCTATTACATGTAGGATAAAATCCAGATAAAGCAATCTTTTGGTTTCAGCATTATTTAATTCCTAATAACAGTTAGATCAAATAGTTTCGTGTGCAGGTGTATTTGTTTTTCATATTTTCATTACCCCTGAGGGAGGGGCACAAGTAAAGCCTTGTAACATTTCCACAGTGTGTTATTTATACTCCCACTGGGTACCATTCTTCCTATTTTACCTTAGTCAACTATTTTCTAACACATTTAGATAGTTTTATAATTATATTCTTACATGATTTAGTACCTCTCTTTGACTGAATAGGGCCAATTTTAACGCTGATATTGAGGAAGGACCAAATATTCCTCTTTTTTTTTTGGCTAACCAAAAACACATATGTTAGCTATTTAACGTAGCTGTTATGTTGTAGATATTGTGATATTATGTATTCTCCTAATGAATACAATAATTAATTGTTTTAGGTTAGGGTATTACCATTGGTATCCTGGTAAGTATTTAACAACCAGATTTCTTTTTTTTTTTAAGTTTATTTATTTTGAGAGAGAGAGAAAGCAGGAGCAGGAGAGGAGCAGAGAAAGAGGGAGAGAGAGAATCCCAAGCAGGTTCCACACTGTCAATGCAGAGCACTATGTGGGGCTTGAACTCATGAACAGCGAAATCATGACCTGAGCTGAAGTTGGATACTTACTGACTGAGCTACCCAGGTGCCACTAACAACCAGCTCTCATAAAAAGAAAATGGCCTTGATTTATAGTATTGTCTTTTGGGTTTTTTCCCCCCAAGATGTAGATATTCCCATTCTGGCCTACTCTGAGATAACAAAGTGACACCAACTGGTCTTCACACTTCTGAACGTTTAACAATTGTCACTCCCAGGCCAGTTTCAGCACACCTTGGGGTACCTATGCTTCGAATGTAATGTGAATATTGGGAAGTGTTAGACTATCCCTTTCAGTGTATCTTCTTTTTGAAGGAGCCATTTCCCAACTGGGCAAGGATCTTTCTGATTGTCTGATTTTATGCTACTCAAACTAACCAAGCTCTTTCCTGATTTCTCTGTTATTTATGCATTCTCACAAAATCAGTCAGATAGGTTAATTACAGCTTTCTCTTATATAAGGAGTCTCTTTGTTTCCAAAAAGCATGAGTTGAAGCAGAATCTTCATATATTAATATGTATTTTGGTCCATGAAACAATTGCATGGGAGTTACGGTAAAACCTTGGATTGCGAGTAACTTGATCTGTGAGTATTCTGCCAGACAAGCAAATATTTCTAATAAGTTTTAATTTATTTATTTTATTTTTTATTTTTTTATATCAAATATAATTTATTGTCAGATTGGTTTCCATACAACACCCAGTGCTCATCCCAACAGGTAACGAGTGAGGTCTTGCAATACAAATAGTTCGTGATCCCAAATGTCACATGATCACAACTGAGCCAACGGTTCTTGAAATTTGCCTTGATATACAAGTACTTTAGATTACAAACATGTTTCCAGAACAAATTATGCTTTCAATACTGTATTATATTGTTATAAATATTATTATAAGATTTAAATTTATAGGACACTATAGGACTATGGGATACTTACAGGACTAAAGACATTTTGGTAACAGACGAAAACGTTTGAATTTTTACGTATATTATTTTTTACTTTACCCCTTAGGATTAAATATGATTATGCCCACGTTACTCTTCTTCCTTTGAAATACAACCAATAGTGAATATTTTAGCTTTGCACATTTTCAGAATTTTATCCTTTTGCTAGGCCCTCTAGGATTAGAAACATTTGTCAGACTACAGGTCTTAGAGATCCATGCCTAATTTTTTCAGGCTCCATGAAGCAGAACAAAGCTAATGGTTGACAGGGGATGGGAGGGATAGTAGCTGGACACTGAGTTCACGGATGGGATCTTCAAGGAATAGACTAAAACAATTCTTGGCTGGTTTTGCTTAGGGAGCTGATTGCTTATACCAGCACAACTGTCTTTATACTAATCTTGACTAAGAACATTACGTCAATCTGTCACCTTCTAGCTGACATTTATCTTCTGTTTCAATTTTTGTATTTCTTAGGGCAATGGTGTTGAAATGTCCTTTTAATAGTAACTGATAGGTTTTTTAAAAACAGAAGCCAAAAATAATTTGGAGACGTTCCTGTTGATTTCTGAGACCCCCACCTTCATTCCTGTGTCTAGGTTGTTTCTATCAGTCCTTTTACTCTTCACAGCATTTCTACTGTATGATATAAATCTACTCACATGTGACTCTGAACTACAACAACAACCAAACGGCCATGTGGAGAATGGACAAATAAATGTTATGTTCCTAAATATAGTATTTCACCAAACTCTCTTAATAATGTTTCTATGAACTCTTAGGATAACAAAAAGTACAGCATAGCGATGATATGAGCAATGGAAAGATGTCCACACAGATGCATAATAGCAACCCACAAGCCTGTAAAAAAGTTTTTTTGGTTATTGTTGTTTTGGTTTTTGAGGTGATATGGAAAACATGCATTTACTATAGCTACCAAGGCAAAGCAGCAAAGTAATAGGTTTGAATGTAAGAAACAATACTCAGGTTAAACAGTAGGAGAAAAAAGTGGTAGATGTTTTCAAATATTAGAAAGACATTTATAGGAATATCTAGATTGAACACTTTTTAATTCAGTCTGAGGAACACAATCCTTATCCCCTCCCTTCAAGCTTAGGAAGATGCTAGCTATGAGTTTTCCTTGGAGAATTCAAAAGAGAAAATTTTCTTGACTTTCCCTTGAACCCATGTTCTTAGACCAATGTTAGAATAACATAGCAGCTGCTCTCTCAAATCATTCAAATCCCAGGAGAAGTGGTTATACTTGGTGACTGTAGCTAACTCAGCTGCTCTAGGGTTAGAGTAGTTTCCTCTTCTTCCTACGTCTGCAAACACTTTTTAAAATATTGTACTGGGAGAAAGCATAGCGAGGATCTACAGCTATGTTGGGAACGCCATTCCTTCATGGTTTGGGGTTAACAGAGCTTAAAAGACACTTTCCTGTAAGAGGACAGTAATTATTTGTCACACATGATGTTTCTGTTGGTGTAGAGGGATCTACAACTTTTGGTTTCTCCCAGCGAAAGAAAGTGACCTACCTTATTAGGGAGTTTAAGAGATAAACAGTGCACGAGTAGATCAGCCTTTTTCTCCCTCGCTTCAGCTCAAGGTCTTTGGCTACATACACATGATAGCTACTGCTCCACCACACTGTACCTTTAGTAAGTTTTATAAACAAAAGGAGTTAGGGAGGAATTTTATGGCGTTGACTATGTGAGATATAATGTCTGTCAAATTATACCATTTGTCATTAGGAAGCTATTGTTGCAACATACACATTTGCCATGTTCTGTAACCTAGTCCTCATTGATAATAAATCCTGTTTTGCTCTTTATCTACTTTAATTCTTTTTCACATTTAGCTAATGGTTTAGAACTCAGATTGGGAAAGCAGAGTGTGTTCTTTATTGGGCCCTGTATTCCTTTAGCATCGAAGTAAAATGTGTGGGAAATTGAACAAATTATTCCTTGCTTCACAAGCACGCAGTATCATCCCAGGTAGATGTTACCGAACTATATCTTCAATCATTGAAGGTATGAAGGATCCTTTCATCTTAGTTTAATTTGATTTCTTTATAAAGTAATTTCCAAAGCTATTAATGTCCAGAAGTATTTGAAGTGGTCACTGGGTATGGCAATTTATATCCTACACACATTAGAACTTAATCTAACAATTAGGAATAAAGAACAGGAAAAATATAATATAATATAATATAATATAATATAATATAATATAATATAACAATATATCAATTATGCCTCAATAAAAAAAGAAATAAAAAAGTAAGATCAATAAAGTTTCTACAATCATTATAATATTACTTAAGAAATAACATAAACCGTTACATATCCATACATTTAACAATTTAAATGAAATGGAAAAATTCTTCAGAAGCTAAAATGTTCCCAAACTGAAAACTGATACAATAAGAAATCAGAAATTTAGGGGCGCCTGGGTGGCGCAGTCGGTTGGGCGTCCGACTTCAGCCGGGTCACGATCTCGCGGTCCGTGAGTTCGAGCCCCGCGTCAGGCTCTGGGCTGATGGCTCAGAGCCTGGAGCCTGTTTCCGATTCTGTGTCTCCCTCTCTCTCTGCCCCTCCCCCGTTCATGCTCTGTCTCTCTCTGTCCCAAAAATGAATAAACGTTGAAAAAAAAAATTAAAAAAAAAAAAAAGAAATCAGAAATGTAATTAGTCTCATATTTACTAAAAAAATTGAAAGCCTGATTAAAATATTCCTGCAAAGGAAATTCCAAGTCCATGTGCTGTCTTCAGTGAATTGTTCCAAATGTTTAAAGAAGAAATAACACCAATCTTACACAAACTCTTCCCTGGAATACAAAACAGAGTAGAAAATTCCGTACTTATTATGGATTCTGACAATATATAGAAAGCATGAAACATAATGAACAATTAGACTTTATTTCAGTAACACAAGGGTGGTTGTCTATTCGAAAAATCAGTCAGAGCAATTCAGAATAATAATAAAGAAAGAGTGAGCTCACAATGTTTATTAATTTGGAGATATCCAGATTATTCACAGAAAATGTACAGAACTTGCCCTCAAGTAGCTCATGGTTATTTCAGCAGATAAATCACCATCAATGTGATGATAAAGGCTATTAAGAAGTGACATGACCAAAGGGCTGTGGAAGCTCATATTTCCTGGAGAAGTCCAAGAAGACCTTCCCAGGGAACCGCATTTAAATCATCCCTCCATTCCTTAATCAGCCAATAATTATTTACTGAGCATTTCCTATGATTCAAAATGGACTAGGCAGTAGGAAAACAAATATAAATACGTACGAGTTTCACTGCAATTCTCTTTAGCTATAATTACCACACAGTTAATATTTGTTCTTACTCATGGAATATATAGCTGTGTGAGAATAGAAATTCTTTCTAACTCGTTCACTGCCACACATCAGTACCTACTGCAGTGTCTAGATCATCAAAGAAAATGCTATAATAAGGCTGTAGTCCCTAAGACAGGTGTGAACACTAAGTATGGTTGGCCACATAACTCAATACTGGGGACAGACAATATGAAATCTTTTATAGATGCATAACGGCTAAATTCCAAAGTAGGGTTAGAGGTATAGAGGTGGTAGGGAAAAGAAAAAGCAGCAGAAAAATTTATTCCAGGTAGACAGACCTAAGAAAGCAAAAAGAAAGGGGTAAGAAACATCTTATTAGCTATACTTCCTTGTTTTATTGTTTAATGGTTCCTAGAGTTATAAAAAATAAAAAAAGAAACAAAGAAAGAAACAGGAAAAGAAGGAAAACTTCCACAATGTGTGTGTGTGTGTGTGAGAGAGAGAGAGAGAGAGAGAGAGAGAGAGAGAGATGGACAGTGCCTACCATCATTATATTTCTTTTCTCTGCTGCTCAGGCATGAAAGACTGTTTACCCTCTGGATGGTTTGCTATAGGTGTGCCAGTCCTCCCATAATACTGATCTCACCACATTTTGGATGTTAATGCAATGCTAGATCTTTGGGAAATTATGATGTGAATATGCCTTGATATTTTCTAAAGTAATGATTTTTAACTTCTTTCAAGATAGTTAAGAATCTTCCCTCCAGGAACAAATAAATACCACCCCCTCAACTGAAAAAATTTACATATACACAAAAATAAATATTACGTATGATTTCAGGGAATTTATGAACCCCCTGAAATCCATGGACCTGAGTGTTTAAATTAGGCACTTAGAAATTGATTAATGTAGATCCCGGATGAATAAATAGTTGCCGTAAATGTGTCATTGAGGCCATAACAAATTCTTAAGTCATAGTTGAAAACTAACACAGGACTGATTACTTTGTTATTTTCTCCTTCCTCCTTCCATTATTTGAGGCTCCCAAATCTTTGCAACTTGTCTTCTGGTACTGATATTCCACAGAAAATGTTCTCTTTGTATCAGCATGTACAAAGGAGATGTGTAGCAGACTTTTGCTTAAAAGTTATGCATATCTCATGTTGAGATGTAAAGCAAATATAAGAATATTTACTATGTAAGACAATATTCTAAATAATATTATGTGATTATCTCACTAGGAAAAGGAGATAGAAGGCTCAGAGTTAATGTTTATGTTCAGTGATAGGTTATGCTTCTTGAATTTTATAATCAGAAATTAATTTGTAGTATTTAGTTTGGCTATAAAAGTTTCTCCATTTCTATGTATTCGGTACATTGTGTCATTACATAGTACTTACAAGAAACCACTGCTTCTCTCAACTGAACTAAGAAGGAATAAACCCACACTTCAGATATAACAGCTTTAGTCCTTCGAGATATGTGGTACCTCAATCACTGCACGACAAACTACAGAGAAACAGAGTTTGTCTGGCATTCCAGTCATGTTTCAAGAGGGATCATTAACATTTCACTGCACCTGGAAATAGTACCCTCATTGAATAGTCCTGATAATTTTTCTGCATTAACTGGAGGAGCTTGAGTTTATGGAACTAGCTTTTTTTTTTTTTTTTTTTTACATTTTTTTAATGTTTGTTATTTTTGAGAGACAGAGAGAGAGAAGGGGGGGGGGGCAGAAAGAAAGGAAGACACAGAATCCAAAGCAGGTTCCTTCCGGCTCTAAGCTGTCTGCAGAGAGCCTGATGCAAGGCCGGAACCCACGAACTTCGAAATCATGACCTGAGCCGAAGTCAGACACCCAACCGACTGAGCCACCCGGGCATCCCTATGGAACTAGCTTTAAAAATTAAACCTACTATATTGACCGTATCTATAAGAATGTCTCCAAAAAGTAAAACTGACAATAGCAAGTGCTGACAAGGTACAAAGCAACCAGAGCTCTAATATGTTATTGGTGGAACTGTAAGATGGTATAGATACTTGGGGAAGTAGTTTGATGGTTTCTTGTAAAATTACACATACGTTTATTGTACGAGCCAGCAATCCTATTCCGAAGTATTTATCCAAGTGGAACAAAAAATGCACAAAAATGAAGGGATAAATCAGTAAATAGGACATCTATGTTTCCATAAAAATCTTTATGCAAATATTCACATTGATTTTATTTGTAATTGCAAAAAACTGGAAGCAATCCAAATATCCCTCAAATGGTAATCAACAAACTGTATGTAGTATATCCAGACAATGGAATATTACTCAGCAATAAAAAGGAATGAACTAGTAACACACCTGATGATACGAATGAATTTCACCTTTTTTTTTTTTTTTTTTTTTTTTTTTTAGAGAGAGAGAGAGAGTGCGAGTGGAGAAGGGACAGAAGGAGAGGGAGAGGGAATTTTAAGAAGACTCTATGCCCAGTGTGGAGCCCGATGGAGGCTCCATCTCACGACCCTGAGATCATGACGTGAGGCCAAATCAAGAGTCAGACTTGTAACTGACCCAGCTGCTCAGGCGCCCCTGGATGAATTTCAAATGTGTTATGCTAAGTTAGAGAAGTCAGACTCAAAGACTATATGTGACTGATTTTTATTTTTATGATATTCTTGCAAAGGCAAAATTATAGGAATGGAAGCAAATCAGCGGTTGCAGATGCTGGGAAATAAGGGATGAGGGTTGGCTATAAAGATATTTGGGAGTAATGGAACTATTTCATATCTTGATGTGTCAAAACGTGAGGAACTATACACTAAAAAAGGGTGACTTTCCGTGTATGCAAATTACACCTCAATAAAAACCAATCATCTGTATCCCTATCACATGGCTGAAATAAATACTTGACCTTCTCTCTGGGCTCCAAAAGAGAAAGGGGGAGGAGAAAGAGCCATTTTTCAAAACTTTTTCTTTTCTGGTCATGGAGATAATGTTTCTAATAACCAGTCTGATGCACTTAAATTTTAATTCAGTTTCCAAAAAATAATTCATGGAGAGCATTTACGCTAAGAATACAATTTCATACTATAAAGTTAGAATTTTACTGTATCTGTATTTATACTAATTGTTTACCACAAAAATCACATATGTAATGAAATTTATTTGCACAACATCTTTTAAGTAGGCTTTTCAAACAGTAAAGAGCAGAGTACAGAGGGCAATACCAAATTAGTTGTAAGCCTAAAATGAGCCTACAAGAAATTTTCCTCTCAATTTTTGTGAAGCTCTAGGCTATACTGTAGCATTTACCATAACCTTATGTAGTGGCTGAAGAGTGGATGTTTTCTTAATTTTATAGCTTAAGAACCTGGGCACCATGGGAGTGTAAATAAATGACTCAAGAATATAAAACTATGAAAATTATAAACTATGTGAAAAATCTTGGTGCTTTCCATTAAAATCCCATGCTTTTCTCACTGACATTCTCTTATTCTCCTTGTTATATATTAACTTAAAAAGATAAAACATAAATATACCTTGTTTAAAACTTGAAAATATTTTGCCTTTAAATAGCTTTATCACTTGTTTTTCTATTCGTTCCAATTATGCAGGAAGTTCTAGTACCTAAATATTTACTTAGTCGTTAACATTGATTCTATTACTTATACAAGGATACAATTCTTTGACTTTATCATATTTTCCTTTGAAATAGCAGTGTGGCTTATTTTGTATGATTTTTAATCTTTTATTTATACCCAACTCCCGTTCTTTTCAAGACCTATTTTATCTTTTTACTATGTGTCTAAAGACTCCAAAACATGACTTCTACTTTTCTTCTTTTAGCACTTGAACTTGGCTTTGATTTCTTAAAACATGAGACTGTCAAACTGAACCTGTTCAAATACATGGTCTTTCCCAAATCCTAGTGTTCTGTCCATAGTGCTGTCCATCCCTTCTGTCCCAGTCACAGGAGAGATGGTCATTGTCCTGCACCTGGCCGATCCTTCCGAATGGATTTCTTTAGGCTCATTTTCCCAAGAGCCTTGCTCCATTAATGATACCTTCCTTGTATTGTATTTTCACCTCCTCTCTCCTTTATTTTGGGCTAAAATCAAGTTCTAGCATCTCTGCTCTTAAAAGTGAGGAACAACAATGGGGCACCTGGGTTGCTCAGTCGACTGAGCCTCCGACTTCAGCTCAGGTCATGATCTCGCAGTCTGTGAGTTCGAGTCCTGTGTTGGGCTCTGTGCTGACAGCTCAGAGCCTGGAGCCTACTTGGGATTCTGTGTCTCCCTCTCTCTGCCCCTCCCCCACTCACGTTCTGTCTCTCCCTCTCTCTCAAAAATAAATGAACATTAAAAAAAGAAAAGAAAAAGGAACAATGATAACAGCAAGAAAAACATGACAGAACAAAATAAAGCCTTTAACTTTCTTTTCTCTTTCTTCACCCATATCTATGTTCTTTTTTTCCACCTAAGCCCCCAGTCTGGTTTTACAATCTTGATGGTAAGTTAATACTATATGTGGATTAAAAATATTTTAAATGCATTTCTCTCTTCTCTCCTATTTTTCCTTTATCACAGCATGTTTTTTTTTTTAGCAAGCTCTAGTTATTTATTGATAAAAACTTGTCAATGAAAACAATAAAACTTAGATTTAAAATAATGATTCATTGAGTTATGCTGTCATGTTGAAAATATATGAAAGTTTCATACAATAACTTTTTAATAAATCCTAGCATTTTCAAAATTATGAATTTAGGGCCCAACAACATTTTTTTTCCTCCATGTTAAATGAAGTGTGGTGATGAATTCCCTGCGTGTCAGTGTTTCATGTGAACTCACTGAGGATCTATCATGTTTTGGCCATATTTCATAGAAGAAAATGCCAGATACTTGTTCATCTCTAGATGATGCATTTCTACCAAGAATCAGACCCCACTATGACCTTTAGCCTTGGAGTCAATATTAGCAATAGCAGATCCAACATTCTAGTATTGGAAACGAAGTGCCATGAAAATCAAATTAGAGTTTTGTTTGCAGCAAACTCTGAATATGTTCAACTGGAAAGATCGAGTTATAGAGTGTAGGGGGAAGACAGCTGAAGGACTAATAGAAAACAAAAACACTTTGTTAGGCTTTTGGCTTAATATGGCTTCAGTTAGGATGACAAGTGATTATTTTGTCCATATCGAAAAAAACATCCTATTGATGAATTCAATTGTGCTTTGCTTTTGTGATGGCTGATTTTCCGCTTAAAGTGATCAAATTAGACCTGAACTGTTTCAATGTTGTAAGATATATCAAATCTCCAAAACTGTGCAAGGTATATTTGAGTGGGATTTGATTAAACTAGACAGTAGTGATTCACACCTATTGTGAGATTGCAAAATAGGAAGGAAGGTGTCAGTACAATGTGGAGCTATCTCGGGTGCCAATTCACTTTTTAACTGCATCGATCTATAATCAGTTATTTTCTCAGTTTCAAAAGCCCATCAGACCTTGGCATTTATAGATAACAGTAGTAATAACATTTATCAATTGGTACCTATAAGCAGGTTTCATTTGGAAAGTATGTTAGAATTTGGGGTGCCGGGATGGCTCAGTCAGTTGGGCATCTGACTTTGACTCACGTCATGATCTCACATCTCCTGAGTTTGAGCCCCACGTTGGGCTCTGTGCTGACAGCTTGGTGCCTGGCGCGCGCTTTAGATTCTGTGTCTCCCTCTCTCTCTGCACCTCTCCCACTTGTGCCCTGTCTCCCTCTCTCAAAATTGAATAAACATTAAAAAAAATTAAAAAAAAAAGAATTAAAGCAGCATCCACAATAGGAAAACAAAAATAGAGCATGTTGAAAAACTGAGAAACACAAGATTCACCTGTTCCCTCAAGAATCACATTTCCCTGGGCAAGAGGCCATAGGAGGTCATTTCATTTTGACATCAAACCAGAAATGCAAGTTTAAGCCATCAGAGTTTTAACAGGATCCTCTGACCTTGGGCTAATGTGATTATGTAGGAATTACCATAGATGCATTTGTTTTGGTTTCTATATCTGTATCGTAATACCTATACTAAATCCATGTGTGTATCTTGATATCTATATAGGTACACGATCTTCTAAATCATACTAAATAATTTCATTTATCACAATTTAAATTAATTAAGAAATGCTTGGGCGTCTGGGTGGCTCGGTTGAGCATCCGACTCTTGTTTTCAGCTCAGGTCATGATCCCAGGGTTGTGGGATCGAACCCTGCTTGAGATTCTCTCTCCCTCTCCCCCTCTGTCCTCCTCTCTGTCTCTAAAATTATAATAAATAAATAAATAAATAAATAAATAAATAAATAAATAAAATAAAATTAAATTCATTTAGCACTGGATCACTTTTGTTTCCCTTTTTGCAATGAGGTATTCCAGATGCATGCAAATAAGACATGCCTTTCAATTCTTAAAAGGTATTATTGTCCATGAACACTGCCATAACTTACCAGTTAATGTCTACTATTGCCAAGATCTTTTTTTCAGATGTATGTATCTTATTGTTCCAACATGGAAGTAAATTCCTTAGGAAGACATGCTTTTTTCCTGTGTTTTCCTTCATCTAACTGAGGATTAGCATGTAGACTTTCACATCGTACACATTCTATAGTATTAATACGATAATTGAACTCAGAGGACAGACTTGAAGAAGCAAACTGCATCACATGCTGTTGTCATTTATTTGCTTCTTAGGAAGACATCCTTCCTATTTGATACATTACATCCATTGTCTCACAGCTGGGTCCTCACTAAATAATCTGAGCCCCTGGTAAAAATATTAATAAAGACTTAATTGTTACATTCAAGGATGTTTTCTAAATCAATAGGAAAATATATTTAAGATCTTCGGACCACAGATTTCTAATAGTAGGATTACAGATCATAAAACACGTCACTGGGGTACTTATTTGAGACAAGGGTGCACTGTTCATTGTTACACAGACACAACTGCCTACTCAGTTATTTATAATAAACGTGCTCACTTTCTTTTTTGTTTTCTTTTCTCTGTTTTCACTAGTACCTTTATTTCACCCTCAGGGGATTTTTTTTTTCAATTTCTTATGATTTTAGATAGCCACTATTAATGTGCCATAAATAGTTCAATAGACAGTCATTATCTGTGATAGCTATAATTTGGTGATAAATCTAAAATTCTACTCCTTCTCTAAGTTACAATATAATAAAATGAGATTAAGCAAGTTTTCTGTCTGTACTTTAAAATATTTCTGTTTGTTTTAACAATAGTCTCCTAAGGTTTCATATCCGTTTAATCTTATTAGCATGAATGCTTCTATATTCTCTATTCCAGTGTAAAAGGACTTAATAAAATGGTTAAGCCATGTTTTGGAACTCGGTATCTAAATCAGTTAGAGTTCTAAATTTTGTTCCTGAGTTTTCCTCGTATTTTATAAAGGAAAGGTATAATTTTCATTAACACTAAATAATTTACAATGATGAAGTTTGTTAAAGTTATTTAATTCAACAAAGTATTTAAATGACGTACACACATTTAAAATTATTCACAGAAAAATTATAACAAAAAACATTAGAGTGATTTAGAAAATTATTTTTAAAAATTTTGACATATTGGAAAGTCAGAAGAAATACTACATTGACAAAAGTTTATTAATTATTGGCATCAAGATATTTTTCTGAAAAATTTTAATATATTAATGTGGTAAATTTATGTTATTTTAAATCATAAATATCTATGAATTTTTTCTGAACACAATTTTGCTAAAATGAAACTTAAAAAAAAGTTATTCAAGCTACTAATACATTTTAGTTTACTCAAAGGTGAAAAGAAAACAAACATTAAAAATGGAAAACGTGGGGGGGGGGCGTGCCTGGGTGGCTCACTCAGTTAAGCGTTAGACTTCGGCTCAGGTCATGATCATGTGAGTTTGAGCTACATTTCGGGTTCTGTGCTGACAGCTCGGAGCCTGGAACCTCCTTTGGATTCTGTGTCTCCCTCTCTCTCGCCCCCTTCCCAGCTTGTGCTCTGTCTCTCTCTCTCTCTCAAAAATAAACATTAAAAATAAAAAAAAAAAAAGAAAACATGGGTTTGGATTCCCCACCCTGACTTATTAGTTGAAATACACATGATTCCTCCTTTCCTTCCACCTGTGTATAGCCTCAGAGGGCTATTATAAAACCAAAGGTATGAATTATGTGTTTTTTTGGACTATAAATCTAAGGTTTCATGAACTTTTCTAAATTCCAGAGCAGAGTCTATATGGAGACAAACTTGCTCCATACTCAGACTGGTCTGACATCTGACTGCTGCTAGTTTCTAGAGTATCCAGAGATAGCAGTCTTGGTTGGATGGAATTTGGTATTTTCATGATGGGCACCGTGGGCGGGGGTATTGATAAGTCTTCTTCCAAGGCTTTTTCAGTTTCAAGGGTTGTCTTTATCACATATGGAGGAGAAAGGAGAAGTATACCGTGGATTTCATGTGGAAATATTGAAAAACTGCCTGCCTAGTGGGCTCTTATGAGGCAAACTTATGGCTGTGCCCAAACATAACTCTAGGGAAAGCATGATCCCAAATCTTTATTTCAACACGTCCATCAGTGAGAGAAAGAGCAAATTGGAATGTAGAGACTTGTGTCATCTGCCTTTGGAGGGGAAGTTAGAGCTGCTTATAGGAATGAAAAGGTTCAGGAAGGTTGAGCTAAGACTGTGAGAAAGGCTTCAAGAGAATGAAACCTTTTCATGTTTTAGGACACATACATCTAGAAAAATCATTTAAAGCTGTGTTTCTATTATGTTACATCAAATTAGGTTTGGTTTTGTTTTTGACAGGCATGGGGGCTTTAGATTTGTTTTGCCAAATTATGTTAAAGAATAGAAGTAGACACTTCTTACGAGTCACTGTGAACATTATCATATTTTTCACTTTAAATCATCTACCCTGGTGATTAAAGAATTTCAGGAATATTGACTCCACAGTCTTTGAAAGGAAGGATTAAATGGAATTCTTTTGTTTGTCTTTCTTTAGGACTGTTTCTTACTTTGTCTTCATGTTGCTTTGCATTTAATCACTTTCTAAGCACTTACATTTTGGTTCACATGAAGATTTTTCTGTAACTAAGCAATATATACAAATATTTAATCCTGGGAATTATTTTCCTTTAGAAAGAACAATAGAAATTAAGTATTTAGCCTTTTACAAAATGTTTTGTTTCTTTTGTGCATAGTGATTATGTATCCTGTCAATATGGAACATAGATTAGATATCTGAATGCTTCGTGCCTTAGTCATTTTTACAAACATGTTATTAAATTTAAAGAGAAGTTATATTTTTCTGAACTAATTAGTAGGCTTTCAGGATATATTATTCACTCATATTTTCTTTCCATCGCTTACCATTAATCTTGATCTAAGTTAGTGACTATTTGATCAAAGTAAGTTAGGCATAAAAAGAAATTTATTCCTGGATTCTGCTTTATTTATGGCCAAAGGATTTAGATTGTGAGGGAAGCATATTTTTTCTTTCCTCATTAACAGTAAAGGGCTTACTAACAGATAACCATGAATATGTTGTTTTAAGTCTTTAAAGACATGGTTTAACATTGAAATTCAGGTGAATTTGGAAAACTGTTTTGTGTAATTTTCTTTTAATGATTGTAACTAGCATTTGTTGAATGCTATGCTAAATGCTAAATCTTCAATATATATTATTATTTTAATCTTTATAATGTTAATGATGGTAATGTTATTATTATCTCCTTTTAATAGGTAAAGAAACTTCAGCTAAGAGAGATTTGGTAACTTTATAAATCCACCCAAGATACATGGCCATTCAGTGATGATTAACCTTCATTTGAACCCACCCAGGAAGGCTGCACCTGAATCCAGAGCTCCTAGAGTAGGGCTATGTTAGTCTTTTTCTGAACTTTTCTAAGACTCTTTTGGTCATCATTAAGCCCATAAAAAGGAAATATATTTAATATTCTGTTACGTATGGTAAGAGACGGTAGTATTCTTTTATATAAATTTAAAAAAATTAGAGAAGTTAAAACATTTGGCTTTGGAATACAAAACTATACTTGTTTATCTTTGGATGTAGATTTAGTTTTTCTGTTTGGACCATTAAAAAAAATAGCTCAAGATCCATTAGCATTCACAGGTGAGTGCAAGCAGGCTGGCAATATGTTGAAGAACGAAGAGGACAGAGAGTGGTTAAAAAATTCATCGTAAGTTATCCGCAAGACACATTAACAAAAATGACCATAATCGTATGTAATTAGATAATTTTCCAATTGTAACATTTTTTATGGAAGCAACAAACATTCCCAGAAAGGAACTTTGAGGAGCACATATTTGAGAGGGCTTTGATATTACATTATATTGATTTAAGTCAACTTGAAAATGTAGAGGATCCAATTCAGTAAAATAAATATTTTTGTTTTTATCCAACAGGAGACATTGAATCAAAAGGATAAAAATATTGCTAGATAATAAGAACGTTTGGACTGAGAAGACCAGAAAGTCTAATCGTATGTTTCCTTGATCTGGTAATTTACTCTTCCTCTGATTCTACACTCAGCAAGCAGCTTTTGGATTATTATCAGTTTATCGGTTACTTTAAAATGAAAGCACAAGAAAAGATGTTCAACAGCACTCATCTTCAGGGAAATACAAATCAAAACTACAAAGAAACATCACAACACACCTGTTGGAATTGTTAAAATTAACAACACAACAAATAACAGGTGTTGGTAAGTGTGTGGAGAAAGGGGAACCCTTATGCACTGTGGGTAAGAATGCAAACTGGTGCACGCACTCTGGAAAACAGTATGGAAGTTCCTCAAAAAGTTAAAAATAAGGGTGCTTGGGTGGCTCAGTTGGTTAAGCGTCCCGCTTTGGCTCAGGCCGTGATCTTATGGTTCGTGGGCTTGAGCCTCGTGTCGGGCTCTGTGCTAACAGCTCAGCCTGGAGCCTGCTTCAGACTATGTGGCTCCCTCTCTTTGCCCCTCCCCTGCTAGCATTCTGTCTCTCTCTCTCTCAAAAATAAATAAACATTAAAAAAAACGTTAAAAATAGAGCTACCCCATGATCTAGCAATTGCACTACTAGGCATTTACCCAAAGGGTACAAAAATACTAAATCAAAGGGACACACGTGCCCCAATGTTTATAGCAGCATTATCAACAATAGGCCAATGGTGGAGAGGGCCCAAATGTCCACCAACTAATGAATGGATAAAGTGTGGTTTATATAAAATGGAATATTACTCACTATAAAAAATAATGAAATCTTGCCATTTGCAATGACATGGGTAGAGCTAGACAGTATTATACTAAGCAAAGGAAATCAGTTAGAGAAAGACAAGTACCATATGATTCCACTCTGATGTGGAATTTAAGAAACAAATGAACAGAGGAGGAAAAAAATGACAAGAAAACCAAGAAACAAACTTGTAAGTCTAGAGAACAAACTGCTGGTTACCAGAAGGGAGGTTGGTGGCGAGATGGTTCCGTAGGTGATGGGGTTAAGTAGTGCACTTGTGATGAACACCAAGTGTTGGATCACTAAATTTTATACCTGAAACTAATATGATATTGTACTCTAACTAACGGGAACTTAAATAAAAACTTGAAACACAAAACAAAAAAAAATAAATAAAAACTTAAAGAAGTAAAATAAAATGGGGGAAAATATGCGCCCGTGAAGAAGTTAGTAAGATCATCCTTTAAGAGCTTATTCTCTGTAAAAAGGGCATTTGACTCGGCTTTACATGTCAATCTCTTATAAGAGGGGCTAACATGACTTCTTTCTCCCTAGGCCCAATATCGTCCGGACGTTAATTAGAAATACATTTGTAGGGGCCCCTGGGTGGCTCAGTCTGTTAAGCATCTGACTCTTGATGTTGGCTCCGGTCATGATCTCACGGTTTGTGGGATTGAGCCCGCATGGGGCTCTGTGCTGACAGCGCGGAACCTGCTTGGGATGCTCTCTCTCCCTTTCTTTCTACCCCTCTGCTGCTCATACTCTCTCATCTCTCAAAGTAAAAAAATAAGTAAACATTAGCAAAAATTAAGAAATACACTTGTAGACATGCAAGGCAGAGTACCAGACACTGGAGTACTGTGAGTTCACTCTGGGCACAGTCTCCCAGCTGATCTTGGCACCCTTCCTCTGTCTCTCAGCAGTGACTCTGAAATGGTGTGTTCTAACATCTGTGAAACAAATCGTAAGTAATTTGTTATCAATAGTAAAGAAGTGAAGTTTTCTTAAATGATTTAGTTTTACAAATTAAATTTGGCCCGAGGTTACTCCTATAATCACATCACTTTTACCTGTGTTTTAATAAGCCATTTTTGAGTTGGAAAGAAATCTGTGGAATTATAACGTATCTAGTGTTTTGCAAATATACACAGACCTTTAATAGGCATTGGGACAGAAAGCAAATTACTTTTCTAAGGTCTTCATTGGCCTGTCACACTTCTGGTCCACATGGCAAACCATTAAAAACATAGAAAATACTTGGGACTAAGTAATGCAGTACAATATCATTTTTGAATATTGATATCTCCTGATATCACTTTTCTTTTTGTTTTTTTAAGTTTATTTATTTATTTTTGAGAGGAGTGGAGTAGGGGCAAAAGAGAGGGAGACAGAGAATCTCAAGCAGGCTTCATGCTATCAGCACAGAGCTGACTCAGGGCTCAAACTCTCAAACTGTGAGATCTTGATCTAAGCCAAAATCAAGAGTTGGACGCTTCACTGCAGGACCCCCCCAGGCACTCCTCCTGATATCATCTTTGTAGAAATATTTCTCTACAATGTAAAAAAAAAAATACGGGAGAATAAATTCGGAAGGAGGTACGTATATAATCTAAATAGTGTGTCTGATTTGGGGTCTTCTGAATAAGTTTAGAGGACAGGTTTTGTGGGTGAGACAGTGTTGCATAGGCACAGTGCGCCGACAGCAACGGTTTCTTTCTTTTCTCATTAGTTGGTTTGTTTCTGTTAGTGTTTTTTTGTCATACCAAAGATTCTTCAGTGACTCCTCAAGGTGGTATAGATAATGTATGAAAAGACTTTAAGTGTAAAGAGAAATAAATTTCTCTTCCATTATGAAGTCTTCATTAATTTCGTTTCAAAGCCTCCACAAGAGGTTTTCTCTTTTTCTTTTGCTACCAACCGCATGTTGTGTTACAAATCAGCCATTTATGAAATTGTTTCATCTGTCCTCTGAACTGTAACATCCTCAAAGACAGAGACGTTGTTGTAATTTGCATTGCCCCATATTATCCTACAGAGAATTTTTCACACAGTAGGCACACATTAAAATCTATTGAGTGAATGGTGTTGTTCATATTAATTAAGATAATTATAAAAGCCCTAGGAAATTTAGTATAATAGATTATTTCAGATTTTTCTGATAAATAACCAGAATCGTGAAGAAAATACATTTTCATTTGTGTGTTTTACTAATTTGATAGACTTTCTTTAAATAAAATAATGCTTTGAAACACACATTTTAAATAATGAATACTTATTAATGATTTTTAAATTAAAAATATTAAAATACATATTAAACAAATTTAAAATAACCCAAAGAGAGGTATAGTGATAACAGATAATTTTTTTAGAAATTTTATTTTATTTGATTTTGAACTTCAGGAATATTCAGAAAATCTTAGTCAATATCTTCAGCTGTTTCTCTTTTCAATTTCTTTGTATTTGATTGTTAGTAGCTAACCAAAAAAGCTTTATTAGATTATAAAATTGGTATGAAGGAAAAATAATTGATAATACCTATATGGAAATAGTGTATAGGTTCCCCCCAAAGTTAAAAATAGAACTATCATATGATCCAACAATCCCACTTCTAGGTATATATCCAAAAGAAATGAAGTTTCTTAGCCTGGGTGGCTCAGTCAGTTGAGCATCTGACTTTGGCTCAGGTCATGATCTCGCAGTCTGTGAGTTCAAGTCCCGCGTCGGGCTCTGTGCTGACAGCTCAGAGCCTGGAGCCTGCTTCGGATTCTGTGTCTTCCTCTCTCTCTGCCCCTCCCCCGCTCATGCTCTCTCTCTCTCTCTCTCTCTCTCTCTCTCTCTGTCAAAAATAAATAAACATTAAAAAAATTTTTAAAAATGAAATTACTATCTTGAAAAAATATCTGAACCCCTATGTTCAGTGCAGCATTATTCACAATAGTTAAGACATAGAACTAATCTAAATGTCCATTGGTGGATGAATGGACAAAGAAATATATCTCTCTCTTACATGTATATATATCTTATATATATATATGTATATATATACACATATATATATATACATATACATATATACATATATATATATACACACACATATATACATATATATACACATACATACATATATACATGTAACATATATCATAGGCACCACATATATGGTGTATATACATATCATATATATATATATATACATGTATATGTATATATGTGTGTGTGTGTGTGTATATATGTGTGTGTGTGTGTGTCCATATATCAATGAACACTCAGATTGTTTCTATGTCTTAGCTATTGTGAATAATGCTGCAATAAACATGGGGATTCAGATATCTCTTCAAAATAGTAATTTCATAGTATATAATGTATATTATATATATTCATAAAATATATATATGTGTGTGTATATATATATATATATATATATATATATATATAACATTTAATGGAATGTCGTTCAGCCATAAAGAAAAAGGACGTCTTGCCATTCATGACAACGTGGATAAACCTTGAGGGTATTAAGTAGAATAATTCAGACAGAGAAAGGCAAATACTGTATGGTCTCACTTATACAGTGGAATCTAAAAATGGAAAACTCATAGAAATAGAAAGTAGATTGGTGGCTACCAGGGGCTGGGGCGTGGCAGAAGTGGGGAGATATTGGTCAAAGGGTACCAGCTTCCAGTCATGAGATGAGTAAGTTCAGAGGATCTAATGTACAGTAAGGTGACTATAGTCAATACTGTATTATATAACTGAAAGTTGCTTAAAAAATAGACCACAAACCATAAAAACACACTAATTGTATATAATATATGCAATTAGATACAATTATATATACAATTATATATACAATTTTACAAAATAATGTATCAAATTATCACACTGTACTCCTTAAACATACAGAATATTATTTGTCAATTATATCCCTATAAAATTGGGTAAAAACAAGAGTTAGTCTATACTATTTCTAAGTGTCCTATTACGTTATTACACTTGGCTTTTAATCTTTATTTTATAATTAATTGACTGTGTGATTTCAGGCAGTTTAACATCTGAGACACATTATTTTTCTAACATGGATGGACTGTAGATAGATAGTGTATGGTTTCTGCAAAGTGTGGATGTTTGTAAGCAAGAAAAAAAATTGTCTGTGATACTAGCTCCAATCTGATGAATATAATAGAATAAAAAATTAGAGAAAGATGCAGGAAACAAAGTGATGTTTTGCAAAGTTACTGATTTTAATTTTTAAATGGAAATGACATAATCATTAAGATGTCTTCTTCTAAAAATGATCTAAAATTAGTGTTTTGAACTTAGGATGAAACCCCCATATGTAGCAGTGATTCCAGATACATTTTTTTTTTTTTTTGGCAAATTCAAATTCCCTTAACATAGGCTTCTCCCTGATCTTCTCTGGAAGGATCACAGCTTTTGTTGACAATTCTTAGTTCTACATACATTTTACTTAATGGAAGAGACATCTTCTGGCAAGAGTTTCTATGATGTGAACGTAAAGCAAATAATATTGTCCTTATTTTCCATTGTAAGTTTTGTATCACCAAAAACAGGTTTATCTATCATCTTTCAAAAATATTGCTTGAATAATTGTATAGCCACATATCAAAAGATCTATACTTTGCACCATATACAAATATTAACTAAAATAATCATGAGCTTAATGCAAAATTTAAAATTAAACATTTCTGATGATCTTGAGTTAGGTAAAGATTTCTTAGATATGTACCAAAAGTATGATTCGTACAAGAACAAATTATTAAAACTGATCTCATTAAAATTAAAATCTTCTGCTCTTTGAAAGACATTTTTAATAGGACAGACAAATAAACGAGAAAATGGGATAAAATATTTACAGGTAATAAATCTGACAAAGACTTATTATAGCATATGTAAAGGAATATCTCAAATTTAACAAGAAAAGAATTTAATAAGAAATGAGATTTTGGGGGTATTTATAGTAGTTCAATAGTATGGTTACTAGAATGTAACTAGGTAGTTTTATATATATATATATATATATATATACACACACACTTATATATAATATATTAATAATATATATATTAATGTTTATTCATTTTTGAGAGAGAGAGAGAGACAGAGTGGGAGTGGGAGTGGGAGTGGGGCAGAGAGAGAGAGAGACAGAATCCAAAGCAGGGTCCAGGCTCCAAGCTGCCAGCACAGAGCCCAATGCGGGACTCAAACTCACCAGCCCTGAGATCATGACCTGAGCCAAAGTTGGACGCTTAACCAACCGACTGAGCCACCCAGGCACCCCTAAGTAGTTATATTTTTAACTTTTTGAGGAACTTCTATACTTTTTCCCAGACTGGTTGCACCAGTTTACATTCCTACCAACAGTGCAATAGAGTTCATTTTTCTCCACATCCTCACCAACACTTGTTTCTTATGTTTTTTATTTTAGCCATTCTGACAGGTGTGAAGTGACATTTCATTGTGGTTTTGATTTGCATTTCCCTAATGATGAGTGATGTTGAACATTTTTTCATATGTCTGTTGACCATCTAGATGTCTTCTTTGGAGAAATGTCTGTTGATTTTTTCTGGCCTTTTAAAATTATTATTATTTTAGAGAGAGAGTGCGCACACACATGAGCTGGGGAAGGGGGCAGAGGGAGAGAGAGAGGGTCTTAAGCAGGCTCCTTGTAGAGCATGGATCAATGTGAAGTTTGATCCCATGACCCTGGGATCATGACCTGAGCTGAAATCAAGAGTTACACGCTCAACTGATGAAGCCATCTAGGTACCCTTCTTCTGCCCATTTTCAATCAGATTATTTGTTTTGGGGGTGTTGAGTTGTATGAGTTCCTTATATATTTGAGATAGTAACCTTTTATCAAATATGTCATTTGCAAATCTTTTCTCCCATTCAGTAGGTTGTCTTTTAGTTTTGTTGATTGTTTTCTTCACTGTGCAAAAGCTTTTCATTTTTATGTAATCCCAACAGTTTATTTCCGCTTTTATTTCCCTTGCCTCACAACACATATCTATAAAAATGTTGCTATGCATAGTCAATGTCAGAGAAGTTACGGCCTGTGTTCTCTTCTGCATATATATACACAATAGAATATTACTCAACTATAAAAAAGAATGAAATATTGCCATTTGCAACATGCATGGAGCTAGAGAGTATTATACTAATTGAAATAAATCAGTTAGAGAAAGACAAATGCCATATGATTTTGCTTATACGTGGAACTTAAGAAAAAACAACAAGAAATTTAGCAAAAATAAGAGAGAGAGAGAGGGAGTGAGAGAAACAGAGAGAGAGCGAGCATTAAACAGACTCTCAGACAAACTATAGAGAACAAGTTATAGGTACCAGAGGGGGGTTGGGTGGGAAGATGGGTTAAATACATGATGGGGATTAAGAAGTCCCCTTGTTGTGCTGATCCTGGGGCGATGTATGGAATTGTCGAATCACTCTATTTTACACCTGAAACTAATATAACACTCTATGTTAACTATACTGGAATTTAAAGTAAAATTTTACAAAATGAGTAAAAAGATTTAAACAGACACTTGACCAAAGAAGACATCCAGATGGCAAATGCCATCTGATCAAACCCATGTTCAAATATTCAACATCATTAATCATTAGGAACTGGAAATTAAAACTACAGAGCGGCATAACTACATATCTATTCCAATGGTTCCCTTCCAAGTGTTCTCTTGGCAGTGAAGTAATTAGAAGTCTCATACTCTTCTGGGGGGAATAAAATGGATAAAAACCAGTTTGAAAACAGGTCGATAGCCTTTTATGAAGTTAAATGCCCACCCACCATATGATCTAGCCACTCTTCTCCTTAGAATTTACCCAGGATGCATGATAGTGTATGTCCACATCCGTGCACATGCATGTTCATTGCAGCTTTATTTGTAAGAACCTAAACCTGGAAACAACCCACGTGTCTGTCAGCAAGTGAAGGGTTAAACAAACTCTGTTATATTACCACAGTGGGGTCCTACTCCTCAACATCCATGAAGGAAGTTGACACTACAATGTTGGGGAAACTCAGCTGGCTGATTCTGTTTATATAAAATTAATATAAAAGGACAGAAAATAGATCAATGGTTACACAAGGGAACTTTTTTTTATAACATAGGTTTATTTATATTTGAGAGAGAGAGACAGAGACAGAATGTGAGTGGGGAAGGGGCAGAGAGAGAGGGAGACACAGAATCCGAAGCAGGCTCCAGGCTCTGAGCTGTCAGCACAGAGCCGGACATGGGGCTCGAGCTCACCAGCATGAGATCATGACCTGAGCCTAAGATGGATGCTTAACTGACTGTGCCACCCAGGAGTGCCTACACAAGGAAACTTTAAGGTGTGGCAAATATGTCCATTATCCAAATTGCAGTTATGTTTTCGTGGATGTGTACATATGTCAAGACTTATCAAATTGTACATTTTAAATAATTGCAGGTTTTGTTTTTCAGTTTATTTACTTATTTTGAGAGACAGAGAGAGAGCATGCACACTGCACCAGTCTGGAAGGGGCAGAGAGAGAGAGAGAGAGAGGGAAAGAGAGAATCTCCAGCAGGCTCCATGCTGTCGGCACAGATCCCAGCACGGGGCTCTGTCTCACAAATTGTCAGATCATGACCTGAGCCAAAATCAAGAGTCAGACACTTAACTGACTGAGCCACCCTGGCGCCCCTAAATAACAACAGTTTTATAGGTCAATTACACAATAAAGCTGTTAACTTTTTTAAAAAGAATTTTAAAACATGGTAAAACTTTTCTAAATTGAATTTTAAAACATGCTTAAGAAATTATAAATTTCTTTATATATTTCAACTTGTTTTGGTTTCACTCTACTCCGCGTTGCTAGAAATACTACTAAAAAACAGAACAAAACAAAATATAGTCCCCCACTTGGAGGAACTCAAAATAGAGGAGCTTTTGGTGACAGAGCAAGCTAGAATCTTCAAAAATGTTCTCATGCTGCAAATGTAAATAGATTCAGGATCGTATTTCAATTCACTGCTGAAGTAGGAGCAATGTATCCACACTCAATAGAGACCAAAATAAACAAGTAAATGCGTAAATAAAAAAGTACGAAGCAGGTGAAAATAGAGATGTGAACTATAGATGACTTTGAAAGCATGACAAACTGGAGACAAGCCTTGCGGTCCATGCAAAGTTGAGGATTCAAGCCTTTCCTCAGTTAGGCCTGGACGCCCCATGGGGCTATCCCTGTAGTGAAATAATGGGCTAGGAAAAAAAAAAGTCTGTAGAAAAAAATAGATCCTAACAGGAAACTTGTCATTTCCAAGGTTGCTACAGGGGAAAATATTATTAATAGCACTCTTTACAGACAATTTATAGTCATTAGCCTGCTCTCATTTAAGTCTGGTGTTCAAATTTACACTAACTGTTTAGTCAGGGAAACCTCAAGCTGAGATATTAAATTAACGTGGTGTTAGGTTGGGGGCATTATCTGCCATTAAGCTGAGGCCAGCACAAATCCTGGCTGGTGTAAGGGCTCTCCAGATTCCCACAGGTTGTGTGCCACCAAATATGTGTTCCCAGTGAGAAAAACAATTACCAAACATAGAAGGAAAGCTATCCTGATTGAGTTTCAGCAGAACAAAACACGAGTTCTCATAATGAAATTATTGTATAGACCATTAAGTTCTGTTTTTCAAGTGTGCAAAAAGAAAAAGCAGAATGAAAAATAACCAGGGTACTTAGAGACTGTCTAAAATGACCAGACAGATTTAAAAACATTTTTTAAATGTTTATTTATTTTTGGGAGAGAGAGAGAGAGAGAGAGAGAGAGAGAGAGAGAGCAGGGGAGGGGCAGAGAGAGAGGGAGACACAGAATCTGAAGCAGGCTCCAGGCTCTGAGCTGTTAACACAGAGCCCGATGCAGGGCTTGAACCCATGAACTATGAGATCATGACTTGAGCTGAAGTCAGAGGTTTAACCGACTGATCCACCCAGGTGCCCCCACCTAGATTTTTTAAAAGAAGCATATATATTTTATCTGTAAAATCTATAATTCTTTTTTTATCTTTTTTCCAATATATGAAATTTATTATCAAATTGGTTTCCATACAACACCCAGTGCTCATCCCAAAAGGTGCCCTCCTCAATACCCATCACCCACCCTCCCCTCCCTCCCACCCCCCATCAACCCTCAGTTTGTTCTCAGTTTTTAACAGTCTCTTATGCTTTGGCTCTCTCCCACTCTAACCTCTTTTTTTTTCTTTTTTTCCTTCCCCTCCCCCCATGGGTTTCTGTTAAGTTTCTCAAGATCCACATAAGAGTGAAACCATATGGTATCTGTCTTTCTCTGTATGGCTTATTTCACTTAGCATCACACTCTCCAGGAATACTACGTGGCAATGAGAAAGAATGAAATATGGCCTTTTGTAGCAACGTGGATGGAACTAAAATCTATAATTCTTAAAAATAATATCAATGAATGTGGTGAACAGATTAGACATCTGTAAAGAAAGGAATAGCAAACAAAGATAAAATTGAAGATATAGCTCAGAAAGTAAGACACAGAGATAAGGAGATGGAAAACATAAAAAAGGAGATTAAAAGATGGAAAGATTTGAGATGCCTCCATGGTTCGGTCGGTTGGGCATCCAACCTTGATTTTAGTTCAGGTCATGATCTCACAGTTCCTGGGTCAAGCCCTATGGTGGGGCTTTGTGCTGGGAGCTCAGAGCCTGCTTCTGATTCTCACTCTCCCTCTCCCTCTCCCTCTCCCCCTTCCCCACACATGCACACACACATACTCTCTCTCTCAAAATAAATAAATAAACATTTAAAAAAAAGATAGAAAGGTTAGATTGACAAAAGTTATCATATATCTAATTGGAATTCCTAAAAAAAAAAAAAAAGCAGGGGGAGAGAATGGGGAGACACCAATATTCAAAGTGATAACTGCTGGGAATATTATGTAACAAATGCGGATATAAACCAAACATAAAAAGCACAATGTTTACCAAAGAGTAAAAAGTAAAAGAAATTTATACATAAGTACAGGAGGTGAAACTTGGAAATGTGAAATAGAACAAGGATATTAAAACAGAGAGAGAGAGAGAGGAAGGGCACATTATATTAAAAAACAAAAACAAAAACAAAAACAGTAACAGTTTGAGTGATGGCTGACTTTTTAACAGCCATAAACCAAAGTAGTAATGTTCAAGTTCCAATGTTCCCAGAAAAAAATGACATGCCAGACAAGTTTAGAAGCCCCATAACCTATCTTTCAGAAATCACGACAAAATGCAACCATTTTAAGACAAGATCACAAAGAAAGAAGTAAGGAGTGACCCAATCAGGTTCCAGGAGCTAACTCTTATGAACCGGAAGGACCCTAGTGTAATTCAATCAGTAATGCTTTCTCTTTTCTATAAATTATGGAACAAGATTGTTTGGAGTTGGAGAACTGAATTTATATCTATTTGATCCTGAACAAGTTATTTAAATTTTCAGTACCTTATATTCTTTATCTTTAAAATTGGCATCATAATAGTATAGAGGGCAGAGGATTTTTATAAGGATTGAATGAATTAAGTAATACATATAAAAAACTTAGAATGCTTGGCACATAATCAGAACCGGGAAAGTATATCTATTATTGTTGTTGCTGTTGTTGTTGTTAATGTTATATATTTCCAAAAAAATTTGCAGACAAAAAGCTCCCCAGTTACTTTTATGAGGCCACACTGATACCAGAAACAGCCACAGAAAAGTGCAAGAAAGGAAAAATATCGGCCAATCAGACTCACAAAGATTCAGAAATCTTTTTTTATTTTATTTTTTAAAGTTTATTTATTTATTTTGAGAGAGAGGTGGGAGAGAGATGGCAAGTGGGGGACGGGCAGATAGAATCCTAAGCAGGCTCCACGCTGAGCGCATAGCCCAATGCAGGGCTCAGTCTCACCACCGTGAGATCGTGACGTGAACTGACATCAAGAGTTGGATGCTTAACCCACTGAGCCACCCAGAGGCTCCAAGATTCAGAAATCTGAAATAATAAAAGCGTAATAAGATTTTTGTCAAACTAAATCTCCTAATATATAAAATGTATATTTATATCCTGATTAAGTAGCATTTATTCCATTAATATAAGGATGGTTTCACATCTTTTAATGCAGTTTATTCATTTATGTAGATTAAAAGAAGAAAAGTAATGATCATCTCCATTGATTAAAAATCTTATTAGAGGGGCCCCTGGGTGGCTCAGTCGGTTGAGCCTGTGACTTCGGCTCAGGTCGTGATCTCGCAGTGAGTTCGAGCCCCATGTCAGGCTCTGTGCTGACAGCTCAGAGCCTGGAGCGTGCTCCAGATTCTGTGTCTCCCTCTCTCTCTGCCTCTCCCCTGCTCATGCTCTGTCTCTCTGTCTCTCTCTAAAGTAAATAAACATTAAATTTTTTTTTTTAGGGGCGCCTGGGTGGCTCAGTCGGTTAAGCGGCCGACTTCAGCTCAGGTCATGATCTTGCGGTTCGTGAGTTCGAGCCCCGCGTCAGGCTCTGTGCTGACAGCTTAGAGCTTGGAGCCTGTTTCGGATTCTGTGTCTCCCTCTCTCTGACCCTCCCCTGTTCATGCTCTGTCTCTCTCTGTCTCAAAAAATAAATAAACATTAAAAAAAATTAAAAAAAATAAATAAAATAAAAAAAAAATTTTTTAATTAAAAAAAATCTTATTAGACACAGGAGAACACACATTCAGGCAAAAAGACATTTAGAAAAATAGAAAAAGGCAGAAATTTCCTTAACTATATGAAGGTTTTTAATAAAAAATATCTAGCAATTTATCATAGACAGTGGGGATCCATAGAAGTAATCTGTTTAATGTCAAGGCCAAGACAATAGCATCTAGTATCACTGAATCTTATCTATCACCATAAAACAAAAGAACAAAGAAATAAAAAAAAAGTTATAATCAGTACTGCCACAATGAATAACTCTAAGTGTTATACTATGAGTAATATGGAATGATGCCTCTGGAAAGCGGGTCTGATTTTAAGATAGGAAACGATGAGGTGAAATTGCCATCATTCACAGATAAAGGATTGTCTGCTTAAGTCCAAGTTAGCCACACAAGCTATTAGCACTAATAAAAGACTTTAGCCAAATCAGTATGTGAAAGTGAATAGCATTAATACCAAGTACAATAATTAGACAATTTTAAATACTAGCAATAATAAAACATCCCCTTCCTCAAAAAATATGTTCCTCAAAAAAAAATCATTTGGGAGGAGAAAACTGCAAAACTTAGTTGAAAGATACTTATTAAATAAAAAGATAAGTCATGTTTGCAGATGAGAAGTTTCAATACCACACATATGTCAATTCTCCTTAAATTAATGTATATTTTTAATGTAATTATTTTTTTTTAATTTAATAGAGTTCTTTTTCTAATTAGGCAGAGATAACTTAATCCTGAAATTAATATGAAAGAGAAGGGTACAGATAATTTTAAAGAATAAAAGAAGATTATTTGCACTATCAGATAGCAAAACTTATGATAAAGATACAGTATTAGTACAAAGATACACATATACATATATACAGAAGTATATATGCATTCACAAATATGTATATACCTGTACTACACATAAGAATACACATCACGTGATAATATACATTCATGCATATGTTTGCACATATTATGTGTGTATATAGCTATACATACTGTATGTATGTGTGTATATATACACAATTTCTCTCATGTGTACATGTACTGATATTGTACAAGTATATATATATGTATATATATATGTATATGTATATATTTATATATATATATAAATATATATATATACAGAGAGAGAGAGAGTGAGAGACAGAGAGAGAAATTCATAGACCAGAATTTCATTAGACCATAGAGGCAGAAGATAGAGCCTATGAAACATAAAAATAAATTAATTTTTAAATCAAAACCTAAAAATATTTTGATATTGAATGTAATAAAATAACTTTATTACCTCTGAGTAGGGAAAGTTAAGCTTCAAAATGTATAATCCTTAAAGGATTTAAAGCCAGAGAAGACATCACAAACAAACTTAATATACAAAAAGAAGATACTTACATTAGTCTCCTTCCCAACTCATATGGAATAAAGATTCCTATTAATGAATGAAATAAACAACAACCTAATAATAGTAAAGAGCAGCTCTATAAATAGGCAATTTACAAAAGAATGAATACATAGAGGAGATTATATGAAAAGATTCACATTCATAATCAGAGACATGTCAATATTGGCAGTTTTAAAATACAACCGCAACTTTTTTGGGCATTTCCTCCACCTAGATTTTGCGTCTCTATCCTCTCCCTTGAATCTGGGTAGGTCTATGACAGCTTCACCAATTAAAAAAATATGACAGAATTGTTCTGTTATTTCTGAGCCTAAGTCATAAAAGGCCATACCATTTGCTCTCCTGGATCTTTTCAGCTTAATGACTGCAGACCTTGGGATTTCTCAGCTTCCATAAATATATGAACCAATCCCTTCTCTCTCTCTCTCTTTCTCTCATATCTATCTATCAATCTATCTATCTCTCTATCATCTATCTATCTATTTACCTATCTACTTATTGATCCTACTGGTTTTGTTTCTCTAGAAAACTCACATTAATAAAATTCATGAAAGAAATACAGCAAGATATTGAAATTCAAGTGGTCAGGTTTTTGGTTAATGAATATTGTATTTTTCTTGTCATTTGTCCTTACATTTTAAAATTAAAGTATAACATACTTGGGGTATCTGACGGCTCAGTCATTTGAGTGTTCAACTTCAGCTCAGGTCATGATCTCGCAGCTTGTGAGTTCGAGCCCCACGTCAGGCTCTGTGCTGACAGCTCGGAGCCTGGACCCTGCTTTGGATTCTGTGTCTCCCTCTTGATCTGCCCCTAACCCACTCACATTCTGTCTCTGTCTCTCTTAAAAATAAATAAACATTAAAAAAAGTTTTTTAAATAAATTAAATTATAATATAGTTTAAATTTTTTTAATTACAAATGAACTCATTGATTACTGTTATGATAGAAGTATATAGAGTTGTGTCATATATGATGGGATAGATTCTAGGTAAAGAGACCCGGGTGTGAAAAGCTATAGCATTTTGATGTCTTGTGGCATTCGGATCATGGAGGCTGCATACAATCCTCTATTATTATTATTATTATTACTATTGTTATTATTATTATTGTTATTGTTCTTTTAGAGAGAGAGAGAGTGAGCATAAGGGGAGGGAAAGGACAGAGGGAGAGGGAGAGAGAGAGAGAGAATCTTAATCAGGCTTCACACTCGGAGTGGAGTGCCACAAGGGGCTTGATCCTATGACCCTGGGATCATGCCCTGATCTGAAATCGAGTCAGGCGCTCAACCCACTGAGCCATCCAGGCACCCCAGCATAGAATCCTATAGATCTAGCACAGATCTGAGCCTTTCACCAAACAAATAACTTGATCATGTTTACATTTTAGAAAGATTATTCTAGCAGGGTAGGTTGCAAAATAGTGGGCAAAATTAAATTTTAGGAGACAATCATAGACACCAGGTTTGAACCAATGTAGTCGGTGCAGATGGAGAGAAAAAGACCTAATGGAAGCAATATTTCAGAGGTAGAATTGAAATAATTTTGTGATCCATGATGTGGCAAGACAAGGGAGAGAGAAGAGCCTGGGAAGATTACCTGGCTCTCTGCTCAGATTCAAAGTGAATATAAGTTGTCTTATAGTTTATGTCTAGTTTATGGGAAACAAGGGAAGGGTCAGGTTTGGAGTAACAGATGATGAGCCCAGTTTTTAGACTTGTCAAGACTGGTACTTCTGTGGGATAGTCAGGAGGCTATATGTGGCTCATAGAAGGATCAAGAAAACAAAGTGGCTTTGTATGGGACAAAACACATGGGAGGGGGTTTGGGAATGCCACCATCCAGGGCAGGATAGAATGATCCATATAGGGGTGGCTGGGTGGCTCAGTCGGTTAAGCATCCGACCTCGACTCAGGTCATGATCTCACCGTTTATGAGTTCAAGCCCCGCGTCTGGCTCTGTGCTGACAGCTCAGAGTCTGGAGCCTACTTTGGATTCTGTGTCTCCTTCTCTCTCTGCCCCTCCCCCAATTGTGCTCTGTCTCTCTATGTCTCTCAAAAAATCAATAAATGTAAAAAAAAAATTGTAAGTATCCATAGAACTTACATGGTACTTTTTAAAATAGAAAGTCACAATTTAATTCAAACATTTTCCTTGAAGATCTACTTTATACTATAATCCTTGCTCTGCACCTCAGTACAAACAAAAGCACATGTGTCCCTTCAAGGCTGTTGTCAAGATGTGTCAAATTTTCTGTAGCACTAATCGTGCTCTCTCACCTTTGGGAAATCGTATACTTCATTGGCCCTTCCTTTACTCTGCCATGAACGCTCTTTATTTCTCTGATTTCTTCCCTCCTCAATGAGGGTCCCAGTGTGTGTGTTACCTCCACAGGGAAGCTTCCTGTTGGCCATTATTCTCTCCACTAAGGTTAGGTAAGTTCCTCAATAAGAAGGACTTGATCTTTGTTGCTGACATAACACCTGTGCCCAAAATGGTGCCTGATAACAAATAGCTAATAAACATTTGTTAAGTATTTAATGATGTTTACTTAAGACATGGGTCATGCACACTGGGGGCTTATAATCAAATGTTAGTGAAAGGATAGTTCACTTGGAATTACTCTCTGTTGCTTTATGCATGTGTCTCCAGTTAAATATAAATAAGTCAAAGTCAAGGACTATATCTTTTCTTTTTTTGGCATTGCCCATCCTCCCTGACATAGTGTTCATATAATTTTTATAGCATTCACTGAGCAATATTTTAGTCTGCAGATGAGACTATCCATTTTGTATTGTGTGTCCATATTAAATATTCTACTGCAAACCTAATGATTTGTTTATTTAACCAAGGACTGATTTCCTCACTGGAGCCTAAAGCACCTCAAAATCATCTTTAAGCCAGGTAAAACCTAATGATTATCAGTTATTAGGACTTTGTTAAATCTTTTATATAAAATGTATTTATTTATTTATTTATTTGATCCTTTCCATAAAATGTAAATAAAGGAGCAGAACACTTCAAGTTAATCACTTTATCTTTTAAAGTATAATTTTAAAAAGAGTATAGAAGTTGCCAACATTATTTCTCAAGTTTGTATGGTTGAAAGAGGGCCCTTGTTCATTATATCCTTAATTTTGGAATCATTTTAAGTGCATTTTAGTTAAATAAAAAGATTTGTTTTATCTAAAGTGCATGTGGAACTTGAATTTTGAAACCTTTAAAAATTTAATTCCAAATGTGTGTTTTGTTGTTAGAACTATGCATAGGTTGTCGATTTTGATTTTTTTTTTTTTCCTAATGTATGCCTCTGTGCCTGAGAGATGGAGGGAAATGAGAGGGAGAGAGAAAGAAACAGAACATTTGACTAATGACCTTTTAAATGGATCAAAACAACAATCTATTTTTATCCTCTGGGAAATGTTTATCCCTTTGAAGGCATTTCACAGTCTCTTTATCCTACGTGGCCTTTTTAGGTGTTCCGTTTTAATCCTGATCTAAATAAAGAAAGTAAATGTTGCACAGGATCAAATTTACAATCTAGCTAAATGAGAAATCCATTAGGTTGGAAACTCTGAAGAAGTTTGTATTGCTTTGGCATTGATTTCTCTTTCCCGGTATCAACCTTACCTTATATCCATTGAGCCCACCCTCCTTCCTGTCCATTTGTCCCTTTTACTCACCTATAAACTCACCTATAAACCTCCTAGAGAGCCCCAGGTGTCCCCTCTAGCACTCTTTAAGTAGAACCATGACTTTGATGGTGAAAGCTTCAGTGTGACTCCTGCAGTGTCCTGAAAATTCCTGTGTGCTCACCATTTTCATCACAAATAGAAGCCCTAGAGTTACAGAACATAAAACCAATGCAAAATGTAATCAATATTAGTAAACAGTGCTAAGATTTCATTACATCACCATCTTAGATATTTAAAGTTAACATGAGGAAAGTTCAGGTCAAATAAACAAAATCAAGCACTTTCCTTTTTTTAAATTCATTCACAAGGACCATTTTTGCTATTGTCAGAGGACAAAAAAAAAAAAAAAATCTCAAAACCTTTTATTTTTCAAATAGAGTCCTTGAAAAGAAGAGCTTCTCGGGCAGCCTGTCAGCAAAGTTTTATCTTGCCAGGCTACCCTTTTTTGAGGACTCAGACATGTGGTAGGACTGAGAAAAGATCCTTCTTTAGGTAGGTGAGGAAATATCAGATTTGGTAGGTGTTGGTCTTTTCACACATTTGCTCACACTGATCTTAAAGAAGAATTTTAGCTTTAATCCACCCTACAGACACAGGGAATAGTAAAAGCAGAGTTTCTGATCATGGTGGCCAAAGAGCTTATCTTTCAAAGCAGCACACTTCAGAAAATGGAGAGAGTCTCTTAAAATTACGCCAGTGCAGAGAGCATAACCCAGAACCATGGCCATGCCTGGAAAACTGAGACCTCTGGTCATCTTAATTGTGAAGGGGATGGCAATTAAAAATGGAAGGCTAATAGAATCTATTAGAACTGAAGGGCTAGGGTTTAGTTTGGCACACAGTGATATTTATTTGACAAATCTGATTAATAAATATGAAGCCAACCTCCTATATTAATGTGGAAGGTGAATAATTTGATTGGAGTTATTAAGACCATTAAAACTGATTGCTTTAAGATTTGTTGTTATTCTGTTAGATTAAAAGATAAATCAATGTCAGCGTTTCACTGGGACCCTCCCAACTAAATCAATCAATGACTAACTTAGTGTGTGCCTTCTGTTTCCAGTCATTTTGGTTTCATCTTCACAGGCTGATTTTGCCCTTGAAAGTTCTATTATGTTGTTTTTATGTAGAATGTGAACCATGTCACTTCTTCCATGATAGCTGTTGAAAATTTTCATTCAAAAATATGCAGTTACTTTGCTTGGTGGAATTGAGACCTTGCACATTTTTAAGCCACTTAGAAGAAATGTATGCATGATTTATAGAACAAGCAAACAAAGCATGACCTTTCCTGAACTGATTAACAGTGCTATTCTTCAGAATGGCAGTTTACTATAGATTCACTCACACTGAACGATTTTATAAATGTGTATAGGGTATAATACAAATACGTAACATGAAAATATAATGGGCTTGAAATAAAATTTGAGCCAAACATTTATATTGTACTACTATAAGAAAGAAAGCTGAAATGATTTTCCCTAGCCCTATATCCTAGGCATATAAGAACCCCACCTTGTATAAAATTCAAGAATGGTGTGTAAGAAATTTTTATTTGTAATTTTAACATGAAAATACCTTTCATTTTTAGTTATAGATGATTTCCACACACCATAAATTGATACCCGCCTCAAAACGGAGTAGAGTTTAATCCACCTAAAACTAAGTATGGGTAGATAGATTTAAAAAAAATTTTTTTTCTGACACATTTTGTTTCCCTTCCTGCGACCTAGAACATTATGTGAACATAAGAAGAATAAAATATGAAGTCATTTGGAAATCAATTCTAACTTCTCAGGTTGGCACTTTTGCAGTCGCAGAAAGCACTTTGAAACAGTATAAAATTACAGTTCTTTTTATTTCCGTCTTGCTGGGTCAGGCTCTTTTAAATCAAATAAGATGGGTTTAGAATGATTTAGTTATCATACTTTTAAAAGAAGATGCATCCCAGAGCTCACAACATAGTAATAAAAGCCTCACACATGGAAGATGAACTCATATACCTGAAAATAACAGTCCTTTTTTGTCGATGTGGCCATGGCTGTTGGTACTGTTGACTCGAAGTGCCTTGAGGGAAGTCAGTTGCCTCTGAGCACCTCTGAGCACCTCTCTCCCCTGACTCCATGTGTTGAATGACAGCACTGGTGAGTGTTTCCTAAATGGAATGGAAATATATAAAACCCAAACTGTAACATTTTCAAGTTAAGAGAGTATTACTGTAGTTATATAATTTTACTTGCTTCCTTTGGTTAAAAAGCAGAATTATGTGAGGTTCCTCCTTTCAAGGAAATTCTTCAGAAAACCATGCTAAATATGTTCTTCCCTACCTTTCCCCCCACATGGTGTTTAACTTACCACAGCTTCATGCTCATAGGGACATTGAATAAATATTTCTGGTCAATAGTCACAAACCAAGTATTTTAAAGTCAACTTGTCTCTCCTCCAGCCCATTCATGGTCCTATTTCCTTTAATATGGAGTTAATTTTCAGATTGGACTTTGTTTCAGCCATTCTGTATTGTGTGAATCTCAACTTATTTACATGTAAGTATATATAAAGAAACACTGTTAACGTGGGGAGAACTATTCCTAGAAAAGAACTGAGAAGTAGGCAAAATCTCCTTTTGTGCCCTCCCTGCACATCCTTTTGAGCACTTCCCTCTGCTTCCCAAGGAAGTCACTATTTCCTCATTGCCTAAGCTTTTTCCTATAGCAGCAAAGAATGCAGGAAATGCATATTGGAGTTTTCTAACTGATGTTTTATATTTTAAACAAAACCATGGAATCACAATTTTGAAACAATGAATACCATTTAGCCATGCATATGGATGGCCCCAAATGAAAACATGACTGTCTCTTAAAATAACAATACTATTCAGACAAATAGACAAGCTGACCTTTGAAGAAGACTCAGTTAATATGATCATCTTTTATTTAAAACCTTCCACAATGACCATCTGAAATAAGACAGCAAAGGTCATGCCAAGGCCATATTTTAAATTTTCATCTTTAACCTAAGGCTATTAAAGCCAAATGAGATTTATAAAATGACCCAATTTTGTTTCAATATTCATATATGAGGAGAATTTCTCTTTCAAAATAATCCAACCCAGTTTTGCCCTGGATGAGTGAGGAGAGACACTGTAGACTTTTGCAAATTAATAGGACCCAGATATGGAGGAGACCGTTGGAGCTGCTGCACCAGAAACGATTTCCCTACTTCATCTGCCTATACGTTGTTGCTACTGATCTACTTTCTCTGTTCCCCATATCCTTAAATGAGAAACCACGGAAGCATGCAGTGGTCTCTCTTTATCTCATCTAGGGCATGGCCCAGCTGGTTTTCTTGGGAGCTCAGGTAGTCGAACATAAAATTATGACAGCAGAGCAATGGAAATAAAGCAATTTCCAATAAAGTAATGTGGATTTTTTTAAAAGGTGGGCTGAGAATCATTTCAGACTTGAAAGGCATGAAGCCATTTTAGTTCTAGCAAAGGACTCCAAGAAATAGGACAGAGAGAAGAAAGAGTGAGTGGTAATCCTTTTCAAATCACATTGCCCCCCAAATACTTCAAATAATTAAGTACAAAAAGAATCCTTAAGATAAATACAAATAAGAAGGAAAAATATCGGCTTCATGTCAGATAAAACACCGCCACCTAAATCACCAGAGGAAAAGAATTAAGTCTTCTGTCCTTGATAACAAAACCATACCGACTTTAAACTGTCCTAAAGCTCGGGAAAGAAGGTGTGGGGTTCATTCCTATAAGCACAGAGAAGAGTCTTCTTTTTTTCATGTATCTGGCTTTTTGACATTTTTCTGATGTGTCTCTTGTGAACGTTTTTTCTTTCAGATATTTTTAAGAACTAACTTCTTTTCTTTAAGTAAAATGACTATCATAAAACGGGTAGAATTGATTACTTTGAAGATTGATATTGTTAAGATTGATGTCATTTCTGTAGCCATATAGAATCAGAACAAAAATATAAGACAAGAAAAAAAGAACTCACGTTGCTTCTTTACTGATAATATACTGGCCTTTCCTAGAGGGTACTTCCCAGGATAATCTTAGGACTCTTTTTAATATGATGTGTTACATTTTCTGTTCTGAGTTAAGATACCTATTTCTCCTTGCCCCAAATCACATGAGTCTGTTTTACGGGGGAAGAGATGCAAGTAATTTGTAGCCACATTTTCTAAAAAAAATTTAGAGGTGGTATTAATAAAGTTCTTTTATTAGGGTAGGCAAGATTCCACTGAGATCACAAACTGCTCCCATATCTCAGTGGCTAAGCAGGACAAAATGTATTTCTTTCTAATCTATGTGTCCCACAAGGGTCGACAAGGGATTCTGCTATACAGTGTTACTCATGGATGCTGACTGCCAAAATTCAACCATCGTGAAGTTGGGCTATGTAGAATAGGTGTCTTTCTCAGTCCCTTCAGCGAGAGAGAGAGAGAGAGAGAGAGAGAGAAGAGAGAGAGAGAGGAAACTGAAAGGTACTGCTTTGGCAATTTCATGCTTGGCCTAGCACTGATATACATCACTTCCACCTACAACTCATTGGCCACAACTTGTTGCAATGACCTGCCTATCAAGAACACTGGGGAGCTTCATCTTCCAAGAAACTAAGACAGAAAGGAGAGCCGGATGTGGATGCATTCTGGACTTTTTTATTCTGTGGACATATACAACTGGCTAGAGAGAGGAGTTTGTGCTCTGTCACTGTGAAAATATAAGCTAAAACGTTAGACTGTGGCTAGATTGTGGTGAACGTTGACTCTTGGGCAAAGGGAGCTTGATCTCACAAGCAATGGCAGCCCACTTGTTTTTGAGCCTCAGAAGCTGCTCTTTGTACCATTGTAACACTCTGGGGATGGAAGCATTATCATTCGAAGTGGCAGTAAGGTAGAAGATGGAGGGATATAACTAGATATAAATATTTGATAGCATTTCTTCCAGAACGCCAATATTCACAATTCCTTTTTCTGACATTTCGCTAGCCTTCACTGAATTTGCTTGAAGTGTTTTCTTGACCGCCCCACTCCCACCTTATAGTCAGCCTCTTCCAAAAGTGATTTACTCCTCACCTAAAGCCCACACCTGCTTTCCTCCCACAGCCTAAGTTTGAAAAGTCATTTGCAATATTTATAGGGAAGTTATCTATTTAGTAGCTGCCTTAATAAAGTTATTGCAGTTCAGATGTACAATATGAATAGAGGTTGAAATTGGAATATTATGTTAATTATGCCTTTTTTAAAGGTAATGAGAGCTTGGAGGGTGTAACAGCAGTGAGATTGGGAAGTATCTGGAAAGTGCAGGAGAATCTAGATATAGTGCCTGAGAAAGTGGTTTAGGGTGGCATTTGAAAAAGATGAATTGGTAGTTTATATGAAAGTGTGTAAGGAAAAGTATAGAATGCTGCCTTTGGTGATATACATATCTTTTATATCGCATCAGGTTCATTCTTCATGTTACTGCCTGTTGTCTTTCTCTTTTTCCCTTTTTTTGTTGTAAAGATTTTATTTTTGAGTAATCTCTATACCCAACGTGGGCCTCAAGATCTAGAGTTACATGCTTTACTAACTGAGCCAGGCAGGGACCATACCAGTTGTCTTTCTAAAACACGATTCTATTCCTGTCCCTTCCCTGCTAAAATATTTATAGATCCTGATTATATGGAGTTGTATCTCCCAACATGTTCTTGTAGTATTACTTCACATCAAAGTATGATAGCCAAACACATTGGGAAATACTAGGTCACGCAAAGGTAATTAGTGTCTCTTCTAGATCTAACTGATAGTGAATCTCTATGAAATGGAATAGTATACAACGTTTTTTCGAAATTGCTCGACTATAAAAATCTTTTGTTTTTCTTTGTAGGTGCTCCTTATATGGAAATGACACATTGCAAATAATTTTGCACTGCTTACATAGAGTTTTGAATTGAATTCTTCATTGGCCTCACAGTGACATACAAACTGAATAGATTTTATTTCCTCCATAAATACTCTGATCGGAAAATGCAAACTGGTTTGGCAAGAGTAGGAAAGAATAAAGTGACTTATAATGGCTGTACTCCAGTAGGATTTGTACAGAGAGAGTGAAGTGGACACTTTTGAGAGCTCTTTAGGGCATTAAACACTGAGGCTGGGTGGTAGAATTGCTATGGAAGTAAGGGTTGTTACAATTCAAACATGATTCTCAGATCTCTCTCATGTAACTAGCTAAGAAGCATAGGAAAGGTGAAATAGGAACTAATAATAGGTCATATTTATTAAATAGCTATTACATTAAGAGCACCTGGGTACCTCAGTCGGTTGAGCATCCAACTCTTAATTTCAGCTCAGGACCTGATCCCAGGGTTGTGAGATCGAGCCCTGTGTGAAGCCTAGTTAAGATTTTCTCTCTGTGTCTCTCTCTTCCTCTCTCTCTCTCTCTCTCTCTTCCTCTTTCTCTCTCTCTCATTCTCCCTCTGCCCCTTTCCCTTGCTCATGTGCTGTCTCTCTCTCAAATAAAAAATAAAATAAAATATTTATTATGCCAGATAATGTTCTCAACTGTAATTACTTTAAGTCACTTAATTTTGAAAATGAATTTGAAGGTTTCTCAAAGGAGAGAACCAAGGCAGAGATTAAATAAATCATCCAAGATTTTCATCTTTTAAGTGGTAGAATTAGCACTTGAACTCAGACGTTTGGCTAAGAGCCTACGTTCTTGAACACTATGGTATGAAAAATGAATAAATAAACGGAAATTTTAAAAAATACATGTGGTGATAGAGTAGGATAGGGGATCGTTAATTTGGACATACAGAGTTTGTGGTACCTTTGGGCATTTAAAGAGAGAAAATAATTTAATATACAGCTCTATAATTCAAGTGAGAAATTTGGAGATACAAATTTAGAAATATTAGGCATAGAGATGGTCAAAGAAGCCAAATGTAATAGTTACAAAGGCTCAAGGGAATGCGTGGCAGCAACATAGTTTCATGTAAAAGGTCATTGGTTTCAGAGACCTAGAGGTCATTGGTGACCTTAACAAGAGCGATGAAGGGTGGGAAAAGAAAGCTAAGTTCGAGTGGGATGAGTAATGGGAGTTAAGGAAACAAAGATATTTTCAAAGAAGATTTTTCAAGAATTTAACTATAAAGTAGAAAAAAGTCAGAATAAAGTGTTTTTTTTCTTTATATGGGAGGAACTGAGTATTTTTAAAGCTAAGGGGAAGTGTTATTTTGAGAGGAAAGTAACAGAAAGAATATTCAATAGTTAAACCTCCCTGAAAAGACAGAAGAGAACAGAATCTGCTAAAAAAAAAGGGGGAAAGAGGCAACTTTGCCAAGGAAGAACATCCCCTATAATATAAAAGGAGAAGAATGAGTGCCCATGAACGTAGGCTCACAGGATATGTTGGGTGGTATGGAGGGGTACTATTTGAGTTATCAAGGCAACTAAAGCCAATAATATTGAAAAGTATTGATTATTGATTTATAGCACTGATCATCCCCACTTAATTTTCCTGTTTCATTCAAGTATATTTTATGCTTCTCAGTAAAAGTTAACAAATTTCCCACTATAAATCTTGCACAGAAGATTTGAAGGCCCTCTTCTTTAATTCTGGGTTTAATTCTGGGTTTGCTCACTCCGTTCACTCCATGCTTACAAGCCCATCTGTTCTTTCCCTTCCTCAACATTTTTTTAAGCTGCAATTATTTGAAAGATTTTGGGGGTAGGTAACATTTCTTCATTCCACAGAAGAAGTGCCTTAAGTTTTGATTGGCCTATTTGCCTCATTAACATCGCTATGTCCATTTTTTGCTTTATTATGGAGACATCTTGTGATGAACAAGACTGATCTGAATGATGCCTTCCATATTGAGAGTACTGTATAATGCTAATTTGTCATCATCAAATTGTTTATGTAGCCTCATCCCCAAGCCCTTTGGGAAATAATACCATGATCTTGATACAATATTTTTAAATTTTTTTTTAATGTTTATTCATTTGTGAGAGACAGAGAGTGAGTGGGGGAAGGGCAGAGAGAGAGAGGAAGACACAGAATCCAAAGTAGGCTCCAGGCTCTGAGCTGTTAGCACAGAGCCTAACGTGGGGCTTGAACTCACTAACCGTGAGATCCTGACCTGAGCTGAAGCCAGACGCTTAACCGACTGAGCCACCCAGGCACCCCGATATTGATACAATATTAATGAAGAGTTACAAACTGTATTGCAGTGTTATGAAAAAAAAAAGACAATTTTGAATTTTTAGAGTTATTTTTTCCAAATAATATAAAGTTTTTTCAAACTTTGTAAATTCTTACTACTAGATTAACTCATCATCAAAAACATGTTTCTGTAGAAATAGATTTTTTTTAAATAAATATAAGAACCTGCAAAAACTTTGATCTCTATCTTTAACACGATACTGAAATAGAAGAAGGAAAATGTGGAACAGGTGGAACAATAAAAGGTAATGAAAGTAAAAATGACAAATTTAAACTCCCAGCAAATAAAACTGAAGTCAAGTTTTTGCTGACTCAGCAGACAACTTTTATCAGATTCTGTGTTCCAGATAGGAAAAAGCATATAAGCATTGTCCCCAGCAGGACCTAATAGGATCCTGGGGCAAACCTTTCAGTTTGATTTTAAAATATTAGGTATTAGTGTTTTTTGTTTGTTTGTTTGTTTGTACTCCTTTTTCTCCTCCATACTCTGGATTACCATCTTTCTCCAAGTCTTCCTTTGTAATGGCATCCATATTTCTTATGTATTCTGTTTCTTCATGGACATCTAAGAGAGTATCAGGGCACCTAGGTGACTCAGTGGGTTAAGTGTCTGACTCTTGATTTTGGCTCAGATCATGATCACATGGTTTGTGAGTTTAAGCCCCACATCTGGTCTGCACTATCAGTACAGAGCCTGCTTGGGATATTCTCTCTCTCTATCTCTCTCTCTCTCTCTCCCTCTCTCCCTGCCCCTCCCTTGTTTTCTCCCTTCCTCTCTCTCTCTGTCTCAAAATAAATAAATGAACTTAAAAAAATTAAAAGAACATTCAATAAATACAGATTTCTAAAATCACCATGGTTTTGTTCTGTTCTTGTTAAAAGATTTGTCCTTGAATAAATTTCTGGAAAATTACCAACACAAGTGATATTTTTAGAGTGCTTACACTGAACGTTATAAATATATCTCCTAATTTAATTATTTTACTACCTTCAAAAATTATAGCTTAATTGGAGCAGTAATAAATGAATTATGGGAGTAAAGAAATTTAATACACAAAATCTCATATGACGTGAGAATAGTTAGCTCTGAACTACAAACAAGTCACAACCTGTTGATAGAACTTTCCTCTTTTACCAATAAACTCCTACAACCACTCAGAGTTTTAAACTTAGGATACTTTCTGGAATATATTCATGTTGCAATATATACATATACATATATATTTTTTTCAAGTTAAGGGTGTCTCCAGTTTTCAAAGCCAGGACCCACTTCCTATCCATGTATCTCAATGGAGAATGTAAATTTTGTAAAAGCTTATGTAGCTGTAATTTTGAAAATTGACAATACAACATGCAGGGTAGCTGCCTACAAGCATGAGACCCTTTGAGGGATATGAGAAGATACCAAAGTTGCTCTTTGCTAATTGTAGGAGTTCTTATATATTCCATACGTGTTCCTCACACTTATTCAAATGTCATCTTTTTTTTTATCCTTAATACAGATGATCCTATAGTGAACCATCTATGTTCTGGCTTCTGTGATCATTTAAAGACTGTGTAAAAGTTCGTGCATCGTGTGTAGTCACAGAGTAATATTAATTAATTCACGTGCTTATTCATTTCAGTGTTAAATACTTACTGACAACATATGTATTGGATGTTCTAAGCAAGGTCTTGAAATGCAAAAACTGAGTTTCCTTCCAGAAGATCATGATTTAAATGGGAGCACATGCATATACCTTAAAGCTCTAGGAACTAGATGTTATACAGTAGTTGTATGGACAAAGTTCCTTCAGAAATCAAGGGAAGGTTAAAATTACTTCTAACAGATCCAGGTCTACCAAAAGGCGAAAATTAAGCTCATCCTGAAAGTCAATATAGATGTTTCACGTGCAAGAGAACTGAGAGATATTTCAGGCAAAGTATACCAGGCCATTTTCTATCACCAGCTTATTCACTGCTAGTCATATTCCAACACGAGTACACGTACTGGCTGACTGGAGTCTGGTGTCTGTGTATCAGGAAGGAAGAAAAATGATGAAAATGCTGTCTTGGGGGTAATCTTTGTGAAGTTAAGACATTTTTATTTTGTTCTGTAGGTGATAAGGCACTTGTTGGGATGAGCCCCTGGTGTTGCATGTAAGCGATGAATCATGGGAATCCACCCCCAAAACCAAGAGCACACGGTACACACTGTATGTTAGCCAATTTGACAATAAATTATATTAAAAAAAAAGAAAGAGTCAACAATACGTGCTTGAGCAGAAAGTAACATGAATATCTGTTGGTTGGTCTCAGGAAAATAACTTTGGTAGCAGTGTTGGGAGGAGACTTCAGTAGCAAGAGACAATAGCGTGGAGGCCAAATTTGAAGACAGTTGCAAACGTCCCAGATATATATATATATATACATTTATATATATATATATATATATATGTATATCCATATATTATATATTCACATCCAATGTCCCAGATACATGTGTGTGTATATATATATATATATATATCCATATATATATCCATATATATTATATATATATATGTATAATACATATGGATATAACGAAGACCTCAGTTAAATTCTGGGTGGAAAGGTGTTTGCAGAAGAGGTTACTTAAAAAAGGGTCATTCATGTAATACCTAAGAAGGCCATTTCCTGTTGAGGACGGAGAGATTTTGATTCCTAAATATGGATGTATTTTGAAAAAACATACCAAATAGATACAAGTCTTTGAATAAAACTGATGATAAAGGAAAGAAGAAATCAGAGAAGTAATACAAGCAAAAGGGGAGGAGGGTATTAGGAGATTCCTTAGAGTGTTTGTTTGCTTAATAGAAGAAGTTGGCTGGTCTATAAAAGCATTAAATCTACATTTCATCTATGAAGTAAGCACGTAGATGATGTGAAGTTTAGGCATGAGGTGGGTGACATCACATTTTGGACTGCCTCTCTGGGACTGCTTTAAGAAGCCACCAAGTAAAGTGAAATTATTTATTTATTTATTTATTTATTTATTTATTTATTTAAAGTGTTTTTTTTTTTTTTATTTGAGAGAGAGAGAGAGAGAGAGAGAGAAGAGAGAGAGGGAATGAGTGGGGGAAGGGCAGAGAGAGAAGGAGAGAATCCCAAGCTATCAAAGAGAGAGAATCCATGCCGTCAGCATGGAGCCCTATGTGGTGCGCAAATTCACAAACCTCGAGGTCATGATCTGAGCTGAAATTAAGAGTCTGACGCTTAACTGACTGAGTCACCCAGGCACCCCTTGAATATTTATATTTTAAAACCTAATGGAGAGGAATCTCCAGTTAACATTGGAGAGGAGCATTTTCAGGAGTATGAAATCTTATTTGTGCTTTAAGTGCTGAATTTTTTTGTAGGCAGCAAAACCTGTGGAGGTTGACTCTCCCCTTGTCTGGATCTGGATGCGTGTTGAACGGGGGGCGGGGGGTTAGTTAAGCACAAAGCAAGCACACAAACAAAACGACAAATTGACATAGCATCAAATTTGTTGACTGAGAATGAGGTTTGCTAACATTTTCATTGCTTCAGTATCCTTGCGGGGGTTGCAGCTAGGTTGAACCAGAAGAAAAATGAGACTTACTGTTTATAGGCAGGTGGACAATAGCAAGGCTAATAATGTATGGCAAGCCTGACCACGACCTAATTCAATGTTATTAATTATTTTTCAGACTCAAGATGTTTGGGTGCTGCTGTCAACGAAAGCACAAGACTAGATAAACCCTAGTGAGAAATATATGGAGCTTTGCAACCCTAGGTGTTACTGGAATTCTTACCTCAGGGGAAAGGAGACCATATAAAAATAAATTTGTTTTAAAATCCTCAAGGCAGACATTTAAACATGTGCATACCAAGCTACTATTTTTATATGTATTCTGTTTGTTTGTTTGCTTGTTTTAATTAACATACCATGTAATATCAGTTTCAAGTGTACGATATGGTGAATCAACACTTCCAACACTTCCTGGTGCTCATCACAAGTGCATTTCTTAATCCACATCACCTTTTCAACCCATCCTCCCACCCATCCTCCCTCTGGTAACCATCATTTTGTTCTCTACAGGTAAGACTCTGGTTTTTGGTTTGCCTCTCTCTCTCTCTTTTTTTCTCTTTGCTCATTTGTTTCTTCAATTCCACATAGGCATCCATCTTGTTAGAGCCTTCATTTGTGTCGTGAGGTCTTACTGGGAAATATGCTATTCTTGTTATGGAGTACAAAGGTACTAAATGCCTGTCACTACACATTTAACGCTCGTGATTGTCTAATTTTACCCACTGGACACTGTAAGTTTCTCCAGTTCCAGGCTGACTTTGTACCTCTAGATATACATAGCAAGAATTCAGAATTCATGACTTGTTTGCTTGAGGCCACTTTAGTTGAAAGTGAAGATGGTAATTTTTATGTGCTATATTTTCATGTTATTGCAGAATCTCCAAACCCCCTTTGGATTACTTAAATCTGTTTGAGTGTTTGCATTACATATCATTGAGGAATTAGTCTTCAGGGCAGTGTAGGCTTCGTCCCCTACAGAGGAAGACCTGATGGCTTACAGTTTTGCTTTTATAAGATTCTGCAGTCAAGCTTTCTCAACACACTTGTAATTGAGCCTGGCACACAGAATTGTAACTCTTAATGTGATGGGTTGCATCATTTTTCACCTTTTAAAATTTCCTCAATGACTCAAATCCTATGGCCTTTGAAATGTGTTTTAACTGGAAAGATGTAAACAGCTAATTTCACTTGACCTTCAAATGTTCCTTCCTTTCTCATTTCTTTGGTGTGAATATAGCACAGCCTGTTAGTATCCTCCTGTGAAGGGGTATCCACCTTCCCCCAGCTCCTCTCCCTCGTGATGCCACTCATGCTTCGTCAATACTGACAAGCAATTATTAGTCTTTGTTTCCTTTACACTGTATATTGGCAAAACAATCATTGAAAGGAATTGTAGAGGTGGAAACCATTATCTTTGCACTATTGTGGTAACACAGTTTTCAGGCTTGCTGAGAATATCCATTAGTTTTGTCCTCTTATCTAAAAATGATTTCTTCTTTGCTTTGTATTTGCTCCAGGAGTTGAATATTTCACCAACGTCTGCCACATTAGAGACAGATACTTTTATTTCTTCAATAGCTGGCATCTTTTTCTTTCGGCCTTTGTTCCAGGCTTAAAGGAAGGTATTCTCAGTTCATTTCAATTCCAGTTGTATTAGCTGTAATTTGGATACTCTTTTAAAAGCCCATTTGACTCTCCAGAGCTTTTTTTCATCTTTTTTTTCCCTATTAGTATTGTCTTGACCTCAGTCTACTGAGGCAAACTCATCCGGAAGTGTGTTCATCTAGACTGAGCACATACACAGAGAGAAGAAGAACACTTAGCTAGGTCCTTTACTCAAATTACAGCGAAGAAAATTTTGCCTTTGAAGTTTTGATTACATGAGGCCTTGGAAGTCGAGCAAGGTTTTCGTAGCAAAATTATTCTTTCAAATTTTATGATAGACTCTCAAGTTCAGTCATTACTTAACAGTTTACCTTGTGGAAATAAACTGAAACCACCCAAATGAGAACAAACAGTGATTCAGTGCTTGGAACTGCAAGTGAGTCAGCCGCCATCCTTTGAGGTAGGCAGAGACTCAGAGACAGCTAGGGGAGAGAAGAGCTTTTTGGTGATAAAAAATAGAAGGGTTTAGGTATGGTCTGATTGGAGGTCATTGGCATGGGGAAGCTACAGGTGAGCTATCTAGAAGCAGGGCATCCTATTTGATTGTTGGAAGAGCATATTTGGCTTTCTCTGATTCGTCCTGTGTTGGGAGCTAGGCAAAAATTTGGAAGGTGGCAGTCATTGACCACGTCCTGATAGTTCTGAGCCAATTGCTACAGAGATTATGGCCTAGTTTCCCAAGGCTACCGACGAGGCTCTGGGTTAGTGTTCTATTGTCATATATGATCTTGCTATAACCATTATCTGAATCTCTAGAATGCATCTTTTCTGGAAATAGATTTTTTAAAAACATCAAAACCTAGCAATAGCAATGCTTTAAAATTTTTTTGACATTTATTCATTTTTGTTACTTTTTTTAAATGTTTATTTACTTTCGAGAGAGAGAGAGAGAGAGAGAGAGAGAGAGGAGGGGCAAAGAGACACAGAATCTGAAGCAGTTTCCAGGCTCTGCACTGTCAGCACAGAGCCTGACACAGGGCTCGAACTCACAAACCACGAGATCATGACCTGAGCCAAAGTCTGACGCTTAAGGGATTGAGCCACCCAGGTGCCCCAACATTTATTCATTTTTGAAGAAAGACAGAGAGAGAGAGAGAGAGAGAGAGAGAGAGAACAAAAGGGGGAGGGGCAGAGAGAGAGGGAGACACAGAATCCAAAGCAGCCTCCAGGCTCTAAGCTGTCAGCACAGAGTCGGACAGGGGACTTGAACCCACGAACTGTGATATCATTACCTGAGCCCAAGTCAGATGCTTAACCAGCCAAGTCACCCAGGCACCCCAGCAATGTTTTGTACTATGCTTAAAAGTGATTGAGAACTATTTATATATAAAGGTTGGGTGGCTATTTATTTATTCTTTTTTTTTTAACCTTAACGAGTCTGTGAAAAAATAAAAATATGTGATCGAGAAAGTGCATTTTACAAATGGCTCCTGTGAAGAAACTTCTCTTGTTTTTTTTTTTTTTTTTTTTAATTTTTTTTTTCAACATTTATTTATTTTTGGGACAGAGAGAGACAGAGCATGAACAGGGGAGGGGCAGAGAGAGAGGGAGACACAGAATCAGAAACAGGTTCCAGGCTCTGAGCCATCAGCCCAGAGCCCGACGCGGGGCTCGAACTCACGGACCGCGAGATCGTGACCTGGCTGAAGTCGGACGCTTAACCGACTGCGCCACCCAGGCGCCCCGAAACTTCTCTTGTTAATCACGGCTTTGTAGTTTACACGAACTAGAAAATGTCATTCTGTCTCTCCAAAATATATTTTATTAACAAATTGTTATTTATGTGCTCTCAGTTTTTAAGGTTGTCAAGTCATTGTAATCTCATAAAAATGAGTAAAAAAAAAAAATCCAGGAAAAAATACACAATTAGAAGTCATCAGGGTTGTCAAGATAGTGTAGAATTTTCAGAGAGATGATGAAAGTAAGTTTTTCCCAGACATGTAATTTTGTATCATTTATACCACAGGGACAAGAAGTGAAGGAGAGTCCCCGTGAACCATAATGTTGTGTGAGCAGGCAGGAACTGGCGAGTGTTTGCTTCTATCTAGCACTTACATATGTAGATACCATTCCTTTTAAGAAGAAAGGGTGCCTGAGTTTTAAGAGTCTTTGGTGAGATACAGAGAGGTGATTATCAAGGAGAAAAACCGCCTGCTGTACAGTACCGTAGATTCCTTTTTTCCAGCCTATTTCTACTACCTTCAAGTTAATACAAAGGTATATTCAAAATCATTATGTAAAACATTCCTCAGCTTCTTTAATCATAGCGTAGATATGACTATTGATTAATGTATTTCTAAGGATTGATTGAAATCCATGGCTGTTTTCATCTTATTTTCTCCCTCCTTCTTCACATAGGCAATTATATTATACTATTACAAATAACAAATTGCCAATAGAGTTTTTTTAAGCTATTGTATCGATCATTTCTGGATTATTCTTTGTAGATTTATATGTGAAGGAAAATGTCATAAGTGATTAGTCAATATTTTATAGTGGATGAAAATTTTTAGATGGTTTGTTTGTTTGTTTGTTTTTCTGGGGCACCTGGGTGGCTTAGTTGGTTGAGAGTCCAACTCTTCATTTCAGCTCAGGTCATGATCCCAGGGTTGTGGGATCAAGTCCTATGACAGGCTCTGTGCTGAGTAGGGAGTCGGCTTGGTATTTTTTCTCTCTCTCTCTCTGCTCCTCTCCCCCACTTTGCTCTCTCTCAAAAAAAACTTTTTTTTTTCCTACTGGAAAAAAATTATTCTCAACAGATAATTAAACTTGGCACAGATTATGTAACTGAAATTTAGATTTTTAACTCAAATTTGAGCATAGGCATAAATTTATTCTGCATTTTTGGATACTAAGAATATAATTTTACATATTTACATATATGTATATTTTCTATTGGCAAATTGACTTTACTAATCATACAATGATAAATATCAAGGATTGAATAGTTGAAGATAAGTTGTTATAGAGATAAGTTTGCAGACGCTTATGCTATTCCAAATCTCAAATAAAATATGAGTGAATCTTAGTCATAGTGGCTACTGTCATTCTTTCCATTGTGTTTGATTACAATAGTAAGTAGGAAAAAAAAAGACATCCCTTTTTGTTGACTGAAATGCCCTGCAGGTGTAAAATAAAGTGCCAAACTTAAGGCCTTTTAGAGTGGAAAAAGTTCCAGAGTGAATTCTCCAAGGATGTGTAGCTCATTGTACTCAGCGTAAGGATCTAACATTCATGGTATTTTTACACTTGGATTGAACTATTGATGAAAAAGATGAAGCAGAGAGAGAGAAGATACCTGGAGAGTAGGAAAGATGCCCATAAAATGAACAAGATTACAGAAAAAGAATTGATTCTGAAAAGTCCACAGCCACAGAATGAGTCAGATTCATACAGCGAGACTTAATCTGGACCCATTCTCTCTGTTCTCAGTTCTTTTCTGGTAAGGCATTTTGGTCAAAAAATTTTTCTCACTTCTTTTACCTTCCAGGGATTGACAATACCAGTTGGCAGAGATAAACATGAACAATGGGCATGATTTTTATTGCTTTCTGTTTAAATGGAAGTGATTTTCACCTTGAACACAGAATATACTTCTTTGATTACAACCTCCAAAACATACCCAGAAATTAATTGTGCATGCTTAGGAGTCTTAGAAATGAGAGACTTAATCTCTCTCTCTATATTTGACCTTTTCTTATTTTATTTTAAGTGTAAAAACTGAGGGTTTGCAATCAGAGCAGACTAAATTGGGCAGCTTGCAAAACTAAAAACCAGACTGAACATCAATTGTTTAGGGTAATATTCCATGTGACTTTATTACTCACTAGTTAACGGTCTTGGCTAGACTGCCTTCTTTATCCAGTATTGCATAAGTTCCAAATAAACCTGGCCTCTGAGTTCCTTGAATGAATACAGACTGATAAGCATCTTGGCCAGTAATATCTGATAGGCCTTTCTGGAGCTCCCTCTCTATTTCTCACTGACTTCCATATGTGCGATAAAATACCACATCCTTAAAGAGGAAATTAGGTCCCTTCTTCATACTGCCTGCTAGCTCTATGCCTTCGCTTATTCATTTGTTCATTCATTAAATCAGTCAGTTTCATTTACTAAGGTTCTTCTATGTGTTAGGCTCTATTCTAGAAACTTGAAGACCTTAGTGAACAAAACAAAGACACCTGCCCTTATGCAGCTTATAATCCAGGTAGGGGAGCAAAAGAACAGGTAATAAGCTCTAAACATTATATTTATTTATTTTATTTTTTAATTAAAATGTTTGTTTTGTGTATGTATGTATTTATTTTGAGAGAGAGAGAGCATGCAAGTATGGAAGGGCACAGAGAGAGAGAGAGAGAAAATCCCAAGGAGGTTCCGTGCTGTCCGCACAGAGCCTGATGCAGGGCTTGAACTCATGAGCTGTGAGCTCATGACCTGAGCCGAGTTCAAGAGTCCCATGCTTAACCGACGGAGCTTCTCAGGTGCCCCATTATAATAAGCATTTTAAATAAGCATAAAGAATGTCAGAAAATGAAGTACACAATGGAAGATGGAAAGCAAGGGAAGCGAGTGAGGACGTGTGGTGAGATGGGACTCATCACTGTGTTCAACCGTTTAACCCGCACAAGCCTCAGTAAGAATGTGAGATTATAGAACAGACAGGAAAAAGGCAGAGCAGAACTGATAAGAGAGAACTAGCAGAGGGAATAGAATAAAAACTCTAAGTTGGCAGCACAACTGGTGTTTTCACAGGAATAGTGAGGAGGTCTGTCAGAGACAAGAGTTGAAGAGAAAGAAAATCATGAAATGAAAGTAATCAGCTGACAGACAGCCTTGTGGGTCATTGTCCTGACTTTAGCTTTGGCGCAGAAAGAGATGGGGAGCCGTTAGAGAGTTCTGACCAGAAGGGTAGGATGTCCTCACTTAGGTTTTAAAAGGCTATTCTGGTTGCTGCTTGAGAATTGGTTCTAGTGACCAAGTGAGAGACTATGAGGAAGCCATGGTTAACTGCAGAGGAGACATGTGGTGGACCAGGCTATAGAATTCAAAATGGTAAAAGTGGTAAGATTCTGGAAGTGTTTGAAAGTAAAGTCAGGAGTATTTCCTGACACATAGGATATGAAATACGAGAGAAATAGTGAAATCAAAGAGTACCAAGTATGTCTACTTTTCATTAACTCATAACAACCATCGTATTTCAGGCCTCTGTCAGCTGTTACCAGGGATGCTGGAAAGATACTGTCTGGTCCTTCTGCTTCCATCCTCATTTGCTACATTTCATTCTTACTACAGCAGCAAAAGTGATGTTTTCAAAATAAAGATTACTGAAAACTACATTAATTTTGTATACTTAGTAAAAATCATAACATCCTTAACATGAAGTTTAAGGTAAAAAAGAGTAAATAAGATCTATTTACTCTTCCTTCTGACCTTTTATCTAATCTCTCTCCTTCTTTCTCACTATGCTTCATTCACCAGCTGCCTTCTTGTCTCTTCTTCGAAGAGGACGAGCTTGTTGATTCCTGAGGATCAGTGTTGTTCTCTTTGATGGAAAGTTCTTCCATCAGAGTTTTCTGCGGCTCATTCCTTCACATGCTTGTTATTGACTACGTCATGTCCTCTCCTGAACCTGTCCTTCTCTGCCTTTTCTTTCTCTGCCATCAGCTCCCCAAAATTCATTGTCTCCTCTTCTTACTGGACTCAAGATTGTCTTGATTTAATAGGGTTGTGATTCCAGGCCAATGGATCAGGAGAGGAAGTGGGAAGCACCAGTTTTCATTAAATACTCCCAGCTGGGGTTCTTCACAGCCTTTTCACTTTGTTGCTGCAAACAGCCTCACAGTGAATTTACATAACACCGAAGATGAAAGAGAGTTAGCCAGCCTTGTTCTCTGAATAACATGGAGGAGTACAGCCTACCTCACCATACCTGCATGGTACCATTATGTGAGCAAGAAACACATTTTACCATGTTTAATAGGGTCTCCATTACACTTTTCAGGGTCTATTTGCTACGATTAGCCTTACTAGTGTAATGCACAATTCAAAATAGCACTTATTTTGTCATATTACTAATTGGGATCTGACTTTATCTTTTTGCTTACCTATTATTTAAATATTAGTCTTTGTCTTCCTCCTGGAAACATAAGCTTCAGAGAGGCAGAGACTAAAAACACCAGACTGAAGCATTCTGAATACGCCAAAATCCATGAGTCTGCAATGATCAACACATGAAATAAAACCTGATTTATCATTACTGGAAATGTCTATTATTCAAATGTCTATTATTATTTCTTTTTAAGAAATTTGAAAACAAACAAAGAGTTAAGCATTTTTACTATGTTTCACTATCAGGCACATTTCAGGATAATAAAAAGCCTCAATTGATGAGGAAAAGTTCTTTATAGAGGATAAATATAGAAGAAATGTTAATATGAGAAAATCTCCATTATGCAATCTTAGGGAAAAAATTGATTCAGGCAGTGAGTGTTGACTTATGCCAAAATATTATATCAAAGGTTGATAGGAAATTTACCAATATATGTAATGATAGCAGAATGTCAGGTTACTTGATAGTAAAACAGTGAGCATGTACAACTTTACAATGAAAATGTCAAGCTATCACTACTTTGACCCTGTGATCAAAATGAACTTCACTTCTCTTTCCATGTAATGAATTGTGAGGAATGTAGACTCACTAATGACGTTTTCTTGCCAAAATCTCTAATCTGATTCTAATAAATCCTTCAGATATAACTTTATATGTAATACGTTTGGTAGATTAACTAAATAAATGCCATCAGAAAAAAAAAACAATCAGAAAATTCCAGAAGAAAACAATCACAAATCGAGAAATTGGGGTATCTTTGAAGACAGCTGGCTTATGGGTCTCTTCAGTAGGTCAATATCGTGGAAAAATGACGCCATTATTATAGACTGAAAGATAACTAGGACAGGGTTTCTGCTTGTATCAATGGGACCTATGGTTCAGATTAAACCAACCGTAAAGAACAAGTAGAAAATATGGTCAACATGCTAAAAAGATGGTTCGCAGGTGTTGTCGAACTACCAAGATGATGAGAAATTTCAGGGCTATGGGAAAGATGGAAGCCTGGCAGCTGAAAGCTACCATGAAAAATCAAGCTCACTAAGGAGGAGGGGACTTATGAAACACTTCACTTTTTAGAAAGAAAGAACCCTAGGAGTAGGAATGAATAGTAAAGACCCGCCATAACAGTAATTGAAGCTCAGCTCAGAATCACCTCAATCTTTGAACAGAGGAATGTAATCTGAGATTGCTCATGTCATTAGCTTACCTGTTTGTAAAAAGTAAAAATACTGTTATGACCTTTCCAGAAGAAGATGACATCACTCAGAGCCTTAAATATCTGTATGTATAAATTGCTCATATATGATTTCCAGTAAAATAAAAATAACTTGTCATTGTGAAAAAAATTCAACTTAAGACATGTGTAGGAAAGAAAAATTTTTTTTCTTTCTTTTGGGGTTCTTGGCCTGGTCCTATAATTAAATTGACATATGATAGATTAACAGGAGAAAAACATTTACTTTCATATGCATGAGAGCTCATAAAAATATGAGACTCAGAGAAGTGACCAAAGCAGACAGATTTTATGCCTTTTAGACAACAAAATAATACATTCCCCAAAATTGAGAAGACAAAGAAGTTTGGATTTGGAGTAGTAAATTAGAGAAGAAGTAACAAAGTTCATTTCTACAGCCTTCTCAGCCTTAAAACTCCCCATCCCTGGTGATGAGGATGTCTCTTTCTCCTCATGCAGAGAGGGTAACTTTTGTATGAGAAATTTATTTCTTGCTTAAAGGGAGATAAATGAGAGTCAGTGTGTGTTTTCTGCACAAATTTTTTCCTAAGTAACTTTAATTCAAAATAATCAGTATGCCAAATTGGCATATTTGGGGGCAATCCCCCCCGACCCCCACTACATGTATGGAACAAAAAACAACCGAAACCTAATGTGAGTCTACTCTTGTGGATATTGGTATAGAGACATAAGACTACGATCCCATTTTCAGGGAGTTAAAGGCAAGATTGAGACTTGCAGCAGAGAAATCAAAGCTAGAGAAAGAACTGAAATGGTAACGGTCATAGGAAAACCACAATACCTGGGGCAGATGACTTCAATAACATATTCAACACACAAGAAAAAGAAAAGTGGTGCACTGAACACTAGGTTAAAAACAAAATGTGTGAAGCAACATCTAAAAGGGCAAAATGAAAGAAACTTCAGAAGACACAACACAACCAAAAAAATCCTCCCAAAAAGAAAAACAAACAAAAATAAATAAATAAACAAATACATAAATACATAAATAAATAAAGGTATGATTGGAATTCATGAAGAAGTAATAAAAAGTGGAACAGGAACAATATTTGAAGACATAATGAGTATGAATTGCCCACCAAGCCATTGATTTAAGAATCTCTACGGACTCGTAGAGAATAAATACAAAGCGAATCACACCTAGGCGCACTGTTGTAAGACTGCTGGATACCCAAACTCAAAGAAAGATATTGAAGGTTGCTAGAGAACAACAACAACAACAAACCACATGATCATCAAAGGAACAACAAGAAACCTGAAAGCTGACCTCCTGACAGAAGCAATGAAAACAAAAGACAATATAATGATACTTTCCAAGTGATTAAAAAAAACAATGCTTACCTCGGATTCTATCCTCAGTGAATATATCCTTTAAAAATAAAGGAATACTTAAGGCATTTCAGATAAGCAACATTGAGAAACTTTGCTCCAAGCAGAGCTGCCCTGAGATAAATATTAAGAGAAAATTTTCAGGTTGATGGAAGGTGACCCCACAAAGAAGTCTGATAACTGAAAAAGTAATCAACAGTGGAGGCAAGAATGTTTACATGAATAAATCTCAATGAATATTGACTGTACAAAAGAGTAATAATGTTTTGTAGGGATTAAGATATACATATAAAATGAAATTATGCAGCAAAAATAGCACATGGGAGGGGGAGTAAAAAGAGTTAAAATGTCTGTATATCTAAGAAGTGAATATACAAAGTAATAGCATATTAGAATGTAATAACTCAAGGATGTAAGTTGAATGAATCCCTAATAATGTAAAAATCTATCAGTAAAGCTCTAATAGAAAGAAAAATTGAAAATGTAATGAAACTATAAGCAATCAGAATCTTTAAACCAAATTCATTAGCATCTTCCTTAAATGTAAATGAACTAAATGCATCAAAAGAATAACATCATACTGTGCTTATGTAATAATATGCTGCTTATAAGACAAATTTTAAATGTTATACTAAATAAAAAAGATGGAAAACGAAGGAATGGAAACATATCCTATGCCAGAACCGACCAAATTAAACTTGCTCTAGCTGCATTAATACAAAGAAGTATTAGAGATAAATAAGAATGCCATTGTGCTAAAAGTTCAAAAGATAAAATTATTCTATTTTTTTATGAAAAATATATGGATAGCAAAATCTACAGAAGTAAAAAGATACATAAAAACTCCACAGTGGTGATTGGAAATTTTAAATTTCCTTTAGTAATTGATAGAATAAGCAGACAAAAATCAGAAAAGATATGGAAAATTTGAAAACAGCTGATAAACTTAGCTGACTAATCCACTATTGCATCCCAAACCTGGAGATGATATATTCTTTTCCAGGGTACATGGGGGAGCTTTCAAAATTGACCACATGCTGGGAAATCTAGCGAGTTTCAAAATGTCATATGATCAAAAAAAATCACACAATCTATTCTCTTAACACAATTGAAATGTTAGAAACCCATAATAAAAAGATAACGAGGAACTACCCATATTTTGGAAACTTAAACAGGATACTTTTAAATAACTGATTGGTTAGTGAATAAATCATAGTAAAAAATTTGAAAAATATTTAACCTTCATGGTAATGAAATCACTATTGATCAAATTTGTGGAATAAAGCTAATGTAATGCTTAGAGGAAAAAAATTATAGCTTAAATGCAAATGTCTAATAAAGAAGATAGACTAAAGTGCAATTATCTAAAAAGCCATCTCAAAAAGCTAGGAAAAAGAATAATTAAACCCAAAGTAGGAAGAAAATGGCAAATAAGAGAACTGAAATTAGTAAAATAAAAAAAAAAAAAAAAGAAAAAGAAAAGAAGAGAGGACTAGGGAGATGACAATCAGAACCAAATGTTATTTCTTCAATAAAACTTATAAAATTGGTAATAGTTTTTGAAAATCATCAGGAAAAAAGAAGAGAAAAAATATCTAAATAATTAGTTTTAGAAAGGGAAAAAAGTAGGGGGGTATAACTACAGATCTTACAAACGTACAATGAAAATATTATGAAACACTTCATGGCAACTGGTTTGAAAATTATATAAAGGGGACAAATTTTTTAACTACATTTAGGCAAATGAAATTTAAAAGTTAGTATTTCCCTATTTGTTAATTAAACTTAATCTCCAATTACAAGCCTTCCTAACAAAGAAATCCTCAGATCCAGATGGCTTCTTTAGGCCCAGATGTTTATTGACTAGGAATAAACATTTTCAACTTTCCATGAATGTGTCCAGAGAATGGAAAAAAAGGGGACAATCTCCATCCTATTCTATGAGTCTGGTGTAACCTTGATAACAAAATATTGTACGAAATCCATAGAAAAGAAATAGTAGGGACCTATCTAACCATTAGCATTGATACAGAAGTACTAAATAGGATTATTAGCAAATTGGACCCAAACACGTGATGGATGGATGGATGATAGATAACTTATTTTAAGAAAATGAGTCTATTCTAGGAGTGTTAAGTAATTATAATATTTGAAAATATCTAAAAATAGTAAGTCACTGTATTATTGGAATTGAAAAAGAAAAGTTATAACATGATTATCCCAATAGTTGTAAAAATAGTATTTGCTAAAACTTGACATCTACAAAATTTGTTTGCAAACCAGAAATAAATCTTTAGTCTGATAATAGATAACTATAAAACACTTACAGCTAATATTGCAATTAATGATAAATTTTGAGATATTTCATCTGAGATCAAGATTAAATCAGGATGACTAGAGTCCTTCAACATTGTACTGGGGGTTGTGGCCAGTGCCAAAAAGACAAATAGAGGGGGAAAAAAAAAGATCTGAGAATTGGAAATGGAGCTATGAAATGCAAATGGTGAAAAATTCAGAAGAATGTATCAATATACTATTTGTACCAATAATATAGCAGATCTTTTTAATTTCAGCATATTATACAATGTAATTTGTATTTTTATACACCAGTCAAACATAATTAGGAAATGCAATGATGCTAAGGTTTTAAATAACATATAAATAATCAAATGTCTAGGGATAAATCTAACAAAAGATATGGGGCACCCTGGTGGCTCAGTTGGTGAAGCGTCTGACGTTGGCCCAGGTTATGATCTCTTGGTTCCTGAGTTCCAGCCCTGAATAGGGCTCTCTGCTGACATCACAGAACCCGCTTAGGATCCTCTCTGTCTCTCTCTCTGTCTGCCCCTTCCCCACTCTTTCTCTCTCAAAAATAAGTAAACATTAAAAAAATCTAACAAAAGCTATGACTTCTACACTGAAAACTAGGAAACATTGTGTACACAAGTTTAAAAGAAGACCTGAGTAAATGGAAAAAGGAAATACTATGTTCACTGAATGGGAACATTAAAAAATTACAGAGTATCAGTTTGTCTCAGGTATGCAATACCAGTAGATAGTTCCACTGACTTAATTTTTTTTTCACTGAAAGACCAAGGAAGTGCTGTTTCTGAAATATATAGTGTTATTGAAAGGACCAAGGAAAGCCAAGATACTTTGTAGAAAATTAAGGATGAAACTCTCAACATGGTGTTAAAAGATAGGATAGCAGTTACATTTTAGGAAGGAGAGTTGAGATATTCATTGAGAGGGGACGGACAGGGATACTTCTGAGATGCTAGTTTATTCCTTGTTAAGAATGGCAATTAAATAGCTGAGTTCAATAAGTAGTAATTCATTGGCTCTGTGCTTATAATTTAGGTGCTTTTCTGTGTGTATATTTCAATTTAAAAATGTTTAAATCATTAAAAGACACTACAGATGAGTGTTATGTGTGTTCCTTGATTTAGTTCTTGTTTTAAAAAGAAGCTGCAATGGGGGAGGGGAAGAAAAAAAAAAAGAGGTTAGAGTGGGAGAGAGCCAAAGCATAAGGGACTCTTAAAAACTGAGAACAGGGGCGCCTGGGTGGCGCAGTCGGTTAAGCGGCCGACTTCAGCCAGGTCACGATCTCGCGGTCCGTGAGTTCGAGCCCCGCGTCGGGCTCTGGGCTGATGGCTCAGAGCCTGGAGCCTGTTTCCGATTCTGTGTCTCCCTCTCTCTCTGCCCCTCCCCTGTTCATGCTCTGTCTCTCTCTGTCCCAAAAATAAATAAACGTTGGAAAAAAAAAAAATTAAAAAAAAAAAAAAAAACTGAGAACAAACTGAGGGTTGATGGGGGGTGGGAGGGAGGGAAGAGTAGGTGATGGGCATTGAAGTGGGCATCTTTTGGGATGGGCACTGGGGGTTGTATGGAAACCAATTTGACAATAAATTTCATATATTAAAAAAATAAAAAGAAGCTGCAAAAAGATTTTAAGTACTATTAGGGGAATTTGAATGCAAATTTTTGCATTCAATGATAATAAGGAATTCATATTAATTTTGTTAAGTGTAACAATGGCACTGTAGCTGGACTGAAAATGTTTTTATTTTTTGTGGCAATATATTTTAAGATATTCAGAGTCAGAAACACACAATGTTTGTAACTTACTTTAGAATATTTCTGCAAAGTAACTTTTGATACAGAAAATATGGCAAAATATTAACCAGTCCTGAAATTCATTTACGGTTACATGCTTTTTCATTACGCTCTTCAGTGTATTTTTCAAAATGCATGAAAAATTTTATTATAATAATAAAAACTAAGTAAGAATGTAGACTAGATTAGTTCTCTGTAGAATATTTGCCTCATTTGGGTGATTATTATTTATTGAATGCATGTGTGGATGGATGTATAAAGGACAAACTGAATTAAAGCCAATCTGCAACGCAACAAAAGGGGAGTTATTTCTGAAATTCAAAATGAAGTTTTAGTAATCAATAAATAGGATTGAGTATGATTATAGCAAAGCTTTGTAACCAGCATGTTGCTGAAAAAGAAATGATCCACCTGAATGTTTCCTTAACTGAAGGCTTTACAGCAGCATTTTTAATCTCATAAATTTGATTTTTACTAAATACATATATTTTTCATGATTCAGGTTGTTTGTCCTTGGAGTGAGGGGCTACTCATCATCTAAGATGAGCTCTCAGACTTCACCTGTACAGATAGACACTGCTTATGGTTGAGTCTTTCCTGAACTGTTCCTGGGTTATAGCCTAGGAGTTAGTGCAATTTTTCTCTGTTAATCCTGATATCTGGATCCTTTTGTTTGATATGTCCTTTTGTTGTAAAATGCAGCCACTGGTGTAGAGTGGGGCAGGAAAACACATCAACTAATTCTTGGTTTCTAGTGACTAGGAGTAATCACGTCTGTAGTAAAGGGAGCTTTTAGAACATTAGAGGCACGTTGAGTAGAGGTACCCTGGATGGAAAGAAATTGTTTACATCCCCCTGTTCTAACTAATGAGATGCCTTTTACTGGACTCTAAATTCAATTTCAACACTTTCCAAAATGTTATTCTTCTTCTTATTTATTTTTTTTTTTTTTGAAAGAAATGGAAACTGGAAGAGAAAATCTTTTTGTTACAAAGTCTGGCATGAGGCCAGCTTGAAGGTAACTCTTCTAAAAGCTCAGTGAATAAGAGCAAGACAAACAGACATCTAGTTCTTCCAAAGCTTGCAGCAGATGCCTTGAAATCTATAATTATAATTCACACTAGAGTTTAGGAATTGTTTTAAATTGACATTAACCTCTTTCTCCAATAAGGATAAGTGTCTATTAGAATATGATGTTTTCTGCAGGCTGCTCTTGTTTCCAGCCAAGAAGCTTTATACAATATTTACATTCAGCCCCATTCTTGTAATTACACCTTTCCTTGAAGCCATTAGCAGTATTGAGAAAATGATTCTTTCATTTGAAATTTGTCTTCCAGCTAAGTCCCAAATTGTTACCACAGAATAGCCTATATTCTCTCCCCTCCACAAGGAGCACATTTAGATCTAAGAATTTAAAGCCTGAGAAATTTTAAACGCTACACCAAGTAAACAGAATCTCAATTTAGAAACTCTTAATTGTCTGTACTAATGGAGGTTTGCATAGCCCAGATAAATTGAAGCCAGGGAGAACCTGAAGCTTCACTTAGCATCTGATGTTAACCCTCATTTTCTCATTCTTCTCTTCTCCCTCTGGCTTGATCTCAACAGTTTAAAATGAGCTGCAGAATTCAGCTGAATTGGCCTTCTTTGTCTTTGCTGTCATCAGCCTCTTCCTGAGTCCTAAAAAAGTGGTAGTGAGGAGAAGGCGGGACAGAAGATGATGAAATGGGGTAGGGTTGTTTCGTTGGGCGGGTAATTCATTACTAGATAATGGAGATTTCCTGACGTAACTTATCTTTTAATCTCCTATTTGGTGGTAAAATCCACTGACCAAGGACCCTGACGTGTGTGTGTGTGTGTGTGTGTGTGTGTGTGTGTGAGAGAGAGAGATTTGCTTTTGATATTTTGTCTGGTCAGAGAAAAAGATGATAGAACACAAAGTGGCTAGTGAACATTGTGTACTTAACTTCAAGAGCCTTATCCAAACAGTGCAGTGACATTTAGTTCCATAACAGATACCAAGAATCATTTATCAGTTATTACGCCCCAGGATGATGAGTTGTCTTAATGCCTCATTCATAGCCTTCCAAACAAATGTTTATACTGCACTATTTACATCATAAGGCAATAGGTGGCATGTTGGATTGATTTCTCTGTCTTAATAGCTGAACATTTGCAAAGATGAGCCAGGAAAATTATCCTGAAATAGCTGATTTATAGTATGTTATTAAAGGCTACCAAGGCACTTACTGTAAAGACTCTATGAATAAATTTATGTTTTTCAAGACTCTTCACACTTATCTGAAGTCATCTTCAAGTTTGTGGACAAAGATAGCAACTCTTATAGTGATAAGTACATGTATTTATTTTTGTCTCTGGGCCATTTTCTACTGCCATGCACAAGGCCATATGCAAGTCACTGGGATACCTTAGTGAACAATATAGATAAGGTCCAAGCTTAGATGGAATCAGCTGCATTTATAGAACACTTAACATGTGCCTGACATTGATTTAAGTCCTTAAATGTGTTAACTCATGCCATTCTCAGAACCACCAATGAGGTAGGTTAGTCTTGTTTTGCAGACAATGAAAAAGTAGCAAATGGTTACATATTGTCCCCCAGAGCAGCACAAGTGATGAAGCCTGTATCCAAACCCTAGTAAAGTGGATAGTCTATGCTCTTTACCATGCTATTTCCCAGTCTGACCACAATGGAGCTTATATTTTAGTGTGGTAATGGCAATAAATAAGAAAATGAGGCGCCTGGGTGGCTCAGTTGGTTAAATGTCTGACTTTGGCTCAGGTCGTGATCTCGCGGTTTGTGAGTTCAAGCCCCGTGTTGGGGCTCTGTGCTGACAGCTTGGAGCCTGGAGCCTGCTTCAGATTCTGTCTCCCTCTCTCTCTGCCCCTCCCCCAATCATTCTCTCTCTCTCTCTCTCTCTCTCTCTCTCTCTCTCTCAATAATAAATAAACATTAAAAATTAAAAATAAAAGAAAGTAAGTGAAGAAGAAAAATAGATGCTTGAGAGAAAAAAGTCCTAATTTGGATCCTTTACAACGTTACCAACCTTGCAAACTATTATCACTAGCAAAAGCATTTTGGAAAAAAAAAATTAAGTGTTATATCATACAGTACAGAAAGACAAACTAGGTGATCTCAGGATCCTTTCTGTAATTTGATGAGATGGTTGCCTGCAGACCTTGAAAGGGACAGTTCTGGCTTCCTTAAGATGAATGTATTTTAGGGCTGCCTGAGTGGCTTGGTTGATTGGGCATCTGACTCTTGATTTCAGTCCAGGTTGTGATCCCAGGGTTGTGGCAGCTAGCCCTACATCCGGGGACTCACTGAACATGGAGCCTGTTGAAGATTCTCTGTCTCTCTCCCCTTCCTCCCTCCACCCCAACCTCTGAAAACAATGAGTGTATTTTATCTCTCCCTTTGCTTTGTGTAATGCTACACTAGCCAGTTTCTCAGGATGTGTAAACTTTGTGAATAAGGGTAGTTTCCTTCCCCCTTTTCCATAAAAGACATCTATGATAAATCTACATTCGCCTTCATCTCATCCCAGGCACCCCTAGGACAAGGGAGAGGATTGGTTTCCAAACATCTTAGAAAAAATGTTGTTTTGGAAATACACGAAGAACTGCTAGATAAGGTTCTAGGTGACACGAGAGACACATTTTGTATTGCATTTGTGTTCGAACTAATAGGCTATTGTATTGTGGTGACATCCCACTCCCAAATTGCATTGTTTCAACAAAATAAAAAATTATACTTTATATAATTCTTCAGAGATACTTCATATAGTACCCAAGATAATAGAAGCTCCGTGATTACATAATTACACATTTGAAATAGAACTTCCTGGGTCACCTCAGCAAGGGAGAACATATCAAGCTTTTTTATGCTTGGGCTTAGAAGTAGCATACGTCACTACCACCTACATGCCACTGGCCCAACCTAAGTGCATGGCCCCTTTGAAAGGGAGAAAGAAATTGGTGAGAACGACTCTTTGCCAGAGTATTCTCTCTGGTCACCAAATATTCCTTTGTTTCTTTTTTCTACACATACAACACAGAGTTCTCTCCAAAGGAATTCAGTCAACCCAAAGTCAATCCAGTTGACATTCTGAGCTCAAAGTCTAAGATCTCTGGGTGTTGTGCATTGTTTGGAAGTGGTATTTCTAGGTAGAGAGACCAATGAACTAGAAAAGCAAGTTATCCTTCTACTCTAGTATAGTGGATACTCTAAAGTAGTAATACAAAGGCAATATCCACAGTAAACAGTATCATGTGGCAAGAGGAAGGGTGAGTACCACAAAGTAGTCACTGGCACGTATTATTTCCCAAATCCCATCGGACTGGTAGTACGAAAACTCCTTATTCCGAGGGTGGGGAATGTTCCTTACAGAGAACCTAATTTTGCTCATGTGTCCACTCTTCTTCATGGTCTCTGATTCTACTGCAGTCATATTTTTATTTCCTTGGCCCCATCTAAGAGGAGCATTGGGGAAAATGAGCTAACTGAAGAAAACGAGCTAAGTAGGAGTGGAGCAGTTTTCTCAACTCACTGCCTGTTGCATGAAGGTTAAGTTATGAGGAGTTACAGAACTTTTTGGGCCAGACTTCTGTTTTGTTGGTAGGTCAAGTATCTCGAATATATAATGCATTTTTTGTTTTTACGATTCTAGTCCATTTCAAGTAACAACAGTTCCTAAAGTACTCATAGTACTTTCCTAGCCATAATTCTTAGATGAATTTTATTCTTCTGCCTTCCTATCTTTATGTTTCTTTCTCTTGACATCAAGAGAGCTACTTTAAGAGTGTCAAGCTCTTTCTTAATCATAGTTTGCCCTGAGCTAAAAGTTTCAAATACAGACTACACTATGGCATTCAAGCTTAGGATAGCGGTCACCTTGGTGTGCAGGAACACAGGGAACATAAGGAGAATTTAGTACAGGTACAGGAAACAAGAAACAGATATAGGAAACATTTCATTTACTGATCCGGTTGTCGAGATCTATTCATATTATGAATATTGATTAGGCCTTATATGATTTGTGTACTGATACATGTCATGCTTCAATGAAAATTTTACTTTAAAAAAAGACACTAAAATGAGTTCATCTTCATTTATTGATAGGCTAGCTAATTCAGCCCAAGACACCAACTTAGAACAACTAGAATATTTAGTCCCAACACTGCTGGGAAGGGGTGGGATCGTCCATTCTGGTTCATGAGAATATTGGGAGAGGACAATTGAGGAGACAACAATGCATATATACTTTCATTCCTTTTGTGTAAATGCTTAGAAATGGGACCCCTGGGATCCCTTGTTGATGTGTGTTTCACTTTGTAAGAAACTTCCAAACTGTTTTCCAAACTGACTGTCCCCTTTTACATTCCCAAAACTTGCGTCTGACAGTTCTAGGTTGTCCAAGTTCATGACACTTGGCGTTTTTATTTTTTTAATTTTTTAATCTTTTTAATTTTAGCTATTCTGATAGGGCGTAGCAGTACCTCCTGGTGATCTTAATTTGCATTTCCTTAGTGACAGCCGACATTGAGCTCCTTTTAATGTACTCATTTGATATCCATATATCTTCTTGGTGAAATGTCTGTTCAAATAATTGCTTATTTCTCATTCTTTTTTTTTCATTTCATTTGTTTGCTCATCTCGTGGGACACTCGCAGAATAAGCGACTCGCAGTCCCGGGTTTTGCTGTGTATCCTACTCCATCATGACGCAGGAAGGAGTCTCAAAAACTCACACATCCACAAGCAAGAAAAATTCAGCTCCCGTGAGGGCAAATTAGAAAACACCTCTAGCAAGTGACCCACACAGCCCACCCATCAGCAAAGTAAGGTTGGGTGCTTATTTTCGAAAGAATTCAAGTACCAGTTCCAAAACACAGTCCTCTCAGAATTTTGGAAATCCACACTTTTCTCCATCACAGTCAACATTTGGAGCTGACGCCATTGCTACTGTCACTGGTGCTCTGGGCCACTCCAGTTGATTTGAAACAGAAGCGGCAGCTCTGTATGATGCAAGGCCACTTAATGATTAGTTAGTGCTTCTCTCATACAGCACGTTAGGGGGGTGCTCTTGCCGGAGTCACGATTAACTTTAGAGCTGCAGATGGTGGAAGAACTATCTCATAGCAATGTTGTGTTGTCCAACGGCGTGTTTAGGTATCGTTCATGTTTGCAGACTGAATTGCATGGCTGGAAAGTGTTTGCTTCCTAGTGTGCTTAAAACAACATCGTTATGGAAATCCTATAGGTGCTTATGGAAAACAAAAACAAAAACAAAAACGTAAACACATGCAACATGAATGTAACGGCATACCAGTGTTATTTATAGTCATAGGTATGTATATATTCATGCAATTTTCTAGGGTTTTTTTTGCTAAAAATCCATTTGTGAAATCTATTTGAAGAAATGCAAGACAGAGGCACCTGGGTGACTCAGTCGGTTGAGCGTCTAACTTCAGCTCATGATGTCCCAGTCCGTGACTTCGAGCCCCGCATTGGGCTCTGGGCTGACAGCTCAGAGCCTGGAGCCTGCCTTGGATTCTGTGTCTCCCTCTCTCTCTCTGCCCCTTCCCCGTTCACACTCTGTCTCTCTTTCTTCCTCAAAAATAAACATTAAAAAATTAAAAAAAAAAAAGAAATGCAAGGCATATGCATATATGTATCTCAATTTTTTGTGACGACTATATTTCAAAAGTATAGATAAACTGAAAAATCAGAGGTAAGGTGAAAATCTAAAAAAACTAAAAGAAGGACCATTTATAACTAAAATTTTAAAGACCTCTCTTCACACTTCTTAAATTATTTCCTTCAGTATGCCCTCACATGTTTGGGTTGCTGCCGACACAAATTTTAATAACCTGTATGATATTGAAAATCTGGAATTGGAAAATATATTACAATGCGTGTGGCTTCAGGGAATACGCCACTCAGAGGTTAGCTCATATGTATAGATTTTTAAAAACTGATGGTTCTTTATTTTCCACCTAGATTTAGTCATGGCACTATTTCCCAAAGTTTTAATGCTTGTTTAGGACAGAATTAATAGATTTGGTGCTTTTTGTATGTGAGTTTTTGTGTTTCAGTCAAAGTGCAAAAATTATTCTCAATGTGCAAAAGTTCTTATCCCTCAGTTGTTGTGCAGGGAGAGAATAAGAAATACTGATATTATCAATTAGTTCTATCTCTAATGCTGTTATTACTAAGAATCATTGCAAATGACCTGAGATTCTACTAGGTCATGGATTGCAGGGATATGCAAAGGAAATGACAGAGTGGAAGCAACTTTTTTATGTATAGTAGAATTTTGTTAAAGCACAAATGATTCAGCTATATGCACAGATTTCCAGAGGTGCAAAGAGTAAATGACGTAATGAAAATAAAATTATGTTTAAAATCACACCGTGTTACAAATCTAAGGTAGTATCATTATTGCCATCGTTATTATTTGTTTTCTTTATTATTATTTGATTTTACCTTATAAAATCAGGTTTCCAGAGCAGGAGTTAGTATGCATAATTTTCCACTTGCCTTTTCCAGAATGTCCTATATAAGAAATCATAGGGAAGAGTGAGGGATACATAAGCAGAGCACAGAGGAGTTTTAGGACAGTGAAAATACTCTCTAAGATACCATAATGTTGGGTACGTATGGTTACATAGTTTTCAAAACCTGTAGAGCATACAACACCAAGAGTGAATGCTAATGTAAACTGTGGGCTCTGGGTGAATATGGTGTGTCAGAATAGGTTCCTTAATTGTAACAAATATACCACCCGGTGGGAGATGTGATAGTGAGGGAGGTATGCATGTGTGAAGGCAGGAGAGTGTATGAGAAATCTCTGAAAATTCTTCTCAAGCTTACTGTGAGCCAAAAACTGCTGTAAAAAAAGCAAAGTCTTAATTAAAAAAATACAATAAAAGGAATCATAGAATACGTTTTTCCGAAACTGTCTTCCCTCAGATAGATTGATGAAATTGAGATCCATCCATGTTGTTGGTCTGTAAAGCACCTATTCTTTTCTTTTTTTCCTCTGTAATTTCTGGGTAGTATTCCATTGTTTGGATATGCCACAGTTTATTTGTTTGCCTAGTGAAGGATATTTGGATTGGGTTCACCCTTGGTGATTACAAATGAAGCCATTAGAAATAGTTGTATGCAGGTTTTTGAGTGCACATACGATTTCATTTCACTTGAATAATGCTTAAGAGTCAGCTTGTTGAACTGCCCACCAAGCATATGTTTAATTTCACAAAACCAACCAAAATATTTTTCAAAGTGACCACCAGCAAGGTCTGAGATTTCCATTTGCTGCAATATTTACTGCAATAAATAAATTGCAATATTTACTATTGGCATATTTGCCAACATATTGGCAAAATTTATTTACTGCAATAAATAAATTGCAATATTTACTGCAATAAATAAAATGCAATATTTACTATTGGCAGTTTCTTTGATTTTAAGGATTCTAATAGTTGGGTGGTGATTTCTGACTATAGTTTACATTGCATTGCTCTAATGATATAACTATATTGAACACTTTACATGTGCATATTTGCCATTTCATGTAACTGTCTTTGTCAATGAAATGCCTATTGAAACTTTTGCCCATTGTTTAAAATTGGGTTCTATGTTTTTTATTATTGAGTTTTTAGAATGTTCTTATATTTTATACATATTCTGGATATGGGATCTTTACCAGTCTTATTGCAAATCACTTCCCACTCTGTAGCTTGCCTATTAATTTTCTTATTTACCAATGTCTTTCAAAAAACAGTTCTTAATTTTTACAAAGATCAACTATTTGTTCTTTTATAGACCACACATTTGAGATTGATTGCCTAAATCACAGTCACAAAGGTTTTCTCCTTTGTTTTCTTCTATACATTTTATGGTTTGATTTTACATTTAAGTAAGGTCACTTTTGAGTTAATTTTGTATGCACTTGAGAAGTGGAGATGATCCACTTACTTGCATATGAGTTTTCAAATGTTCCATCATCATTTGATGAAAACTCTACATTTTCTCCATTGAATTATCTTTGTGATTTTGTCAAAGTTGAATTGGCTGTATATGCATATGTCCATTTCTAGAATCTATGTTCTGTTCTACTGTCTATCTCTTTGCTGATACCAGATTGTTTCATTACTATAATTTAGAGCAACTTTTGGAATCGAGTTGCATGTCCTAAAACCCTCTCATATCCATTTTGGTTATGCTATCTTCTTGCCTTTCATCATAAATTTTAGCAAGACCTTATTAATTTCTATAGATAATTGCTAGAATTATTTTGGAATTGTAGTGACTATGACATATGTCAGAATAAAATATATCTCTTTTTTTTTAGAATTGACATCTTCAAATATTGAGAGTTACAATTCACAATTATTGTGTGTCTGGATACAGTTTTATTCGTATTTCTTTTGCTTGGATACAAGAAATATATATGGAGATACAGCCTTGTATCCCTATGGATCTTACATTCTAATGGACTTTAGAAAGTCTTTCCCCAATTCATATACATTACCTCTACCTCTGGAAGTCTTTTGAATCACTAGGAGAAAAATCTGAACTCTTTCGTTGTGCTCCTTTGAGTACGGCCTGAAAAATGGCTCCTTAGCACTTAAAAAGCCATTCTTCAATTATTATTTGGTATCTTCCCCTACAATTACTCCTTCCAATGCAACTGAAATATATCTCTATAAAATCAGCCCTACCTCACCAGAATTTCACAGTTTAGTTGTTTAAACAAGTAAAGAGTGATAACTGAGGAAATACTTACTAATATAGTTAAATTGAAGTTCCCCTTCTAGAACAATCATTCCTTAGAAATGTAGTCCCTGTGTATGTATTGCACCTATTTGAACACTGACTGGTATAGCTGCAATTCAGTTCGGGCACTAGCCACCTGCAGTTAGTGCAGACACCACAAGTTAAAGGGCACAGTACTTAACATTGTTCTCACCTTAGATGCCAGACATAAGTAAGGTCCCCATCCACACTTCTGAGTAACTGGCTACAAACACTAGAGGTTCCCAAGATGCCCCTCAGGTTTGAAAATTTGCTAGGGTGGTTCATAGAATTCTATAAGGCACTATATCCGCGATTACATTTCTTGTATAAGGGATTTAAATCAGGAACAGCCCGATGAAGAGATACATAGAGCAAACTTTGGGAGGGTCCTGAATCAGGGCATGGCACCCTCCTGGGACATTACTGTGTTCACCAGCTGGGAGTTCCTCTAAGCTTCAATGGCTGCAGTTGTAATTGGGATTTCATTACCTAGGCATGACTGATTAAATCATCAACTACATGAATGGATTAAATCTCCAGCCCCTCTCCTCTCCCTGGAGGTTGAGCTGGCTCAAGATCTCAACCTGCTGATCACATGGCTAGTTTTCCTGGTGACCAGCCCCATTCTGAAGCTATCTAGAGGTCCACCTGCTAGTTACGTCATTAGCATAAACTCAGGTGTGATCCAAGGGGCTCATGAGTAACAAAAACACTCCCATCATTCTGAAAATGCCAAGAGTTTTAAAACTTCCTCCTGAGAACCAAAGACAAAGACCAGTCAAATTCTTTATTATGAAATAATAACATCCTACTACAAACATTTATAAAGAGCTTGCTGTGTTGAAGTATATAAACTATGACAAAGTTTACAAAACCAGTTTCTAAAAGTTTTCCAGTGAGATTTATAAGGAGAAGTATATACAGCAATAAAACATGTGTTGTCTCCCTCAAACTTCAAAAATAAAAACAATCTCAACTGGAGAAAGTTGCGGTACTCCCAAAGATGTAGGGACTGAATTTTGTAGTTTTATTTATTCCAGCAAAGTAGGGTCTAAGCTTACTAGGACGAATATTGCAAAAAGAATAAATCAAAGTACCTAAAGTACACTTAGCTTAATATTAATTTCATAGAGGTATTAGAGAATAACATGTGGAGGCTCTGAATGCCTTAACTAGTTTCTGATGCTTAAACACAAAAACGAACAAACAAAATCTTTCATTTACTTCCTAGGATGTTACTTTTTATGTGGAGAAGCTACCTATGGTTTTTCAGAACTTTGTACAATTTTCTAGAGCAACACTCCTATAAATGACTCTCTTTGGAAGAACTATGCATTACAGTCAAGAAGAGTGACAATTGAGGAGATAGTTTCATTTTTTATTGTTAAAATATTTTCTTAAATGTTTGTTTATTTTTGAGACAGAGCGAGACTGGGGTGGGGGGAGGAAGGGACACAGAAAGAGGGGACAGAGGTTCTGAAATGGGTTCTGTGCTGACAGCAGTGAGCCCGATGCGGGGCTCAAACTCACATGACCTGAGTTCAGATCAGGATCTGAGCCAAAGTCTGATGCTTAACCGACTGAGACACCCAGGCGCCCTTGAGGAGATATTTTCTAATATAGTTAGACTGAAATCCATTCTTTCAGAACTATCATTTTTCATGTAGAAATTCAGTTTGCAAATTCTATTTTAGGCGTTTTACAAATAAATTATGTTAGCTTTTTATGTTCCTTTGCTGATAAATGTTGATGAGAATGTTGAAAATAAATACAGTTCGACAATGACAGACTCTAAGAATCATCTCAGAGAGAATCTCTGAGGTAGGTTTTTATTGTACCTGATATGCAAGTGCTTGTTAAGCATATGTTTTGTTTTCAAAATGCTATATTAATGGTTTTGCCGTGAGCCGCGAACATGTTTTGATTTTCCTCCAACTTTACAGTAAAAGTTACAGTATTCTTAACATTCTGTTCTTTCCAGAAAACAAAATCTTCCCAAGACTTTCCTTCCTAAATGGTGTTTGATATAGTTACAATGACGTTATTTCGCAAGACTTACACTGTCAGAGATAAAAATGTATAAAGTCCCAACAAGTCACATTGAACGTGGGCTTGAGTGAATCAAATTAATTATGAAAATAAACACACATGGGAAGCTAAACAGTGAAAATGGTTAACTGAGTTTTTCAATTTAATGGATTTGTCTGTGAATTATGTAATATCTCCTACCATTATTCAGAAGAATCTTCTTTCCTGTTTTTAATGGACATATAATATCTAATGATCAAAAATCCTATCTGGATTATATTTCATTACTTTGAAAATGAATTAACCTCATTCTGTTTCTACCCATAAAATGGGAATCCATCAACATATCTGAAAATAAGGTCATGCTAACTTGCCTAATAGTTAATGTACTGCAATACTACAAATGTTGCAGTAAAATACCATGTTCAAAAATAGGAATACTTCCAGATGTTTCATCATAAGACCCATGGATATTTCAGTCATTTGCAGACAGTTCCACTGCAATCAACAGGATAAAAAAGATAGCCATTGCTTTTTAAGGTAATTTTGTGGCTCTCTGAAAATAAAATATTTCTGCTACATTTATCAGTAACTGTTCTTCTCTGACCTGTGTGAACTGAAGTAAAACCTACAAGATTGCAACACACACACACACACACACACACTTGGATGCATGCATGTGTGCACATATACTGAAAACAAAACTTTTACTGAGAGTATATAGATTTCCCCTCTTTGGCACTAAAGCCCTAAGCTCATAAACAAATTCTCTGGGAATAGTTTGTCTCTCTGGAACCAACTTTCTATTTTTAAAACCTTCCTTCACATAGATCATATGATGCTCATGAACTCTAGGAATGTTCTGACTTATTGCCTCACTGATAATTTAATTGGAACCACTTCTGTTTTTAGGAAATAGCTTAGTCACATATTTGGGATTCTACTATGCTTCAGGAAAGTGTTTTGCTTTACAGTAACTTGATCTGACCTAAGTAAACCATTTTGATCTTATGTGGGTGGATTTTTCTTTCATACATTGTGAAAACATGGGATTTTTCTAAAACTCTTTGATGTTGTTTAAAAGTACTTCTATATTATTATAATAATTCCTTGTTATCTTAAGTATATTGCAATAAGCCTAGGAATAAGCTAAATATAAGTTTTGGGAATTTGTTTTATTTTTTTATTTTTTTTTCGACGTTTATTTATTTTTGGGACAGAGAGAGACAGAGCATTAATAGGGGAGGGTCAGAGAGAGAGGGAGACACAGAATCGGAAACAGGCTCCAGGCTCTGAGCCATCAGCCCAGAGCCTGACGCGGGGCTCGAACTCACGGACCGCGAGATCGTGACCTGGCTGAAGTCGGACGCTTAACCGACTGCGCCACCCAGGCGCCCCTGGAATTTGTTTTATTTTTAAATGACATGGTAGCAAATGAATCAGATTTTTCATTTGTGATGACCACGGATTTTGAGAAAGACCGGAAGATGATGACATTGATGTCATGCGTTTCCCCTGAAAGATTGGTTGTTCCGTAAGGGGAGCCGAAACTCTTTCTAACAAGTCCTGTTTGGAGTATTCAGTTTTATTCATCTGATATGATCTTTAACACCTCTGAAAATCAAGAATTTTTGTTTGTCATGGGTACGAAGCTGACGAGTTCCTGGGGACCGGTGTGTGGCAAAGACAGAGTAAGTGATGGCACTGAGAAAGAGGATGACGTCATTCAGGTACACCATAGTTACTGCTCGTTCCGAGTTTTTAGTCCGTGACACAGGTGTGCACACTCCCGATGTGAGTGATAACAATCACCTGACACTTTGTGATAAAGTTTCTACTTACCATCTATGTCCACTGCTCCAATCAGCGCACCAGGAAGCAGTTGGATGTCAAAATTACCATGATCCCCATCCGTCCCCTTAGACGCGCACCTGTTATATTAATATTTTATAAGACAATCACTTGGTAGGTTTTCTGACCAGATATTTTAAGATTCACGGATTTGTAAAAATTGTTTTGAATTTATTTTGAGAAAGGGAAAGAGAGCGAGCACAAGCAGGGGAGGGGCGAAGAGAGGAAGAGAGAGAGAGAGAATCCCAAGAAGGCTCTGCACTGTCCTCACTGAGCCCAAAGTGGGGCTTGAACTCACTAACTGCAAGATCCTGACCTGAGCTGGACACGTGATCAATGGAGTCACCCAGGCGCCCCCACGATTGGTGGGCCTTAAATGTCCATTAGAAATCACTATTCTAGAGGAATTAAGGGGATAGTTTTTTTCTATTCTGACGTGGTTTCTTAGACTCACTATATAGTGTGAAAGAAGACTGATTAAATTTGCATATTTTGTAAAGAGGAGGAATAAATATGGAAAGCAATTAATATCATATCAATTATCCTTTTCATTCTAAACATTGATCATTGACTTGAAAAGTGTAATGGAACTGTTGTTCACTTTTGTTTTCCTATATTAAGATTTGTGCAAACATTTTAGTGTAGTGAACAAATTAACTGAGTGCTACTCAATTTGACTGTATATCTAGAGACTTCAAATTTCTTTTCCCTGGGGACCTCTACTAATTTATTTTATGACTAGAAGTTCTTCAGTGTAGGGACTTCATTCCTTTTAATCAAAATAATATTTTTCTTCTAATTAATGACTGCAGTATAACCAATATGTTTGAGAGACAGTGGGATACATTTTTTGGAGTTTGAGAATCTCAGGAAGACAATCTTATTTCCATTGCTAGACCGTTTGGCTCCTTCTTATATAACCACATTCTTCAGGTCAAAATCTTTTTCTACCTTGTATAAGTATAGCAGTAAAGTCCTCAGCATACATTCTGGGGGCCTTTGCAGATTTCACTTGTAAGGAGTCTGCTTTTATAACTGAATTGTGTGGAATAAATACAAAAATATGCAGACTGAAAGCATGGCCTGATTCAACATAGAATTGCTTTTGAGTTCCAGGAAGTAAGAAGAGTGGTGTCTTAGTCCGTTTGGGGGACTACCAAAAATTACCATAGACTGGGTAGCTTATAAACAGCAGAAATGTATTTCTTATAGTTTTGCAGGCTGAGAAATATAAGATCAAGATGCTGGCAGGTTCGGTGTTTGGTGAGAGCTTGCTTCCTGGCTCATAAACAGCTGTCTTCTCTCTGTGTCCACACAGGGCAGCAGAAGTAAAAGGGGTCACTTTGGTAAGGCACGGATCCTTTCCTGAGGTCCCTGCTTTCCTGATCCAATCCTGCCCCTAGAGATCCCTCCTCCAAACACCATCACATTGGAGATTAGGTTTCAAAATACAAATCTGAGGGGATACCCTTACCATTTTCTTTTTTAATTTACTTATTATCTATAGGAGCCATTCTATAAAATGAAAGTAAGAACAAAATTAAAACATAACATTTTAAGCCCTGATAATCAGGGCACCTGGGTGGCTCAGTTAGTTAAGTGTCCGACTTCGGCTCAGGTCATGATCTCATGGCCCATGAGGTCGAGCCCTGCGTCGGGCTCTGTGCTGACAGCTCAGAGCCTGGAGCCTGTTTCAGATTCTGTGTCTCCCTCTCTTCTCTGACCCTCCCCCATTCGTGCCCTGTCTCTCTGTCTCAAAAATAAATAAACGTTAAAAAAAAATTTAAGCCCTGATAATCTGAGTTTCTAATACAACAGACTGTGGCATGGATGAAGTTTCTGTTGTTATAATTCGATCCCAGTTGTCTTTTCTTAGCTAAACATAAAATGTGGATCAGAGTGGTACTATTTGTTATTTGGGAGATAAGTTCTAATCATTTTAATTTATATATTTTGAAAGACACATTGTTATTCTTAGTCATGGCCCATTTCTTCAGTAAGGGCTTTTTAAATTTACCCTTTCCAAATTTTTATGGAACACTTTTATCATTTTACTAAAGTTTAAAGGCATAAAAGTAATACTCATGTATCCTTTTAAGGCACGATATATGTCTCAAAGCCTACCAAAACTCCCCCCATCAAAAATGAAAACAAGCCAAATGTTTTCACCCCCAAATTCTTAAAGTCCCTTGAGGAAACACATCAGACTCTATAAAAAACAAACAAACAAACAAAAACCAAAACCAAAACACTGACTAAATCAGATAAAATACCTGAAATGCATATTGCAAATAGGAAAACTTTACTGAAGATCAAAGGTGAAAGACATCTTTAGGAAATATATCTGTGAGCCAGGAGGTAAAGGGATGAAAATTTGCAGTACGGATGAAAAAATAATTTTAAAACCTAAGAATCTGCCCCAAAGGGCCCTGCCATAAGGAAGTATAAAGACAAGACTAAAGCATATGCTAAAGGCTTAGAGAAGTGTTCCCTATTTCTAAGAGGTGACATGATCCCGTTGACTAGAGAGAACCGTAAACAGAGTTAAATCTTAACTTGTGATACAAATGGAAACTAGGACATCTTATTAAAACAAATGGAAAGCGAGCAAAATTGCATAAGAACAAGGTAAAAAAAAATTACGAAGTGATTGGTAGAACATATATAATGGGTGTATGGGAAGTAGCATTAATTTTGTGATAACTCAAATTATATAATGCCCTAATCTTTGATTAAAATAATACACTTGACAAAATTGATGTCACATGACAGAAGTATCATAAAACTTTAAAAATTATAGTTTCGCTTCTGTTTCATATTTTTCTACTGCTCCTATTATGAAGTCCAAGCAAATATTTGATATTAAAATTTCATTTCTGAGCAAAATCAGGTTTGTTCATTATGTTATACACTCAATATTAGATGGTAAATTATTTAAATGTTGCCACTTTAATGGTATAATGTTCACGTTAAACTTTCAGATTTCTACTTATATTAGAGACATTAATCCTTAATCTGTAAAGCATATTATGAATCTGCTTTTTGAATTCAAATTTTATCTATTGCCGTTAGTTAAGTAACTTTTGGTATAAAATCTTAAAAATTGGTTTCCCATGCATGATCTGCTGGGTTTCCAAGGTTAGTTGGAAACATGTAAACTTTATCTACATTGTACATTCTGCTCATAAAATGTCTGACATTTTTTTAATTAAAAAATAAGATTTGATTTTTCACTTATGCTAACATATAAATCTGAGGAAATCATCTCAGGTTTCATCTCAGTTTCCTCATTTGCAAAATAGAAATAATGATAATATCTCAGTTCTATTGTAAAAATCAGTTTTATTATAAAGGTCACATCTTGCAACATATGTAAACAAATCCCGTGGTAGAGTATAAACACTGCTGCAAAATGCCAGTTATTTTAATAAAGTAATAGGAAGATAATCAGGAATTGTAAATAAACAACTTTCAAAGATGTTTTTCCAATCTTTATGGAAAAGCTATTAAATTATAGTATAATTTCAGGAGGCAATTGAGTGCCTGATATATTTGTTAATCAATTTGGATATTGCTGCCTAAGGATTTATGTTTTGTTTGAGTTGTTATAAAGTTATAACTTTAAAATCTAGTTTACTTTATATGAATTTATGACCTCATTTAAAAATATTCTAAGCCACTTCAATGTTCTCAGGCAGTGGTGAATTTCATGAGTTAATGATACATTGGCTTAAGAAGAATTTCCTGTTTTCTGTTTTGGGTGCTTCGCTGTTTTTGCAGTATGCCTCTAATTTTATGAGAAAGTTACATGGAAAAAAAATGTGACAGTGTGAGACTGTGTACCAAAATACCTTTGGGATAAACTATCTAGCTTGTAAATAATTAAAACAATTTTTTTTCAGGAAGCACATATTGTAGAGGAGAAGCAAGCATAGGCTTGTTTGAATGAATAAAGATCAATGCTTTTAGTCATAAAGGCAGAGCTTCTGAACCGTGACACCTTCAAGACTTTCTTACTTATAATCAAGACTCCTCTCTTTTCCATGCTTCTTTGCCTTTTATATTTAGTGAAGTTATAGTGTTTAGCTATTTTGGTGAATTGTGTGTGTGTGTGTGTGTGTGTGTGTGTGTATCAGTTTTAGAAATAAAACTTGTGCAGGCTATTTTTCTTCTCAGTGAGTGAACTTTATACAGAAGGTGAGACACACAGAAAACAAAGTAAAAACGGATAAATCTTAAGACCCTTTCATTTTCTCCTGCAAATCAGTGGAATGAAAATGGGAATTGCAATTCCTGACCACCCTATGCACAGTAGGGTAAGAATGTCTGAGAAGGGGCAGGATGTGTTATCCTGACAATGATTGTTCTGGAAAAAGATGGACTCTTTTCATTAAGCAAAAGAAGCACAGGAATTTCTCTCTGTGCGACTCAGAATGCACGATAGCAGCAACGTGGCTAAGGATGAGACTTGTTTTTTACTCAGGCTGCCTTTTGGAAAGAGGCCTTAGCTAACCTTGTTTCCCTTCATAGAGTCTGACTTATTGAAAGCGATCAGACTGGCAGAGGCCAGGCTGCCCGCTTGCTTCAAGGGTGGCCAGAAGGTGCCCAGAAATTTACATGTTTAGACTCTCCAAGTAAAAATACTAATTCTTTCAAAAGTCAAAATTAAAGCCAAAACATATTTACATTTTAAACCATCAGCGAAGAAATCTACTTTCAAACTATAGTATGACAAGTGAGTTTCATGAGCGACTCAGACTTCATCTACTTTAGAAAATATCGTACCGATTAAAGACAAGTATTTTTTTAAGCGATACTTCTTGGATTAGAATTATAGATTATAGAGTCTTAGAGAAAGATGATATTCTCAGGGACTTTACAGCAAAACACCTTCTTGTGTTGTATTTTAAATTATTTATTTGGTTGTACATTTCCCCTACTAAACCGGGAGCTCCTTGAGGTCAGTAGAATGGAATGAAAAACACATGGACTTTGGTAGAACTTGACCATGTGTTTAACTACTGGCTATGTGACCTTGGGCAAGTTATTTAACTTTTTGAGCTTTGTTTTTGTTTAACCTGTAAAACCTCCTGGAAATTATTTTGCACAAGCCTGTCACATATAAGACATATGGTACATATCTGTGGAGTGAATTAATGGAATGATTAATTCATTAACGGTTCTACATATGAAAGGGTTTTCAATGCTATTTATTAGTATTGGTGTGACGGCGAGCAAAAGCGTTTTTTAAATTCAAATGTAAAATGTGTTTTATAAAATCATATGATGATAGAGGTGAAGTTTGTTCAGAAAAATTTCCAGACCAGTTAATCTCGATAGTGAAGCAGAGACAGCATTTCAGAAACATCTTGTTCCTATGCATACAAGGTTGTCTCCAGAGAGTCTGCTTTACAACAAGCCTTTTTTAAAGTTTCTTAATGTTTTTATTTAGTTTTGAGACAGAGAGAGATAGAGCATGAGCAGGGGAAGGGCAGAGAGGGAGGGAGACACAGCATCCAAAGCAGGCTCCAGGCTCTAAGCTGTCAGCACAGAGCCCCACGCAGGGCTCAAACTCAGACTGTGAGATCATGACCTAAGCCGAAGTCGAACACCCAACCGACTGAGCCACCCAGGCACCCTACAACAAGCCTTTAAGTACCATAAGTAAAGGTACTGATTTCTCTGTTATTATACTGTGTTGAAATATTGTTAACGATTTCTCTTATAGTCTCTGTGTCCAAGGTAAGTCCCAATTTTTCAGCCAAATAGCTCCACCTACTAAGGATAGAACTCTAACATGAGGTTTCATGACTTTTCAGGGTCTCCAGGGTCTAAAACCAGCCCTGGAGTACACTGTGATTTACCCCTACAATTTATGCTTGGGAAAAGCCAGCGTTAGAAAGATGGAACATGGTCACAGAAGGAATTAAAGTGGAACTGAGAAACAAAACGAAGTGAATTCATTATCTTTAGAAGTAAATTTTGTCTCATTTGAAATTAATGTCTGTAATTATTCAATGTTTAGTGAGTTAAGAAGTCACAAGATAGAGGATTCAAGATACACAGAGTAACTTCAGACCTTGTGTGTTTTATAGTCAGCTGGTGTCTGTATGGTGGTTAATTAAAAAAAGAAAAACGAAAAAAAAGTAAGACTAACTTCAAGCTGGGAAGATATGTTTGCTGACAGAAGCTTGTGGAAAGAGACTGACTTAAAAGGAGCTACTTGTTTGGAGCAAGGAAAAGTAGCTATAAAGACAAATATTGTCAGACTGCAAGGTTTGTGGTTAAGTTCAGATGAATGAACACATCACTTTTGCAATCATAGGAAGAGTAAGCATAGGAAGACTAAGCAGTTTTGTCTGAGAAGTAGAAAAAGGAATTATTTGTGGAAGGTTTATTAAATAGTGTGAGCACCTTTAATGAAAATACTTTTTTTACAAAGACGGGTTTAATTTTTAAATCCAAAAATATAGAAAATGTCCCCTTCTACCAATTCCATTCTGTTCCATGGGCAGAACTGGTGAAGCATCTTAATAGTCAAGAACTTGGTGCTTACCCCTGAACTCCATCAAGTGTGATAGCTACAGAGAGTAATCAAGCCTTTGCATGATTTTGATACATAACGTCAAGCTTTGTTACTGGTTCCAATACATCAGTGGCATACGTAAATTTTCTTGTTAGTTTTGTGGTCTGTAAAATTCTCTTGGAAACAGAAAAAGCACACACACACACACACACACACACACACACACAAATCTCTCTGTATAGTCTCCAAAATTCCTACCCTGAACCATTCTTCCTTTTTTAAAATTTGACCCATACTCATTTTGATATATGCAAAGTTACCAAGGCAATTAACTGAAACCAATTTGATTTTTAAATTTTCTTATCTGACATTACACAAGGAGAACTGCCTTATTATTAAACATAAAATTTCACTATTTCTTTACATCTGATGATAAATGATATATCACTGGGAGAAAGTGTCATGATTTTTTTTTACATTACAAAATTGGATGAAATTTGAACTTCTATTCCTAAAAATAAAATGATTAGATTATAATAATTGTCTCATAAATTTTAGATAACATCCTCAAATGGCAAATCTGTCACTGTCTGATACATGGCCCCCAAATCCTTTTATGGAACAATTAGGAAGCCAGAACTCCATCTATTATTTTTTCCATTATGTCATCTTGCCTGGCATGAAAATTGAAAGAACAGTGAATATCTGAATATAGCATTCTATGTTGGAAAGAGCACTGAAATGGAAATTAGGGAAGTCATGACTAGTCCTTCCAGGACGAGACAAACAGCCCCAAGAACTTGGGTCAATCACTTAACATCTATGTCTTTTTATCACTTACAAAATAAAGAAGCAGGACGAAATGATCCATTCTAGATTTAAAATCAAGTAATCTTTTATCACCTAGCCCAGATTCCTAGGCATCATACTCAGGGACCTAAGAGTCATTCCAGATGCCAAATCCAGTATGAGAGAGAGAGAGCATGCAAGCAGGGGAGGGGAAGACATATAGGGAGAGAGAGAATCCCAAGCAGGCCCTGTAGTGTCAGCATGGAGGCTGATGTGGGGCTCGAACCCATGAACCATGAGATCATGACCTGAGCCAAAACCAAGAGTCCAACACTTAACCAAGTGAGCCAAGCAGGCCCTTCTTCAGAGTTATCTTTATTTTTTTTTTAATGTTTTTTGATGTTTTAATTTTATTTTTGAGACAGAGACAGAGCATGAACAGGGGAGGGTCAGAGAAAGGGAGACACAGAATCCGAAGCAGGCTCCAGGCTCTGAGCTGTCAGCACAGAGCCCGACGCGGGGCTCGAACCCATGGACTGTGAGCTCATGACCTGAGCCGAAGTCGGATGCCTAACTCACTGAGCCACCCAGGCACCCCTTTCTTTAGAGTTATCTTAAGCATCATTCTACTCAAAGAGAATTCTTTCTCCTTTCCTCACTCCCCATTACCTCTTTAAAGGAGAATTGATTCCTCTGTTGTGCCCCCTGCCTTGTACTCATATCACAGCGTCTATTTCATTTTATTGCTATATGTAGTTATGTATGCCTAAATGCATTTATCTCACTTTTGTTTTTATTTTCAACTCTTTGAGAATTAGGGATGATGTGTTTGACATCTATGTTAAAATTCATGAGAATTGCCATTGTAAGGGTAAAACACTCTTGAATTCTTAGACAGCCTTTGACAGAACTATGAATTTATCGATATCTTATTGACTGCATTTTTTGTATATGTGGAGAAAAATGGAGAATTTTAATATCAGATTTTGCAAAACTGGTTAAAAGGTACATGGAGATATGTATCCAAGGATTTGAGGAATTTGTATTTTTACTTTGTTTATCTCAATGATCTGGTGGTGTAACTTGTGGGATTAATTCAGGGCTGTCTTAGCACAGGTTAAGCAAGGGTTGTGTGTGTGTGTGTGTGTGTGTGTGTGTGTGTGTCTGTGTGTGTGAAACACTTTCCTTTAATGTTTACTTACTTATTTTGGGGGTTGGCAATCAGTGCTCTGTCAGTGCAGAGCTGATGTGGGGCTGGATTTCAAGAACCCCATTAGATCATGACCTGAATCGATATCAACAGTTGGTTGCTCCACTCACTGAACTGTCCAGGTGCCACAAATATGTGAAATCACTTGAAATTTCATTGTTAGATGCTAATATAATAAGAGATCTAATGTCCCCTTGGCTACAATAATGTACTGACAAAAATCAATTGTATATGCCTTCCTCCTTTCTTTTTTACTTTAAATTTTTTTTAATGTTTATTTACTTTTGAGAGGGAGAGACACAGAGTGAAAGCAAGAGAGGAGAAGAGAGAAAGGGAAACAAAGAATCTGAAGCAGACTTCAGGCTCTGAGTTGTTAGCACATAGTCCGATGTGGGGCTCAAACTAACAAACCATGAGATTATGACCTGAGCCAAAGTCGGACACTTCACAGACTGAGCCACCCGGCACTCCTCTTTTTTCCTTTTAAATATTCATTAAGCAACACCTCATCCAGTCACTTTATTAGGAACCTGACAATGAAGCATAAACATGCACACAGGGACAGGGGTTTATATTCTAAGAAAAGGGAAGGAATAGAGAAACATTTATTATAATATGGAAACTATTAAAACTCAGAAGCAGATACAAATGTCTCTTTGTGGTTATATATTTGCAGGAATATATATATATATATATATATATATATATATATATATATATACACACATACATACATATGTATATATATACTTTTTTTTTTTTTTTTGAGAGAGAGAGAATACATGTGAGTAGGGGAGGGCCAGAGAAAGAGGGAAACAGAGAATCTCAGGCAGGTTCCATGAAGCCTGAGGCAAGGCTTGATCTCATGACCTCATGACCATGAGATCATGACCTAAGCCAAAATCAAGAGTCGGTCACTTAACCAACTGAGCCACCCAGGCACCCCTATTTGCCGGATTTTTACGACTGGTGTAATTCACCATGCAGACAAAAGGAAGAAGGCATTTCTGAGAGAAGGAGTAGATACAAAGACTCAAATGTAAGAGAATACTACCTTCAGCCTATCCAAAGGGCAGAATTTTTTTGGAGAGTGGTAGAATGTGAGGCAGAGAGCTTGTCATAGGTGACTTTATAAATTCACCTTGCAACTATGCTAAGAAGGATTACAGCTCCTGATATAGTTTACAGAAAGAGGGAGTCATTGAAAACATATTAATAGGAAAGGGATATGTCAAATGTGCCTTTTAAAATGGTTACTTTGTCTGTGGCATGATCTGGAAACTGAAGAAATGGACAGTTGAGGGACTCCTGCAGTAATTCAAGTGAAAGTTGATGAAGGTTTCACATCAGTTGTGTCTGGACAGATAAGAGAACCTAAGGGATTTTATTAAGAGGTAAAAAATAAGAATTAGTGACTCATTAGATGTAGGAGATGGGGGAATATAAGACAATATACTCATTTTGGGTTAGGGAAACTCTGTGGATGTTGATGCTTATAAGGAAGCCATAGTAAAAAGGAAAAAAAAAAAGAAATGAAGAGAAAAGAGTCTGGCTTTATTTATTTTTACTTTGGAATGCCTTTAAGAAATATAAGTTACAATATGAAGAAAATAAGTAATACAGATCTGTATAAGTTAATATTCTATTTGTCTTAGTTTAACAGAAAACTCACAATGTGATTTAACCACACAGTGGTTGATTTTCCTTATCAAACAGTAAATCCAATGAGAAGCAGCTGGTATCACTCTGCTGTCTGATTATTTTAGGACCTTAGGACCTACATTTCTTTCATTACTTGTTTTTGTTTGTTTGTTTATTTGTTTGTTTGGTTTTTCTCATTCTGGTCATCCAGTGGTTAAAAGATGGCTGCTCCACTTCTGTTCCACACTCCCCTCGTAAACAAGACAGAGAAGGATGGGGGAACACTTTTAAAATCAGAAACAAAGTATTTTCAAAAGCTCCCCAGAAGGAAGATGATTTCTTAAATAGCATGAGGAGTTCTGCAGATGCACTCTCCCGCAAACAACCAAAACTGATAATTATTTCTTTAAAAAAATAAATCTCCGGAAATTGTCTCAGGGGAATGCTGCAAATGAATTTTCTTGAATTACTTATTCAAGAAAAAATAAAGAGTAAGAGTCTGTGGCACTTAAGCCACAAACTGCTCCCTCTCTTTCTAAGCACTCAGCACATCATGATGGAAGCTCTACACGGCATGCCTATGACCAAGAAGATGAGTCTCCTTTTCTTCCTGCTCTAGTCAAGGGCAATGGTATCCCCCCGTGTACATGCCAGAAGCAAGTACATGAGGTCCCCGCCTCCAATTCAATTCTCAGACCCTACCTCAGTATAGACTAACAGTGGGGTCCCAATTACCTTTGCCCATTTACATTTAGAGTTTAGGTTCTGTGCTGGAGAAGGGTTCAGAATAGCAGAGACAATGCCCCAGCCCAGAATGCTTCTCTCCAAGCAGGGTATCACACAACAGAAGTGGGCCACGATCACCACTCCCAGTTCTAAGTCACTAGCTCAGAGGTTTGGCAAAAAGAGAGAGGCAAGCTGTACACACAGAGACCTATAAAGTCCTTCCCCAAGTCCTTGGACAGAGTGTGGCATAGTCCAAGCCTAAGTTTGCTCTCCTACATAAGGGAGACTTTGGTTGTAAAACAATTAAGAAGAGGCCAATACTTGTTTAAGAAATAGGCTAAACTTTAAGTAGCTGGTAACAGAGAGAACAAGGGAAAAGACAGCTAAGGAGGGTCATCCTGGAGTCATTACAAACTCCAAAGACTGGCAGCAAAATTTATCCCCCACTTCCAAAAACAATAGAAAATAACTGGCAGTTAGGAGAGGTTAATAGCTAGGTATGGCACCAAAACAGTCAGACAGATTACCATTGGGATAAGGGAACATCAAAGAGAGCACTGCTAAAACCACTGCCATTCCAGGGTGGCTGTGTGCATGCCTATGCACCTTCTGAAGAATGACATTAGAGGTCTCACACTCTGGGGAAAAATGGACGTCGTTAAAATAATCCAGCTAAATCATTGCCTAAATACACAAGGAAATGAGAACAATAAGCCCTGGAGAAAGGAGAAAGTATGGCCCAAGCACAGAACAAAAGCAGCAACAGGAACCTCCTTTAAGAGGGCCTAGCTGATAGTCTCATCAGATAAAGACTTCAAAGTAACCGTTATAAGGATATTCAAAGAACTAAATTAAAACATGTTTAAAGAAATAAAGAGAGCTGTGATGGCAATGTCCTATCAAATGAAGAATATAAATAAAAATACAAAATGCAATCATAATAAATAAATAAATAAATAAATAAATAAATATAATCAAAAGCAAATCCAGGAATTGAAAAGTATAATATTATACATGAAAAATTTATTAGGAAGTCATGAGTATATTTGAACTAGTAGAAGAGACAGCAAACTTGAAGATAGGTTGGGCAATTAAGCAATATGAAGAATAGAGGAAAAAACAGAATAAAGAGAAATAAAAAAAAAACTCAGAGAAATGTGGGACACTATTAAATGCAAAGAGAATACTAGTGGGAGAGGAGATACAGAAAGCAATGAAAAAAAATATTGAAGAAACAATGGATGAAATCTCAAATTTGATAAAAATGTTCATCTATACACCCAAGAATCTCAACAACTCCCAAGCATAATAAATGCAATAGATCTATTCCAAAACACACTCTAGTAAAAAGGTTGAAAAACAAAGATAGAAAATATTTTGAAAGCAGAATGGCGTAAGTAATTTGATACCAGTATGTACAAGGGCCACCAGTAAGATTAACAGCTGACCTCTAATCAGAACCAATGGACACCAAAGGGCAATGGGAGGGCATATTTAAATGTTAGAGAAAAAAAAATAAGAAATTTCAGCCAAAAGTTTATGTCCAGGAAGACTACATTTCAACAACAAAATTAAAAAAAAAATTACCAGATAAACAAAATAGCAGACCTGTCTTCCTGCCTTAAAAAAAAAAAAAAAAAAAAAAAAAGTCACGCTTGGTGACCCAGCCAGGTAAGCTTTTGCCTCTTGATTTGGGCATAGGTCATGGTCTCACAGTCATGAGATCAAGCCCCATGTTGGGCTCTACACTGATAGTGCAGTGTCTGCTTGGGATTCTCTCTCCCTCTCTCTCTGCCCCTCCTCCGCACCCACTGTCTCTCAAAATAAATAAACATAAAAAAATTAAAGTAAGTTCTTTAAACCTGAATTAAGTTATCCAAAACAATATTACAAATTCACATGAAAATATAAAGGTAACTATATAATTAGTATGCATTGTAAAAGTAATCATGTAATTACAAAAGAGCATAAATTTATGTTTGTTCTAAAAAATTCTATAAAATAATATTTATATAACTGTACTGTTGGGCCTACAACTGTATAGAGATGTATATTTGATAGGAAAATAATAAAGGAGTTAGATGGGAGTAAATCTGTATTGAACTAAGGAAATGATATCAAATGGTAACTCAAATCCACAGGATCAAATGATGATAATAGTTATAGCAAATAAATTAATAGTAGAAGCTCTGTAAGTATATACTTGCTCTCAGTTGAGTAAGCATCTGACTCTTGATTTTGGCTCAGGTCATGATCTCACAGTTTGTGAGTTCAAGCCCCTTGGTGGGCTTTGAGTTGACAGTGTGGAGTCTGCTTCAGATTCTGTGTCTCCCTCTCTCTCTTCCCCTCCCCTACACACTTTCCCTCAAAAATAAATAAATATTAAACATATTAACTATTATATGCACACTTGTTCTCTTCCTCTCTCAGCTTCTTTAGAGGATGTAGAATTATATTACGTCGTGCTTTGATGGGTTTCTAACATGTATAGGTACATAGAACAAAAATATCACCAAAGAAGTGAGAGGATAGAACTTGATCAGTGTAATTTTTCTATGGCTTACTGGAATTAACATAGTGTAAATCTAAAGTAAGTTCTGAAAAGTTGAGATATGTGCACTAATTTCTAGAAAAACTAAAAAAAAATAACTCAAAAATGGAGTAAGCCAAAATTATTAAATAAATTAAATGTGAAAAGTAGGAATATACATTTAATGCAAAAGAAAATAAGAAAGAATAGAGAAACAAGAGATAATGGACATGAAAGACAAAAGTAAAATGGCAGACATAAATCTAGTTTCACAAAAATAACATTAAAGGAGCATGGATTAAACAATCCAATCAAAAGATGTCAGACTGGATAAAAACACACTAAAAAACTCTGGGGGCACCTGGGTGCCTCAGTTGGTTAAGCATCTGACTCTTCATTTAGGCTCAGGTCATGATCTCACTGTTCCTAAATTTGAGCCCTGCATGAGGCTCTGTACTGAACAACACAGAGCCTGCTTGGGATTCTCTCTCTCTGTCCCTCCTCTACTTGTGTGTGCTCACTTTCTCCTCTCTCTCTCTCTCTCAAATAAATAAATAAACATTAAAAAAAAATCTGTTCCAACTATATGCTGTGTAGAGGAAACACACTTTAGATTGAAATACATAAACAATTTGAAAGTAAAAGAATGGGAAAAGATATCATGCAAACAGCAGCTATAAGAAATCTGGAGTGCTTAAACTAATAGAGGGCAAAATAGACTTTAAAACAAGTATATACAACTAGAGATAGTGAAGGATATTTTATTATGATAAAAATAGTCAATTTCATTAAGAAATCATACTGATTCCAAATATTTACAAGCTAAAACCTGAGCCCTAAAATGCAAGAAGTGAAAACTGAAAGAATTTCAGGGAAAAAAAATTTACAATTATTGTTTGAGATTTCAATACCTTACTTTCAATAATAAAGAAGTAGGCAGAAGATGAATAAGGATATAGAGTATTTAAACAAAATAATAAATCAATAGTCCTAAACAGACCTACCAGACATCACAGAACACTCCATCAAACAACAGAATACACATTCTTCTGAAGTACACATGGGAGATTTTTTCCAGATAGACCACATCCAAAACCATAAAGCAAACCTCAACAAATATAAAAGGATTGAAAAAGTATGTTCTTTGACCACAATGGAATGAAAAATCAATACAAAATTGGATTTACACAAAATTAGGAATCAATAACAGAAAGAAATTTGGGAAATTCACAAACATGTAAAAAGTTAAACATGCTTCTAAATAACAAATGGTGGGGCGCCTGGGTGGCGCAGTCGGTTAAGCGTCCGACTTCAGCCAGGTCACGATCTCGCGGTCCGTGAGTTGGAGCCTCGCGTCAGGCTCTGGGCTGATGGCTCGGAGCCTGGAGCCTGTTTCCGATTCTGTGTCTCCCTCTCTCTCTGCCCCTCCCCCGTTCATGCTCTGTCTCTCTCTGTCCCAAAAATAAATAAACGTTGAAAAAAAAATTTAAATAACAAATGGTTCCAAGAAGACATTAAAAGAGAAATCAGGAAATGTCCTGATACGAATAAGAATGAAAATAAAATATAATACACATTATGGGATGTAGATAAATAAATTTTTGGAAATATAAACTATAAGGTTAAAGGAAATCATTTCAAATCAATAATCTAATTTTTCATCTTAAGACACTGGAGAAAGAAAAGCAAACTAAATCTAAATCAAGCAGAGGAAGTCAAATAATAAACATTATAGTGGAAATAAAAGGGTTCAAGAATGTGAAAAATAATAAAGAAAATCAGTAAAAACAAAAGTTAGTCCCTGAAAAGGTGAAAAGAAGTGACAAACTTTTAGCTAGAGTGAACAAAAAGGTAGAGAGAAGATTCATATGACTAAAATCAGGAACATAACAGTGGACATTGCTAATTACCTTAATAAAATAAAAATAATAATAAGGGAATACTATGGTAAGAGTATGACAAGAAATTAGAAAACTTAGCAAAATGGACAAATTCCTAGAAAGAAACAAAATACATAACTGACTCAGGAAGAAAGAGACAGTCTGAATAGACCTATAACAAGTGAAAATATTTAATTAGTAATAAAAATACCCAAAAGAAAAGCCAAAGGCCATATTCCCTTAAACAACTGTTTAAAGGAAAATGTCAATATTTACAAACTCTTCCAATTATAGATAGAGAGGGAACAATTTTCACTTATTCTATGAGGGTGGCATTCCCTGATAACAAAATCAAAGACACTACAATAAAGAGAAATACAAATATATCTTATATGAATACAAACACCAAACCTCAATAAAATACTAGCAGTTTAGAAACAACATATACAAAAGGATTGTACGGCTTGATCAAGTGGGAATTATCCCACAAAGCTGGCTTAACAGTTGAAAATCAAAGCCATATTAAGAGAAAAAAGGACAAAACCATATGACCATCTCAATAAACTCAGAAATAGCACTTGCCAAAATCCAACCTGATTTCTTGAAAAAAACTTTACACAAAAAGCGTACTTCTTCAACCTGATAAGGCATTATCTATGAAAAACCCACAATAAACACCTTTTTTAAAGGTGAAAGACTAAATATTTTTATCCTAAGATCAGGAACAAAACATACCGTCTCCCTATTTTATTCAATTTTGCTCACTTCTATTTCTGCAAATTAAGATATGGAAATTAGATTTCTTATCTGGCTAATGGAGAGGAGGATGGCAGCGTAGAAGGACGCTGGGCTCCCCGGGTCCTGCTGATCACTCAGATTCCACCTACACCTGCCTAAAGAACCCAGAAAACCGCCAGAGGATTAGCAGAACGGAGTCTCCGGAGCCAAGCACAGACGAGAGGCCCATGGGAGAGGGTAGGAAGGGTGGAGAGGCAGTGCGCAGTGCACGGACTGGTGGGAGAGAGCCGGGGCGGCGGGGCAGCCTGCAGGCCAAGCAGAGCCTCTGAGTCTGGCTGGCAAAGGCGGAGGGGCCGGACGGAGTGTGTTCCGACAGCAAGCGGGACTTAACACCTGGAAGGTTATAACTAAAGCTCTGCTCGGAGAGCGGGAAGGCTGGAGAACAATGGGACGGAGAGTTGTTGAGCCCCAGAAGACAGAGCTCAGCGTGGCGGGTAACAAAGGTGCTCGCCAGCGCCATCTCCCTCGCCCATCCCCCAGCCAAAATCCCAGGGGGACCAGTTCCTGCCAGGGAACTTGCTTGCACCCCACAAACACCCAATGCTGTGCTTCTGCGGATCCTTCCCTCTGGCGGGTCTGACTCCCTTCCGGTGCCACAGGGCCACTCCCAGGCAGATCTCTGAAGGAAAAGCAAGCTGAGCCTGCCCCTCCCACCCCCGTGCATGTTGCCCATCCACCCCAGCTAATACGCCAGATCCCCAGCACCACAAGACTGGCAGTGTGCAAGTAGCCCAGACGGGCCATGCCACCCCAGAGTGAATTTGGCCCCTAGGAGAGGGAAAGAGAAGGCACACACCAGTCTGACTGTGGCCCCAGCGGTGGGCTGGGGGCAGACATCAGATCTGACCACGCCCCGCCCACCAACGCAAGTTATTCAAGACAGCACAGGGGAAGTGCCCTGCAGTTCTATCCAAAATGATAAAACAAGAATTCCCCTCAAAAGAATCTTCAGGAAATAACAACAGCTAACGAACTGATCAAAAAGGATTTAAACAATTTAACAGAAAATGAATTTAGAATAATAGTCATAAAATTAATTGCTGGGCTTGAAAACAGTATAGAGGACAGCAGAGAATCTATTGCTACAGAGATCAAGGGACTAAGGAACAGTCAGGAGGAGCTAAAAAATGCTATAAATGAACTGCAAAATAAAATGGAGATGACCACGGTTCAGATTGAAGAGGCAGAGGAGAGAACAGGTGAACTAGAAGATAAAATTATGGAAAAAGAGGAAGCTGAGAAAAAGAGATTAAAAAAATCCAGGAGTATAAGGGGAAAATTAGAGAACTAAGTGATGCACTAAAGAGAAATAATCACGCATAATTGGTATTCCAGAGGAGGAAGAGAGAGGGAAAGGTGCTGAAGGGGTACTTGAAGAAATTATAGCTGAGAACTTCCCTGATCTGGGGAAGGAAAAAGGCATTGAAATCCAAGAGGCACAGAGAACTCCCTTCAGACGTAACTTGAATCGACCTTCTGCACGACATATCATAGTGAAACTGGCAAAATACAAGGATAAAGAGAAAATTCTGAAAGCAGCTAGGGATAAACGTGTTCTAATATAAAGGGAGACCTATAAGACTCGTGACTGATCTCTCTACTGAAACTTGGCAGGACAGAAAGGAATAGCAGGAGATCTTCAATGTGATGAACAGAAAAAATATGCAGCCGAGAATCCTTTATCCAGCAAGTCTGTCATTTAGAATAGAAGGAGAGATAAAGGTCTTCCCAAACAAACAAAAACTGAAGGAATTCATCACCACTAAACCAGCCCTACAGGAGATCCTAAGGGGGATCCTGTGAGACAAAGTACCAGAGACATCGCTACAAGCATGAAACCTATAGACATCACAATGACTCTAAACCCATATCTTTCTATAATAACACTGAACGTAAATGGACTAAATGTGCCAACCAAAAGACGTAGGGTATCAGAATGGATAAAAAAACAAGACCCATCTATTTGATGTCTACAAGAGACTCATTTTAGACCTGAGGACACCTTCAGATTGAAAGTGAGGGGATGGAGAACTATTTATCATGCTACTGGAAGTCAAAAGAAAGCTGGATTAGCCATACTTATATCAGACAAACTAGACTTTAAATTAAAGGCTGTAACAAGACATGAAGAAGGGCATTATATAATAATTACAGGGTCTATCCATCAAGAAGAACTAACAATTATAAATGTCTATGTGCCAAATACAGGAGTCCCCAAATATATAAAACAGTTACTCACAAACATAAGCAACCTTATTGATAATAATGTGGTAATTGCAGGGGACTTTAACACCTCACTCATAGCAATGGATAGATCATCTAGACACATGGTCAATAAAGAAACAAGGGCCCTGAATGATACATTGGATCAGATGGACTTGACAGATATATTTAGAACTCTGCATCCCAAAGCAACAGAGTATACTTTCTTCTCAAGTGCACATGGAACATTCTCCAAGATAGATCACATACTGGGTCACGAAAGAGCCCTTCATTAGTATATAAGAATTGAGATCATACCATGCATACTTTCAGACCACAATGCTATGAAGCTTGAAATCAACCACAGGATAAAGTCTGGAAAACCTCCAAAAGCATGGAGGTTAAAAAACACCCTATTAAAGAATGAATGGGTCAACCAGGCAATTAGAGAAGAAATTTTAAAAATATATGGAAACAAACGAAAATGAAAATACAACAATCTGAATGCTTTGGGATGCAGCGAAGGCAGTCCTGAGAGGAAAATACATTGCAATCCAGGCCTATCTCAAGAAACAAGAAAAATCCCAAATACAAAATCTAACAGCACACCTAACGGAAATAGAAGCAGAACAGCAAAGACAGCCTAAACCCAGCAGAAGAAGAGAAATAATGAAGATCAGAGCAGAAATAAACAATATAGAATCTAAAAAAAACTGTAGAGCAGATCAATGAAACCAAAAGTTGGTTTTTTGAAAACATAAACAAAATTGATAAACCTCTAGCCAGGCTCTCAAAAAGAAAAGGGAGATGACCCAAATCGATAAAATCACGAATGAAAATGGAATTATTACAACCAATCCCTCAGGGATACAGCAATTATCATGGGAATACTACGAAAAATTATATGTCAACACACTGGACAACCTGAAGAAATGGACAAATTCCCAAACACCCACACACTTCCAAAACTCAATCAGGAGGAAATAGAAAGCTTGAACAGACCCATAACCAGTGAAGAAATTGAATCAGTTATCAAAAATCTCCCAAAAATAAAAGTCCAGGACCAGATGGCTTCCCAGGGGAGTTCTACCAGACGTTTAAAGCAGTGATAATACCTATCCTTCTCAAGCTATTCTAAAAAATAGAAAGGGAAAGAAACTTCCAGACTCATTCTTTGAAGCCAGTATTACTTTGATTCCTCAACCAGACAGAGACCCAGTAAAAAAAAGAAAACTACAGGCCAATATCCCTGATGAATATGGATGCAAAAATTCTTAATAAGATACTAGCAAATCGAATTCAACAGCATATAAAAAGAATTCTTCACCATGATCAAGTGGGATTCATTCCTGGGATGCAGGGCTGGTTCAACATCCGCAAATCAATCAACGTGATACATCACGTTAATACAAGAAAAGATAAGAACCATATGATCCTGTCAATAGATGCAGAAAAAGCATTTGACAAAAATAAATAAATAAAAACAGTGAATCCAAAAAATAATAAAAAAAATGTAAATAAATAAATAAATAAATAAATAAATAAATAAATATTTCTTATCTATGCTTAAAAAAAAGATACTGAAATTAGATAAAAATAAAAGATATCCATTTGGAAAAGAAGTAAAACTGTCTCCATTTGCAGTAGATATGATTTTGTGTCAAGAATATCCTAAGGAATTTGTAGTTTGTTAAAAAACTATTAGAACTAAGTTCAGCAAGTTTTAAGGACACAGGATGAATATAAAAATCAATTTTATTTATTGGACATTAGCAATGAACAATACAAAATAAAAGTAAAAAAAACAATTTCATGCAGAATAATATAACACTCATAATGAGAAATAATTTTTTTTTAATGTTTATTTAATTTTGACAGAGACAGAATGTGAGTGGGTTAGGGGCAGACAGAGAGGGAGACACCGAATCTGAAACAGGCTCCAGGCTCTGAGCTATCAGCACAGAGCCCGATGCGGGGCTCGAACTCACGAGCTGTGAGATCATGACCTGAGCCGAAGTCGGATGCTCAACCGACTGAGCCACCTAGGCACCCCAAGAAATAAATTTTTTTTAAAGAAGGGAAATTTTATATTCTGAAACTACAAAACATTATTAAAAAATAAGGCATAAACTAAGATCTTGTTCATACATTAGAAGACTGAATAATGCTAAAAATAGCAATATTCTCTAAATTGATCTAGATGCTCAGTGTAATGCTTCCTTATCAAAATTCCAGGTGATTTTTTTTGCAGAAACTGACCCTAAAATATATGTGCCTATATGCATATATGCAATGATAGCTAAGTGATATTGAAAGAAGAACACAGTTGGTGGACTTTATACTTCATAATTTTATTTATTTTTTTTTATTTTTTTTTTTAAATTTTTTTTTCAACGTTTTTTATTTAATTTTGGGACAGAGAGAGACAGAGCATGAACGGGGGAGGGGCAGAGAGAGGAAGACACAGAATCGGAAACAGGCTCCAGGCTCTGAGCCATCAGCCCAGAGCCTGACGCGGGGCTCGAACTCACGGACCGCGAGATCGTGACCTGGCTGAAGTCTGACGCTTAACCGACTGCGCCACCCAGGCGCCCCTATACTTCATAATTTTAAAAGTTACTTTCAAATATCTAAATATAAAAGGTGAAATTATAAAACAGAAAAATATATAGGAGTAAATCTTCATCACCTGAGGTCAGGAAAAGCCTTTTTAGATAAGATGCCACAACATAAGTAAGTAAAGAAAAGAGGCTGGACTCCAACAAAACTGAAACCTTTTGGCTTAAAAGGACACCATCAAAAAAAAAAAAAAAGAATATATATATATATATATATATATATATATATATATATATATAAAGACAAAGTACAATATTGGAGAAAATACCAGCAATTCACATATCTATAAAGAATTTATATCTAAAAAATATAAAATAACTCAATTTAATAATGGGAGACTATGACCCAATTAAAAATGGGCAAAGTATCTTGTTTACAATCCTCAGTAACACCCTTAGGTTCTGTGATTCACTCAAAGGATTCACAGAGCTCTGAAAAGTTGTTATACTCATAGTAATGATTTCTTACAGGAAAATAACAGATTAAAATCAGCAAAGGATGAAGCCACATAATACAGAGTCCATGAGAGGCCAAACCTGAGCTTCTAGGGTCCTCTCTCATTGGAGCCATATGAACAGGGCCTCATTATCCCAGCAATGATGTGTGAGACAGCACCAAGTGTTGCTCACTAGAGAAGCTCACCTAGGCCTAAGTATCCAGGGTTCAATTGATGTCAACCATGTAAACACAAAATGTGCATGAGATTATTCTTAATTACTCAGCTCCCAGTTCCTCCAGAGGTCAAATGAGTATTGAGTGGCCCAAGGCCTGACTATAAATCACATTTCAGCATAAAATATTTGGTGTAGCCCAAGGCCACAGGTAAACAAAGAAACTTTTATCAGTCAGGGTATTCCAAGAATTAAGAGATTTTGTTCTAGGAGCCAATCAAGGACAAGAACCGTCTTTGATTTTTGAATGTGTCAGGCTTGGACATCCGAGATAACCCTTGACTGCAGAGATTTGATAGACAGTTCTGCAAAGACAACATACAAATTCCCAATAAGAATGTGAAAAGGTACTTGGCAGTTTTAGCAATCAAGGAAATGAAAATCAAAACCACAATGTAACAACATTTCATAATCAAGAGGATGGTTATAATAAAAAGACAGATATAACAAATGTTGTTGAAGATGTGGAGAAACTGGAACTCTCATATACTGCTTATGGTTAGGTAAAATGGAGAAGTGGTTTTGTGTAACAGTCTGGTAGTTCCTTCAAAAGTTAAATATTAAGATAAAAAGTTAACATAAAAAGATTAAGAGTTAAACAAAATGTTACTAATTGTTACTTAATGTTTCTGTATGATTCAGAAATTCTATTTCCAACTGGACATACTGAAGAGAAATTAAAATCTATGTCCACACAATAACTTAACATGAATGTTCATAGTAGCATTACACATAACGGCCACAAAATGGGTATGACTCACACCTTTAACTGATGAATGGGTAAATAAAATACAGTCTATTCACATAATGGGATATTATCAGCAATAAAAAGAATAATACTACAACATGCACCTTGAGAACATTAAGCTAAATGAAACAAGCCTGTTGCAAAACACCACATGTTATATGCTAAAACGTATGTAAAATGTCTGGAATAGTCAATTCCATAGAGAAGGAAAGCAGAGAAATGTTTGCCTAGGACATAGGAAGTTCAGGGATAATGAGAACAAAGTTTCTTTTTGGGTTGATGAAAGCTTCTACAATTGATTGTACTGATGGCTGCACAATTTGTAAATATATTTAAAAACATGTAATATTACAGTTAAATTTAAATGTGAAAATTGTAGGGTATGTGAATTGTATCTCAATAAAGGTGCTATACAAAAAATATTTCCAGAAAACACTTGTTTTTATCTCATTGGTCAAATATTTTCTCAGATCGCCATTCATTTCTTGCTGTAAGCGTGAGGGGAGGGGGAGGGGGGAAATACCTGAGGAATAAAAACAAAAAAAAAAAAACAAAGAAACAAAAAAAAAAACTTTTAGCTTGGTACATTGATGATCTGACAAAATTTTGTAGAAAGGAAAAGGGAGAATGGACATTGAGTGGGTAAATGATAGTGTGTCCAACAGTGTCTAAAACTTGAAAAAGGCATGGAATCTGACAATTTTTAGGGTATAGGGTAGATGCTTCCTATCCCAAAACAATAGAATCTACTCCTCTCTAATTATATACATCAAGGAGTATTTTTTAAAAGAATGACACTTCACATCATACTCTTAAATCCTGGTATTTTTTAATAGGAGCAATTTTCTATTTATTTAAAGCATACTGTTATTCCAGATACCATGGACAATCCATGCATATGTATCCATGAATATTAACTAGGTGCCAGAATATATAATAAATAAACATGTAATGTTATATATAAATGTTATATGCATATATTATAAATATACATTTTATATGGAGACATACATACATCAAAATATGTGTACGTATAATATACATTATATATGTATTTTTTTTTTAGTTTTTAGTTTTTTAGTTTCGTTCACATAGGGATGCAGCGTGGAAAGAATATCTCTTAAAAAAGTCTGGAAACTTGTTAGTGAATATTAGTAGTTGTACTGAGTGGGTAAATATTAACATGTTACTTGGTCAACACCATCATGCAATCAGTTAGTGACATAGTATAACCCCAGAAAATCTTCATTATTCTTTAGATTAGGGTGGTTCTTAGAACTCGCTTCTTTGAGAAAGAAAACAGGAGCTACACATCCTGTATTCCACCTGCTAAACTTTTATGTGAGTTTATACTTCTTAAAGTCCATATGGATTCATATTCATTCCTCCTTAAAAGTCATTCATATTTTATTGGTTATCTAAGTAATTATGAACAATAATAAATTCTGCAGCCTGCTGTTTTTCTACTCTAATATTATTCTAAAACTTCTTCAAAACTTATTTCCTGCAGCTGGCTGTTTCAAATTATTTTACTTTTGGTGCCTCAAATGGGACTCTGATGAATTCCTGTGTCTTTTGTTCATGTTCTCTGTACCTAGAATTCCCTCTCTGACTCCCAACTTCCCATGTCAAAACCAGCTCATCCTTTAAGGTGCACCATTGATTACATTTCTGTCATATTGTGTTTTCTTAACCTGTCAACATTCCACCTTTGGATCTTGTTTTATTTGCATTTCTACATGGCATTTATATTAATTTGCCTCGGGTTATGACTATTTAAGTACATTTTGCTATGTAACTGAAGATTGCAAGTCTTTTCATTGAAATAACTGCATCCTTGTTTATATCTCCAAAACCTAAAGTTGCATAAAAAAGGGTTTCAAGACTTCAAATTGAGTCAGTGAATCATGATTGAGAGAAATTAAATATAATTTTTCAATTTAAGTATGCATTAACACCTTGTGCTATACCAATATCCAGCTACAAATCATGTTTCAATACAAGAGAAAACAGGACGTGTAGAAGGAGGTGATGGTGGGAACACGAGTATCAGGGGGCCAGGGGGGCCCCTAAGGAAATAAACATGTCACTCATTGAACTGGTACAACACATAAAAGTATTTCATGAGAAAGCGATTCAAAATCTGACCACCCTATTTGAACTCATGAGGCTTTTAAAGCTCTGTTCATTTTCAAAATGAAAGAGTTCCAAACATAGGCTTCTGCCACCTTTAGGGATGAAAATATTCATCCCAGGGAGAGGATAGAGCAGCTTTGAACAAAATCAACCATTTGTGGTTAGCAGAGAGGATGCTGAGGTCTTCACCTTGTTTGCCTCTGGCCCCATGTTCATTCAGCTTTCTAAATATTAAAAACAGGAAAATTGTCAATTATATGTATGTGTAAAAATTAATAGATATCTGGCTCCTGGGACCAGGTATTACTTTCAGTATTTTTCCACCCATTCAATTGTTTTACAAAATTATCTACAATGGGCTATTTCTGAAGATCTGTTAAACCTAGTACTTTTCCTACTCACAACAGTGCTAGAACTCACATCTGGACAGCTATAGAATGATGGAAGTCTTTTAAACCTAGTTATTCTTAAAAAATCAAAACATGCAGCTGTGGTACTTACGGCACTACATTGTTCTTCCTGAAACATGAGAAAAAGAGAAACTGGTTAAATCATATGACAGGTTATTATTTTGGTTAATGTGAAATGTTCATCTGACAAGCTTATTGAATTTGATTTGTGTGCACAGCCCCACAGCAAATGTACACTTTATCTGATCTCCCTTCTGCCTCCAAGACTGACATCAATGAATGTGCCATCTGAAAAAAAACAAAAACGAAAACAAAAATAAACAACAACAACAACAACAACAAACCAAGAAAAACACCTGGAGTATTAAAGTGTTTTAACTAGTATGATTTATGTTAATGGTACAGAGGAGAATATTTTTTGGTTCACAAAAACATAACAGGCAATTGATGTGCCATATTGCAGTATGGTTTTAGCTATCAACATGTCAAGATTTAGTTTTGCTGTTAACATTTTACGATTTAGAAGGCTATAAGAATATGTGCAGTGTAGCAACAACACAGGCTTCATTCCCTCAGCTATATTTATTGGGCTCTCATTTTTCCCCCTTTTATAGAAGAAATTGAAAAAGAAAGAGAACAGGAGAGACAGACAGGCATCCATTCCATCTATTTCATTTTCTTTATTATGTCAAGTAGTGAGAAATAAAAAGACAGAAAACCGAGTTCTTAATAGCCTATGCCCAGACCAAAGAGGATTCCAGACAGGGGAATCACAGTATATTTTTATTGGCTTATTATCTCCAACAGATAACTTGATCATGTCAAAGAATGTACCACTTGATCCCAGACCTTCATCAATTACAAGAGCCCCAAGGTTAAGGAGGTATTGTGCATGCTACTGCACTGGTATTTCCTGGTGATGTTACCATATACACAAGTAACAGTGAGTGAGAGGCAGGGGTACATCCCCAGAAGGCTCTGATATTGTTCCTCAGGTTTAATTCTACCAGGCAAAGGCTTCAAATGGAAGGATAAGGCTGCAAAACTTCAGAAAAGAAGGCTAAGTTGACGCATAAAGAATAAATTAGGGTAAAATATCAATTTATTTCATAATCAGGACTTAATCTGTAACATCAAGGGCAAGACCACCTTTGGCCAGTCATTATTTGACTTCATTATTTGGCTTCACAGAGATAATGTGTATCCAAAATTGGTGTTCCTGAGAATACCGTAAATATCAATACTTATGTAGCCATCGAGTCTTAAATTCAATACCAGACATAAAGACTTAAATTAATGAGATACGTAGTATATGTACACATAACTATTTCATGACCGAATAAAATACTTTAGATTGAGAATACGCTTTTAAATGATATTCTACAATGAGCCAGATGGAGGTATTTTTTAAATAATTCTACTTTACAGCTTTTTGAAAGGAAAGCTTTTCCTTTCAAAATGGAATCAGCTATTCATCAAAAAAAGAGAACATTTTGTTCTTGGCTTAGTTTTTCCATAAAGAACTCAGCATAAACAGAAGAAAGAAATTCTCGAATATGTGTTTTAATTCCCATGCATGCAAGATTGGAGTCATATAGAGACAAAGAGAGAAAAAATACTTTAAAAAATGTGTGTGTGCATATGTGTCTAGATGTGTGTATACAATTAAATGCATTCCTACATATGAAATTAATATCTCTTCATCAATAAAATAAGCCATATTTTTGGTCCTTAGATCCTACTCTTTTTCAGCATATGCAAAAACCTACTTTAAAACATATTATGTTAAGATAATTTAATGGTGGCTATGTCAGTAATCATCATGTTAGTCTTGGAAATGACCTAACAATAAACAGGAAGACTTGTGTGTGTATGTGTGCTTATCAGGAGGCATAGGGAATGAGAAGAAAAGAAGGCAGAAAAGAATGGAGGAGAGAAGAAGGTGAATATTTATGAGCAAGGACATATATTTTTAATTATGTAAGACAACAGATGTATGTTAAATGTTCTTACCAAAAACAAACAAATAAAACAAAACAAAAACCAATAAATAACCACCCCCCCCCAAAAAAAAAACAAAAAACATAAAAACTCTCTTTCCCCAAAAAACCCACAAAAGAACACAGGACACTTCGCAGGTGATAGATATGTTTAGTACCTTGGATTTGATGATGGTATGGCGGGTAGATGCACATGTCCAAACTCTTCACGACGTAAACATTAAATTTGTTAACATTTTTGTATATCAGCTATATCTTAATAATGCTAAAAAACACGAATGGAATGTTTTGTCCTACACAGGGGGCAGGATATACAGGACAGTGTCACCCTTCATTTGGCAAGCCATTCAGCTGAGAGTATCACTGGATTTGGTGTATAGATGACTCCAAAATACATTTAAAATTTACATGGCGGAGTAAGTCATTCCAAATACCTAGTAAGTGGAAAAATTCAAAATAGTTTTTTAGAAGGTTAAGGTTTTTATTTTTTTTTCAAAGTTTATTTATTTATTTATTTATTTTTTTGGAGGGGGGGGGAGAGAGACAGAGCATGAACGGGGGAGGGGCAGAGAGAGAGGGAGACACAGAATCGGAAACAGGCTCCAGGCTCTGAGCCATCAGCCCAGAGCCTGACGCGGGACTCGAACTCCCGGACCGCGAGATCGTGACCTGGCTGAAGTCGGAAGCTTAGCCGACTGCGCCACCCAGGCGCCCCGAAGGTTAAGGTTTTTAAATGTCACCCCAAATACAGTCCATTCAATGATCCCATTATCACAAGGCAGAGATATTCATTTAGCCTCTAGGGCAGTGTTTGTATTCTAGCCACGATGTCAAAGTGAGTATTTCCTTTGTATTAAAGTAACAGAATTTAATTTCTTATTTCAAATAGCACCATGATTTTGGCTGGGCCATAGTTTGTTTATGAGTTTCTGGAGCTTTGAGACTAGGAACTTGGGAACAGGTCTTTTTCATATTTGTATAAATAAGATAATAAATGTGAAAGAGCCTTGTACATCCCAAGCAAATATTCTACTTCACAACCTTAGTGGGAACAGGTGGGATATAAATAAATAAGATAAAATGCTGGTACCATGTGCTGGGCTCAGTTGAAAAATATACATATATATATACTTGTGCAAACACATACACGAACACACACACAGATATAAGGCAAACTGCTTTACAAATATGAAGATTAAATATATACCTGAATACATCGGATATATTTTGCCAAGTGCCCCATACTGCAGTACATAAAACAGGCCATTGTTAAATTATTTACAAATGATAAGCCATTAGAAAACCAATGTGGTGTAAGAAAATATTATTCCAATGTAAAACAAAATTCTTCAAAGTGGTTATAATGAAAGGCCTAGCAATAGCCATTTCATAAAATGAATTCTATCTAACAGCATAGCAGCCCATAAAATGAAATTATGTTCTTTCTGTATATGTCAGTACTGATGATATCTAATCAATAACTCTGCTGCTGTCAAGCTCAGGTTGAGTTTGTGGGAGGAAAAAACATGTTACATACGCTACCTATATTATTTCATAAAGAGGCATTCCTTTATTTTAACCAAAATATCCTTTCAGAAAGGTTGAGAGAGGCAGGTATACTTTGGGGTGAGATATACTCTTAGTGACTTGAAATATTTTTAACATAACTTGAAACAGGCTCAAGGGAGGATTAAAATATTTGCATTTATGTGTCAACAACAGTTTAAAAGCTTTTAAATTACCTGGTTTGTAGTATTTACACAATAAGAAAGAAAAAAATGGGGAGGCATTTTCACTAAATGTATAGTGATTATAGCCAATTAGAAATATCAATTTTGTTATTTCTTGAAATTAGAGAACAACAGATTTTTAAAAATCTGTAATCTTTTATTAGACCCGAATATCTTTATGTATTAATAACAATAACACTATCATTTAGAGCTTTGCAGTTTATGGTGCTTCTATATAATTATAGTATTTATTCAAAGTTTACTAGGTATCATGCATGTACTGTGTACCATGTACATGATATGCATTATTATCTTATAAGTGTATTAGGAAACTGTGATTTTAGGATCTTAAGAATCTTGTTTAAATTAAAAAAATAACGGAAAGTGAGAATCATAACTTTTACCTCAGTCAGCCTTACTTTCTGTAACCTTAATGGTATGCTCCACAAAGATTATGTCATTCGTTATGACGAGAATGATTTGCTGTTACTCAGACACATGTCCTAGTTCTTGGTCTCCATGAACTTCTGACTATTTTCCATTGACCCTGAAATCTCACTTACCCTTGAGGCCCAGCCAAAGTCACCTGTTTTGTTAAGAAAATGATAGTTGATACCCCCGGTGGAAATGTGTTCTTTCTTTCCCTTTTGTCATAGTATTTCAATTTCTTTTGAAGAACTCTCCCTCGGAGGTCTCCTCTGTCCTGAACTTGAGTTACTTTGTGTCCTGAACTTGAGTTACTTTGTGTTCATATCCCTGTAATAGGAAACACAGAAAACATATTTTTGACAGTCAGCCTCCATGTTGTTTGCTAATTACAGTTTCTTACACTGCGCTTATATGAGGGCTCCTTCAACCACATAATACACATCCAAAACAATACAAGATATGAAAATACTACCCTAGAATATCTATTGAATATTCCCTCTCATCTTTCACCCATCACTGCTTTACGTCTACCGATTTGTCAACTCATTTCTTTCCAACTGTTGAAGCACTGCAAGGATACTGACTCTAGTCTCATTTTACCCTTCAATATACTGTCCAAATTCATGCCAGACTTACAATTGGAAAATATCACCATCTGGCTACAAATGCTCAATAATGCTCTACTATTCTCAGAAAAATCCACGATCTGTATCTAGTATGGCATATGAAGCCCTCCATAATTTGGCTCCTCTGTTGTTTGTACTACCCCTCACCTCCTTCTCTCTATTCCTTTTCCTTTCTAATCTCTTCACAGAGTAGGTCAAACCCATCTGTAGCTTTGTAAAGTAAACAGTCATTTTCCAGGAAAGTGGGGGAAGATTAAGCATTCCAAGCAGAAGAAACAATGGGAGTAAATACAGTGATTTGAACTATTGAGTGTGCTGTTGAGTGTTGTAGAAATGGAAAATGTGCGGGTTGCCCTTAGACTGAGTCTTCCTTGATAATGGTTTAATGAAATTAATTCTTCTTTCTTTTGTATGATTAATGGTGTCATACGGTGTTATATTTATTTCTCTGGTAAAAATGTACCTTAAGGATTGGATCTGTTTTGTATTTGTCTTTGCAAAACTAGAACTAAGCACAGAGTATGACTCATAGTAGGCACTTACATGTTTTGTTAAACTATTGAATTGTTGAGAAATGATTCAAGACTTTGCTAATCAATTTCAGCATCTCAGATCACTAAAGTTCTTAGAAAAAACCGTGATAAGACTTTAAATATCACAATGTGGCACGTCCTGTTTTATCAGCAATTGTTCTATGTATATAAAAATGTTTATGCTGGACTTTATGATCCCAGTGGTTACAAGGACAAGAATTTCAAAGAATATTAACTTCTCAAAAGCAATTAAAGTTAATCACAGGCATCTTTTGGCAAGTTGTGGTATGGAGGAGCTACAGGTGGAATCAGACTCACTGGACAATCATAAAGGAGGGTGATCATCACTCTGGTCTAAGGAAATTGAAGGCAGGGGGCGTGGTTTTTCTTATTAGAATGGAGGAGGAGGCTTTTCTATCCTATTGGGAAGGTTCCCCCCCGCCCTCCCCGGGTTTAGGTTTTTTTTTGTTTGTTTTTGTTTTTGTGTTTTTTTGTTTGTTTGTTTTGGTTTGCATGATACATGAACCTTGATTAGTGGTCAACCGAAAACAGGACATTAATAAAAACAAAATAAGATTGTTAAAACTCAAAAACAACACAGAAAACCCCAAATAAGTGCTAGGCATAGGAATGCCTCATGGGAGAATTTAGTTAGACGGTTGCCAAGCACAATAAGGGGTCAAATATAACTAGGCAGATTACCAAAATCAAGAAATAGGCAGAAGTCAGGAGGTATACAGGTAACGGATGTCAAAAGAGGTGTTTTCTTATAATTATGGTATCATCAAAGATCCTATTTTGAAATAGTCTGTTAATAGCCAAAATTTGTGCTTAAAAAAGACAAAGAAGTCACAGAATTAAAACAGAATGAGGTAGATTCACGTGTGCTTATAGACACACATCCGATTTTTTTATTAAGTGAAAAATAGCCATGTGTTGAATAGTATTCAATTACAGTTTTAAATAGTAATAATCACTTAGCTTTCTTGGATCTCACCAAATTATGACAAATATTTCAAATTATTTCCCTTAAAGTGTAATGTACCTTTTCTTCCCAAGATGCTTCAAACTGTATTTCACCATTATAAAAACTATCAGACTTGGGGCGCCTGGGTGGCGCAGTCGGTTAGGCGTCCGACTTCAGCCAGGTCACGATCTCGCGGTCCGTGAGTTCGAGCCCCGCGTCAGGCTATGGGCTGATGGCTCAGAGCCTGGAGCCTGTTTCCGATTCTGTGTCTCCCTCTCTCTCTGCCCCTCCCCCGTTCATGCTCTGTCTCTCTCTGTCCCAAAAATAAATAAACGTTGAAAAAAAAAAATTAAAAAAAAAAAAAAAACAACTATCAGACAAATACATCTTTCTTAACACACTGGGCATTCCATGTGAGTGGAGAAAACGTTTATTTTTTTTTTCTCATTGTTTTGTATGAAGTGGCTAACACAGTGCCTGGGGATGAAAAGCTCAATCTTTTTGAAACAAATGAAGTATATACATAGAAAAAAAAAATGAGTACATATTAACAAAATGATATGACAATGTGATTTTACTAGGGCCTTTCATTTTCTATAGTATACATTTCATCATTGTAAAATTTTAACATGCATGTATTTATGTTTGCAGCAAGCTACTTTGCTAATCAGAAATGTTTGTCCTGACCTATATACTGTTAATCCACAGTGAAAAAATGTTGCCTGTGACTGGTTTCATTTTGTTGGAACAGAATCCTTTTGAAAAAAAAATTGTGTTAGTATGAAATAATAATGTCAGAGGAGAAGGAAAGCGGTTTAAGAATTTTAATCTAGCAAACTTCTAGGATGTTCATCTTTGAATAGTAAAGTTAAATAAAGCAAATCCAAGAGTTGAACTGAAGCTTTATTTATAGGTGTTATTTCATGCAAATGAGGATTTAAAACTTCAAGATCAAAACGTAAAGCCTATTATTGAGGCAATTACAAAAATGTCTTTGTTTTTGTCTAAGACTTTCTCTTTTATGCTACATCTTTATGTATCTAGTCACACAAAAGATAGTAATATTTGGAATATAATGTGTTTTTTAAAATTTATTTGTTTATCTCTCAATAGACCTTTTAGTGTGGTTTTAAGTTTACAGCAAAATTCTGCAGAAATATCAGTGTTTTTCATATGCCTTATGTTCCCTTACATGCATAGCCTTCCCCATGATCACCATTCCCTACCAGAGTGGTGCAGTTGTTACAATTGATGAATTTACATCAAGGCATCATTGTTACCTAAAGCCTGTCACAGTTTACATTACAGTTCACTCTTGGTGTTCTACATTCCATGGGTTTGGATAAATCCATGACATGTATCCACCATTGTAGTATCATACACAGTATTTTCAAAAGTTACTAAAAATTCTCTGTGCTCCTCTATTTATCCTTCTTCTCCCTAATCTGTGCCAACCACTTATCTTTTCATTGTCTCCAAGGTTTTGCTTTTTCCAGAATGTCATATGGTTGTATCATATACTATGCAGCTTTTTTAGGTTGGCTTCTCTCCCTTAGTAATCTGCATTTCAGGTTCCTCCATGTCTTTTCATGGTTTGATATATCAGTTCTTTTCACTGCTGGATAATATTCCATTATCTGGATACACAGTTTAGTTATCCATTTACTGGCCAAAGGACATCTTCATTGCATGCAACATCTGGCAATTATGAATAAAGCTGATATAAACATCCATGTGCACATAGGTCTTCAACTTCTTCAGGTAAATAGCAATGGACATAATCGATAGATCGTATGATAAGAGTATATTTAGTTTTGTAAGAAACTGCCCAGTTGTTTTCCAGGATGGATGTACGATTTTTTTTTTTCCCATCAGCAATGTATGAGAGAGTTCTTACTATTCCACATCTTTCCAGCATTTGGGTGTTGACAGTATTCCAGATTCTGGTTATTCTAATATGTGTATTGTGGTATGACATTGTTTTAATTATCATTTATCTGACACTTAATGGGGAACATCTTTTCACCTATTTATTTTCCATCTGTATATCTTCTTTGATGAAGAGTCTGTAAAGGTCTTTGGCTTATTTATTTTTTAATTCATTGCTTGTTGTCTTATTGTCGAGTTTTAAAAGTTCTTTGCATATTTTGGATAACAGTTTTCTATCAGATGACTCTTTTTGCAAATACTTTCTCCCAGTCTGTGATTTATCTTATAATGGTCTTGACAGTGTCTTTTGCATAGTAAAAAAATTTAATTTTAATGAAGTCCAGCTTATCAATTCGTTGTTTCATGAATTGTGCCTGTGGTATTACATTTAAAATGTCGTAGTCAAACACAAAGTCATCTAGATTTTCTCCTATGATATCTTCTAGAAGTTACATAGTTTTGTGTTTTATATTTAGTTCCAAGATCCATTTTTTAAATTAATTAATTAATTATTATTATTTTTTGTGAAGGGTATGAGTTCTATGTCTACATTCATCTTTTTTGCACATGTAGTCCAGTCGTTCTAGTATCATTTGTTGAAAAGTCTGTCTTTTCTCTACTGTATTCAGTTTACTTTAAACTGTTTTTACTTAAAAAAAATACAGTAATTGAAATAATACCTGTAAAATGTTAAATAAATCAACTAATTTCTGCCCCCATGACTTTTCATCCCCAGTTCCGTTTCTTGGGAGATTTTAACTGACCTATTTCTTCTGTTACTTACCTCTATATTGCTAAAATAGTATGTTTATTTAATAATATTTTAATTGTGGAAATTATCTCTATTTCCTAATTTGATGCTTAAGAATAGAACATTCTCTACTCTCAACCCAGTTATCAAATACAGATGCTTCTATTTCTTTCTATAGTGTTAGTTATGAACAAGTCTATTCTAAGCTCTCTACACATGTCAATTACACATAACAGCCCCATAAGGTGGCCACTGTTATTATCCTATCCAAGTGACTGAGGTGAAAAGAGGTTAATGATTTGTCGATTGTCAACAGCCAGCAGACTGTAGGGTCAGGGATGTTGATTATTAGAGCCTTCTCTCCTTACCATGATCTCTTAATCCATAAAGTCTCTTAACTTCTTACTTTGTAAAATGAGGAGGGTTTTTTGTTTGTTTTCATTCTACAAATATCCATCTCCAAATTTTACATTTGTCTACTATCTCTGAAATGTAGTTGCCAAAGCCCTTGCAATCAGGGAATTTTTATTCTAGCAGAGAAATAAAGATAAATAAACAATGGACCCAGGGATTAAGGGGGGCATAATAGGGGTAACAGAGCAACGGCTGTTAAGAAGCCCTGTCTCAGAACTATATAGAAATCTATAGCAAGAAAAGAGAAAGTCTTTTGGGCACAGAGACAAGCTGATGCTTCGGCTGAAAGCAGAAAGCAGCCTATGTATTTATGAACAGAAAGAAGTCAAGGTGATAGGGAAAGAAGAGACATGAAAGCAAGTTAAGGTTAAAGAGAGTCAGAGGGAGGTCATGCTGTTCTTTGTAAGCCAGGTGTAGCAGACATTATCAAATGCCATGTCTCTTCCACACTCACAGTCCCTGTATAAGAACACAGTGTCCTACGCCTAAGCTTCTTCTTTGCTGAGAGATTTCCCTTTTTGGAGAGCTGGGTGTTCTGGAAGCACCCGAGTGCGGCCTTTGGCCAGTGAATGATGGAAGTATCTTAGTCAGTTAGGGCTTCTGTAACAAAATACCACACACTGGGTGCTTAAGCAACAGACATTAATTTCTCACAGCTCTGGAAAGTAAGAAGTGCAGTGTAGAATGGCTGGCAGATTGGGTGTCTGGTGAGACCCCTCTTCCTGGTTTGCAAGAGACTATCTCATGTTTGAAAGAGGGATAATTGCTCTGTGTCTCTTCTTATGCGAACACTAATCCCATCATGGGGTTCCTCAATCCCAAAGGCTTGATCTCCAAATACTGTCACATTGGGATTAGGGTTATGACATGAATTTTGTGAAGACTCAAACTCCCCAGTGACAGCAGTATAGATTCTAGTTTTCTTGCCCTGTACTAGGACAATCTTAAGCATGTCCCATACCATCTTTCAGAGGTTTTGGGATCTGTTTCTGTGGAAACCCAGTCTTAGAAGCATTAAATCTACAAACTTGGATTTTATTCTATTTGTCAGGAAGCATTTGGAGAAACCTTAGCAAAAAAAAAAAATCATGATATGAGTTATTTCTCTTAAATACAGAGAACAAACTGAGGATTGCTGGATGGGGTGGGGGGGTGGATTAAATGGGTGGGGGGGTGGGGGGGTGGATTAAATGGGTGACAGGCATTAAGGAGGGCAATTTTGAGGATGAGCACTGGGTGTCATATGTAAGAGATGAATCACTGGGTTCTACTCCTGAATTTAAATTAAAAGAAAAGAAAAAAAAAGGAGGCCAAATCTAGAAAAAAAATCTCATTTTAGCTGCTTTTTAAAAAAAATCGAGTTGAAAGGAAGCAGTGAGTTCTGTTAGAAGAATATTCCACTAGTCTAGACCCAATGTTAGGGTATATTGAACTCATTTCATTCATATGGAGGGAAAGAAAAACATAATTAATTCATATGTCTTGAGAGCAAATTGACAAGATTTAAGGCCTACGTGGAATAATAGTGGAGGGGAAGGGGAGGAATCAAAGATAGGTTTTAGATTTTAGCTTACTGGATGTTGCTACCATTTATACCAAATAGGGAGGATTGGGAGAGAAACACGTTTGGAGGCAAAATCGAGATACTTTTTGTGTATATTAAGATTAAGATGCCAAGTATTCAGCCAAGTAGATATTATAGGACGTATCTGGAGCTCAGAGAAGTTGGTACTAGAGATCCAGCTTTGAGAGTTACTGGCATACAGAAGATGTTTAAAGTCACGGACCCAAATGAGATCACTTGGAAGAAGTGTACATTGAAAAGAAATGTGTGATCGGAATAGAATACTGTGTCCTGCAGAAGATGACAGGCCTGCAGAAAAGACTAGAAGGATTCCTGGGCGAAGAGCAAAATCAATACAGTGCCAGGAGAAATAGCCTCTCAGTAACCAGGGAGGGCTCAGGTAGCCATTGGTGTATATTAAGGACATTATCTTGTCAAGGTCGGGCTCAGTGGAGTTTGGTAAGAGAAGTCTGATTGACGACTGATTGAAAAACAATCACCACAATAATGTCAGATGGGGAATGGGAACAGGGCTTTTATCTCTCTCTCTCTCTCTCTCTCTCACTCTCTCTCACCCTCTCACTATTGAAGAAGAAGAAGAAGAAGAAGAAGAAGAAGAAGAAGAAGAAGAAGAAGAAGAAGGTGGAGGAGGAGAAGGGGGAGGAGGGGGATGGGGAGGAGGAGGAGGAGGAGGAAGGGAGGGAGGGGAGAGGGAGGGGAGAATAAGAGGAAGAATGTGTTCTAAAGCAGAGAAGGAAAATGGTCTGGTAGCTGGTATGCACATATGCAGTCAAGGGATGCAGGTGGTGCCTTCAGGGGAGATCACTTTTTTCTTTTTCTTTTCTTTTAAGACGGGACTTGGAAGGTAGCTGAGTGACTATAGAAAATATCCAGTTTGGGGATGTCTTACCCTTCTATTTAGGCCCCTTTATTGTTTATATGACCTTTGTGGACTGAATGTTTGTGTCCTCACAAAAGTTATATGGTAAAACTTTGCCTTCAATATGATGGGAGCAGGAGGTGGGGTCTTCATGGTGGATTCAGTGTCCTTGTAAAAGTCACACGAGGGCCTGCTTCCTCTCCCTGCTCTTCGTCATTTGAGGATGCGATGAGACGACCACAGTCTGCAACACAGAAGAGGGCTCTCACCAGAACCCGGCTGTGCTGGCACGCTGATCTTGGACTGCAGCCTCCAAAACTGGGAGCAGTAAACTTCTGTGGTTTATGAGCCATCCAATCTCTGTGCTTTGTTAGAGCAGCCCAGACTAAGACAGATCCACTTATTCTTACTTTCACACTAAGTTGATTAGATTTAGTTTTACTCGAAGCATAATTAAATCTTTAATGCTTGGTTCTCAGGTTGAATGAAATGTAAAACTACAAAAATCACAAACAGTGCTGATCTTACTGTGACTATATACTATTGAATTCATAACTGAGTAGTATACTTATAATTTCCTTTCTTTTGTATATATTTGATTTCTCTGAAGAATCAAATTGCATTTCTTTCCTCTTCGTCTACTTGTCTTTATCATTTACTCAATTTTTGTTTCATTCTCTGTCCAATTCAATGGAGGTGTTTTCTTTTTCTTTTTTTCTCTTTTCTCCTTCTCCTTCTCCTTCTTCTCCTTCTTATTCTTCCTCCTCCTCCTCCTCCTCCTTCTCTTCTTCTTCTTCTTCTTCTTCTTCTTCTTTTCTAATTACCTCCCACTGCTCTCTGCTCCCTTGTGGACTCATGGTTTTTGTTACTGGCTGGGAACTCTCTCTTGGAGATAGCCTAGGTCCCTCTTGTTCTCTTTTCCCAAGTTTGAATCTATTATTTTTTTGTAACTTGCTTTATTGTGGCCGATTCCCACATTTGCTCAAGTGCCTTCCTAGAACAGAACAGGGAGTACATATTCTGAATTTTGCATTATAAATCTGTCTTTATTTTACATTCCTACTGAATGATCACTCAGCTGGATAAATCATTCTAAATGGAAACACATTTATTAAGAATTTCGAAGGCATCTTTTATTTAAAACATAGAAAATAGAACAATTTTCCACTTGTAGAAAAACTAAGCAGGTAGTTTGGAGTTCCCATATACTTCTCAGGCACGCTTTTCCGTATTATTTACAAATTTCATTTCTGTGGGGAATTTGTTACAATTAATGAACCAGTATTTATTCAGTATAATTAAAGTCCATAGTTTCATTGAGGTTAACTCTTTGTGCTGTTCATTTAAAATTTTTTTAAAAAAAATTTTTTTTTCAACGTTTGTTTATTTTTGGGACAGAGAGAGACAGAGCATGAATGGGGGAGGTGCAGAGAGAGGGAGACACAGAATCGGAAACAGGCTCCAGGCTCCGAGCCATCAGCCCAGAGCCCGACGCAGGGCTCGAACTCACGGACCGCGAGATCGTGACCTGGCTGAAGTCGGACGCTTAACCGACTGCGCCACCCAGGCGCCCCTCATTTAAAATTTTTTTTAAATGTTTATTTTTGAGACAGAGCGAGACAGAGCATGAGTGGGGAAGGGGCAGAGAGAGAGGGAAACACAGAATCTGAAACAGGCTCCAGGCTCTGAGCTGTCAGCACAGAGCCTGACGTGGGGCCAAACTCACCAACTGTGAGATGATGACCTTGGCCAAAGTCAGACGCCGAATCGACTCACCACCCAGGCACCCCTGTGCTGTACATTTCTATGGGTTTTGAAAAATGCGTAATATCATGTAGCTACCATTACAGTATCATACAGAAGAATTTCACCACCCTAAGTATCCCCTGTACTTCATCTGTTTATCCCTATGCCTTCACCACTTCTCTATCCATCTCTCCCCACTCCTCTGGCTCCAGAACTCCTGGAAATCACTGTGTGTGTGTGTGTGTGTGTGTGTGCGTGTGTGTGTGTGTGTGTTTAACTGTCTCAATAGTTTTGCCTTTTCCAGAACCTCATAAGTTGTCTTTTCGAATTGGCTTCTTCACCTTAGCATTGTTTTCTTACCTTAGCACCTTAACGTTATATGTATTTCTGCTTCCTCCGTGCCTTTTTAAGGCTTGAAGGATTGATCAATCTTTTTATTGCTGATTGATATTATATGGCTGTACCACAGTTTATTTATCCATTTATTTATTGAAGGACATCTTAGTTGTTTCCAGCTTTCAAAAGTTGTGAATAAAGCTGCTATAAATATTCACATGGAGGTTTTGTATCGATATATGCTTATAACCCAATTGGGCAAATAACTTTGGTGTGTGGTTACTTAATCATATGGTAACACTATAGTTAGCTTTGTAAGAAACTGCCAAACTATCTTGCAAAGTGTCTACCATTTTGCATTCCCACCAAGAATGTATGAGAGTTCCTGCTATTCCATACTCTTTCTAAGCAGTTGGTATTTATAAGTGATAGGGAGAAATCTGTTATAAGATGGGTGACAGGACTGATAGGGAAATTCCAGTCCCTGCTGGAAGACTCCTCTTCCAGGTTCTTCTTCCTACCTCGCTTGCCTGCATGCCAAATTACTACTAATGTGGAATGCAGAAGTAACACACTATAAACTGTTCCCTCTGCTTATGCTCGGGGCTAAGACATCTGGAGAGTGATCCCCTTTGAGCCCACCAGTGTGAAATAAAACTCTTGCCTTCCAAGATCTCCAAGTGCAGCTTCATTCTTCTGCCCCAGGTTCTGTAACATAAGTTTAATGGATTTTGGCCATTCTAATAGGTATATAGTAGTATTTCATTGTTGATTTAATCAGAAATTCCCTAATGAAATAGAATATGGGGGCATCTTTTCATATATTTTATATCTGCATGTCTTTTTTTGGAGAAGTGTCTGTTCAGCTTTTTGCTCACTGTTTAATTGTTACACATTGAAGCTGAAATGGAAATGAAACCATTTTTTAAGTAATTTTTTTAGTGGGCTTGTTAGTCTTAAAATATGATAATGGTATGACTGGCCATTTTCTAAAATTCATTTTCCTATACACTCAATAGGTTCCTTAAATATGTGTCCTCATGTCCTTCATGAGAAACTGTATTTTATTATATTTGTTTAGAAAATATTTCCCAACACTATTTCTTTTTCTCTATTCTGCTAAAAGTCGTATTAGTTGAGTGTTGATATTTTAGATTAATCATTTATGTCCTCCAACAAACGTCTCATACTTTCTTTTGGTTCTACTTCCCATGGGACTTATTTGAATTTATCTTCATCCTTTTTTCTAGAAATTATCTTGTTCCCTCAGGATTCCTTTTTTCTCATAGCATTTTCTTCTTGTTCAGTGAGTAGAGTATCTTCTTGAATATTTCTGAAATAGTACTTAGATCATTTTCTTCTAAATAGGCAGTATCATTGTTTACCACAGAATTTTTTTTTTCTTTCTTCATCTTGCTCTTTTCTTGTTACAGGATTTCCTGAGATGTTTCGTGACATTGTTTTTTTATCTGTATTGGAAAAAATGAGTTTGTAAAAAGCTGATGGAATCTGTATGTGGGTGGGAATTGTGCTGCTAGCAGATTTGGTTTCATATTAGTCAGAAAGTCAGTAATCATTGTCAGGAAATCCTAAATGTCACAGTGTGAAAACTTTTCACTGGATATTCTTTACTTCTGGTAGTAGCAGTTCCAGAAGGCAGTTTATGTGGTCAGGATTTCATTCCTTCCTGTTCTCAGGCCTGATTTCACACCGTGCTCCCCATTGTAACTAGAAGTTGCAAGTTTTGATCTTCTCCAAGAGCCAAAAGGCAGATTCTACAGGCTGTAACTCCTTCCACCTTGCTTACTACATCCTCATACTTTATTAAATATATCAGTCTATATGCCTATGTCTATAAATACATCTTGGTCTGTGTTTATATTTATGTCCATAGGTATACATATCAGCTAAATGATATGAGCTATGAGTCCCTATCAGTCCCTATTCACTCAGCTATGAGTGAATGACCATGAGGAGTCTGAGAATTCAGTGAATTTGGAATAAAATGGCATAGCCTAATAAAGTTCCAATTTGAATGTGCAAACTTCTAAGAGTAATGAGTAGAAAGGAAATCAAACTAGTTGCCAGGATAGAAAAAAATAAAGAATGTTAGTATGAAGCCAGGGTTTACTGGCTCTCCAAACTCTCCGCATAGATATTCCAGTCAAGCCTTCTCCATGAGCTGCTGAGGAGGCACAAAGCATACCAGAAGAGGTTTATAATTGTGAGTCACAGAAGTAAAGAAAAGTGTCATCTCCACTACTTGAGGAGTGAGACTCAGAATATCCAGTGCTTCATCGAAAGCCCCATTGCTTTCTGAGGTGTGTGAACTGTTTGTGAGTTGAAAAGAAAACATCTAAACGTGAGAGAGAAATCTGGTGGGAGGCACAGTGAACTTCTCGGAGATCATTTCAGGACAGCATTGTGCTTTGCTGGCCATGGTTATATAAATATTGCATGTCCCCAGCACAGGTAGGACTGTCTCACTCTTCAACTTCGTGACAGCACACTGGCACACTCGAGCCATCAGTGAATAAAGTGAGGATGCTGATTACGTTTCTGATAAAGCAAAGATCTAATGTAAGTTAAAGCAAATGTTCCCTCTGCCATCCTGGTGCTTTAAAGCCACCCTTCCCCCACAGGGGGAACAAACATTTAGCTGGAAACCATAGAAGTCTAAGGTGTTGCCAACTCCAGCGTTCATCTGGACCCGCTCTTTGGGCAGTGACCAAGGTCCCACCTCAATCTGTTTCTCCTTTTCTCTATCATCATTCTGTCCTTGAATTTAATTCATCCGTGCCCATCAGCTTTTCAAAATAACAGCCATTAATTTATATAATTAATTTCCTTTGAGGAGGTAGCAGCTTCAAGTGTTATTTCTGTCCGCATATTTGGCACTTTGTCGCAGGTTTTCAGGAATTACAGATCTTTAACAAAAAGGAGGTATCGCCAGTGATAAGGGAAATACATTGTTACAAACTGGCGGTAAAGATATTATACTTCTCTGAAATGTTTCCTGAGTACCTGGGAGTTGGGTCAGGAGGATTTCTCAGCTGCAACTTGAAAAGCATATCACATAGTAATTGACACATACAAGACTGGCCTTGACTAACGTAGCTACAAGTTGAACATTGGAGATGCATGTCTCACTTTGTTGAGAAACCTGCCCTCCTTCTACTAGGTTTAAAATAACAGCCACAGCAATAAGATCAAAAAGAGGCAACAGACCCAACAACCACCCATAGAAGTACTAGTTGTCAATAAAAAAGCATTAATACAGGGGCACCTGGGTGGCTCGGTTGGTTGTGTCCATCAGGTCATGTTCTCATGGCACGTCGCTTCAAGCCTCCCGTGGGGCTTTGCACTGACAGCGTGGAGCCTGCTTCAGATTCTCTGTCTCCCTCTCTCTCTCTGTCCCTCCCCCAGTCAAGCTCTCTCTCTCTCTCAAAAATAAATATTAAAAAAAAATTAATACTAAGAGCCATACTTGAGATGACATGGTGGACCACCTGTGTGTATTTTGTGATACATACTCAAGAGACAGTGAATTATAATTAATATGTTGACTTTGAAATTCAACCCACTGATTTAGACTACTGATACCAGGAGCCTAGGTCAAAATTAACTGGGAAATGGAGGTCAATTCCAAGTAGTTGGAAGTAGTGTATTTATGGGGGCTGCAGAGCTACCCACACATCCAGCCTAGGAATTGAGGAAGCTGGAGAAGGAGGTCCAGATGAAGTTGCAGGAGCTGCTAGCTCAATGCTGTCATAACTACAGAGTCAGCAGTTCAGTGACACGGTGTGGGAGCTGCAGTGGCCCTAGCACTGCTCACCAACCTTCAGAGCATAACGACTTCCGGTTTCCTTCTGTGTCTACATTCTGAACCTTGCACAGATATTTCTCATGGCTAACCCTAACCAGGAATCACGCAGGGAAGGAAATTCTAGAGAAATGTAGTTGCAGCTCAGTTCAGCTGAAACACTACAAAACCACCGCAATTGGTAATAATGAAAGTTTGCAAAATTGCCCAAGACGTGCATTCTCCCCTACTTCTGCAGTTGCTACGCTGACGAGTAGCTGAGTAATTAAAATCTCACCGTCAGAGGTATCATTATTAGAACGCAGTCGGTGCTCTCAGATGTGAAGTCAAGCATGATACTTTATAGCATAGCATCCTGTGAATTCCTACACCTTCTAAGCAGCTAGTGATTCTTTTAATGGCACAGCAATAAAACTATACATTTTATAGCGATCAAATGAACAATACACGTATATCTATAAAAGCTAATAAGTCATCCCTCCTTCTCTCCAGTTCTTACTTCATTTGTGCATGTGCGTGTACATGTGTGTACATGCACACGCACGCATATGCACACACAACACAAACACCTGAGGTAATACTGTAAATTACCTTAACGTTAAACAGAAAACTTGTTCTGGGTGAGTGTATTTAACGAAGGCACCGTGGATGTGGACAGAGATAACACATGTGCAAATGAAAGGGATTTGGTTTTGATCTAACAGTTGCATTGATTTTTCCCAAGCAGGATTGTTAATTACCTGCACAAGAGCTTAAAATAATATGCGCAGGAAGTTTCAGGAGTTATCTTATTAAATGAATATGTTATTTGTATTCTATATGGAAATGAGCTTGTGTGTTCTGACTTTATGCATGAGGCTTGGACCCCCTGGGTATCCTGTGGGGACCAGACACAGCTGATTTCTTCATCTGCAAGGCAGAAGCCTGACAGCCGCAGATGTGAGCTGCTCCAGCTTTAGGTGTGAAAGCTGCTTTGTGAAGCCAGCATTCAGGCAATTAAGCAAGTTCCCCTCCTGGTAAGCTGGTAGTTAGCCAGGCCACTGTCAGTGCTGCCCAGGCCGCTTCAGGCAGAAGGCTTGGTGAGAGGGAACACCTGAAGCTTCTTGCTGGGAAAGAACAAAGACTAGAAACCTAAAACGTTAAGGACCTCCTTTATAAAATTGCTTTAGCCTTAGATCTGGGTTCTACAGATAGAGTCAAATAAACTATAAATAACCCAAGACAATAGCATCAATAATCATATATAACTCCTCACAGTTACGAAATATACCCCCTGTACATTGTGTATGGTTATACATGAATTAGATATTATATCACATCTAATTTAATTTTTACAACAACCCTGTAAAGTCTGTATCAATATTGCTATTTGGAGATCGAGTAACTTCCCAGGGCAGTTCAGTGCCTTATCACGGTCTATACGGATGGTAAGGGGCCAAGCCAGGACTGAAACACAGATTTCCCTACAATCAATCCCATGGCCTACTTTAAATCCTTTCTAATCAGACAGGACACACATCAGTTAGCAAAATATAGAGCCAATTTTGCTGGGCTCTCCAGCACAGCCATCTTATGCCACAGTTTTAATGCATCACTTATACAACTAGTTTAACCTTGTTTTCATCCCTTAGTTTAGGAGTTACTAATATTTGTGAATTGGTTCAAACCACTTTACGAATTTTTTAAATAAAAGTTAAAATTGTGAACAGTCACTACCATACAAATAGGAATTTGTTCTAGATGAGGAGGAAAATAAAGGAAAATAAATCTTAAGCAGCCACGTTATCAAGAGATTTCCTGGGTGCTTATACATGTTGTTACCAACAATGAGACTGTTGCATCCAACAATGAGAGATAGGTAATATATTATTCCCTTCCAGAAGAGAAGACCAAAGTCAAACTTAAGGGAGTTTTTTTTTTCTTTTTTTGTTTTTGTTTTTTCCCCCAAGGTCAAGGAGAAATAAATGGTGCAGGTAGGATTTGAACACTGGCCTACCTGATTCTCAAGAAGGATGAAAGTAAAAAATGTATATATATATTGTGGGGCACCTGGGTGGCTCAGTCAGTTGAGCGTCTGATTCTTGTTTTTTGGCTCAGGTCGTGATCTCATGGTTCATGGATTCGAGCCCCACGCCAGGCTCTGTGTTGCTTGCAATTCTCTGTCTCCCTGTCTCCCTGTCTCTCTGTCTCTCCCCTGCTGGAGCTCTCTCTCTCTCTCTCTCAAAATAAATAAATAAATAAATTAATTAATTAATTAAAAAATCTGTTGGGTTTCTCTCCTATGTCTTGTACTTCAATCAGTACTTCTCAGGCATTATGTTCTATTTTTACAACAATCCTAAAATTTAGTAACTAGTTACCACATTTTATAAAGGAGGGAAAAAGAATGCAAATTAATGTAAATTTCCTAAAACCTCAAGGCCCCTAATTGGCAGAGAAGGAAATCAAGTGTCTGACTTCTATGCTTGCTCCTTCCACTAATACATCCCCACATTACTGGGTATACACATGGAAATGTAAACAACACACCGGAAAATAAATGACTTTGTTAAGATAATAGAGTAACTACAATTCACAACACAGTTGAGGGTTGCTGAGCCTTCCAATACCTGTTACTAAAATAAGATACAGTTTGGTGAGTTCTTTTCCCATTAAGCTTCAAAGAATAGTACACTATGAGAGTTCTCATCTGTTTTTTCAATATTCTCATAAGCACCAGCTTACATGAAATACTCATCATAAAAAAAAGTCTTTGCAGTAAACAGGAAATGTAGCTAGATACAGTATATTATGAGTTGCATGCTAGGTTACTCTAAATAGGAGGAAAAAAAAAACACCTCAAGGAGAAACACATTAAATATATATGTTATTATCAACAAAATTATATGGAACAATAATAGATTTGTTTAAAGATGCTTTTCATTGAAAAAAGTCCACCCTGACTAAAATCAATTATTCCCACCTATGGTTTTTTCAGCTAATGTTTAAACCTTTACCACTTCAAATGTTCCACAGGATTAAAAGTTGACAAAATAATGTTAATTTAATACATTAATACTATTATTGATGACAAAATTTAATTAGTAAAAATAAACTACTCAATCCCATCCTGTAAGAACTAGTTGGCTTTAATTTTAATGGTCTCTTAACATGAATTATGTACGTATAGATGCTGTCTTCTCTGGGAGGTGAAACTCCATTCCCTGCACAGAAAACCCCTCCCCCCAGGCCACCACCACCATCACCATCACCAGACTTGGTGATGTTCTTCCTCCAAGGAACAGAATAGGGAAAGAAAAAAAAATGTACCCATACAGTGGAAAAATCCATGAAAAACTAACCTAAGCAATTGATGAAACAACTGTATGAGTCAGGGACACCATGTGAATATCCGGTGTCCCTAAAATGATGTGGAGAGAAGGATACTTCATCGCTACCATATTCTTCCAAAAATCCATAACCCTAGTTTAATCATTACGAAAAGTTCAGACTGCAGGGCACTGCAGAGGATATCCAGTCACTACTCCTCTACATTGTCAGAGTCATGAACATGAAGAGAAACTGAGACCAGAAGAGACCAAGAAGAGATGACAACTTGATACACCCTAGATTGGATCTTGGAACAGAAAAAGACCATTACGGAAAAACCAATGAAATTAAAAGAAAGTCTTGGGGCGCCTGGGTGGTTCAGTCGGTTAAGCTCCGACTTCGGCTCAGGTCATGATCCCCGGGTTCGTGAGTTCCAGCCCCACACTGGGCTCTGTGCTGACAGCTCAGAGCCTGGATCCTGCTTTGGATTCTGTCTCTCTCTCTCTCTTCTCTGCCCCTCCCCTGCTCATGCTCTGTCTCTCTCTGTCTCAAAAATAAATAAAACATTTAAAAAAATTTTTAAAGAAGTCTTGAATTTAGTTAATAGTAATGTGCCAATGTCAGATCCTTAGTCTTGAGAAATGTAGCACAGCTATGCAGATCATGGATATAGTTGAAACACCATGTTTAGTCCTCCCCAATTACATCTGCCCTCATTTCATAGCATTAAATGTTAAAATTAAGTTTTTTAAAATATATCCATGCATATCTTTATGCCTTTATTGAAAGTCCATAATCTTTTTTTTTTCAGGAGGAGAATTTAGTGATTCATCACTTATATATAACACCTGGTGCTCATCCCAACAAATGTCCTCCTTAATTCCCATCATCCATTTAGCCCTTCCCCCCAATGAACACCTCTCTAGCAACCCTTAGTTTGTTCTCTATATGCTTTTTTAATGTCATATATAAGGTAAAATATTTCTACAAATTTATTTTGTACAGTGTATAGTATTAAACACACACACACATATATATGTATATATAGAGAGAGACTATATATATATATATATATACACATACACATGTAAAGAAAGAGGCAATACTGACTGCAGTATTTCATTATAACAATGCATTTTATTCTTCCCTTTACTTATTAATGGGCATTTCAGGTGTCTCTGATTTTCTTCCATTTATATTTATAAATAACAATGCCTATGTAAAATTCTGTACAGGTTTCTTTAGGAATAAGAGTTTCTTTACAACAGAGGTCAGTCAACTTTTTCTTAAAGGGACAGAAGGTAGGTTTTAGTTTTTCCTAGCCAAATGGCAATATCAAGGATATTATATACATCCTTAAATATGACTTAAAATGTTATCATTTAAAAATGTAGAAACCGTTTTTAGCTCACGGGCCATAGACAAATAGGCAACTGGTCAGATTTGGCCTGGGACAAAATATATTGATTCTGTAAAAGAATTCTAATCTAGAATATATAATGGGTATAGAATTTTTGGATCATAAGAATATAGACATTCAACTGTCCAAAATATTACTCCAAAATAGATGAACAAATTTACCATCTCAACAGCATTATATATAATTTTGTTTTGCTCTACAGTCTCTCCATTATTTTATAAAAAACATTTTGCCAATATTATGGTATGAAAAGTTTTCACTCCGGTTTTAATTTGCATTATCTTCATTACTATTAAGGTTGATCATATTTTTATGTTTATTTACCATTTGTGTTTTCTCTCTATTGAATTTCCTGGTTATATCTTTTGTACATCTTTTCTAAGGGAATGTTTCACTTTTTCTCATTCATATGAAGTTCTATACATGTTCCATACACTAATTATCTTTTTATTATGACAATATGAGTAGCAAATATCTTCTTCATATTTTCATCTGTTTATACTTTATGGCAATCTTTAAACACAAAAGTTTTCAATTTTCATGTAATTGAGTTTGGTAATCTTTGCTATGTCAATATCATAATATTCATTATATTTTCTTCTAAATTTTTAAATATTTGCTTTTCATATTTAGATAGCCCATCTACTCTGGGTTGCTTTATGTATTTAAATAAAATCCATAACCACTTTTTCTGGCACCATTTATTGAAGAATTACATATTTTCTCATTCATCTGCAAAGCATCGCATGCAAAACATCAAATTCCATAAACGTACAGATGTTTTATTCTGTTAAGACAAAAAGATGTGATGTGTGTGTTTTTTTTCTGTTTATTCCTGACCTTATTCCACAATGTTATAAATATAATAAACCTTGATATTAGTAAGACAAATCCTCCTATCTTGGTTTTCTTCCCCCAAATTGTTTTGGCTCTTCATTTCCTTTTTTTAAATTTCATATACATTTAAGAATCAGGTTGTCATATTTCAATGAAATCCATATCAGGGTTTTTATTGAAATTGTTAGGATTTATAGATTATTTGGGGTATAAACAATATATTAATCATATTAATTAATCCAGCCTATAACTATGATGCTTATATTTAAGTATGTATTTTGACAAGTTATCTTAGAAATTTCATTTTTTTCAAAATGCTCTTATATAAACTTTGTTAATTTTTGTTGGAGCCCTGCATAGTATTTTTTTTTTCCTTTTTGGAATAGAAATGCCAAGTTTTGATGACTTATTTATTTGTTTTTTTAGATTATTTCTTAAGTTTTTTATTTAAATTCTAGTTAGTTAACATAAAGTGTAATATTAATTTCAATTGTACAATATACTGATTTAACACTTCCTTAGGACACCCAATGCTCATCATGACAAGTACCCTCCTTAATCCCCATCACCTCTTTAACCCATTCCCCCACCCACCTCCATTCTGGTAACTCTTAGTTTGTTCTCTATAGTAAAGAGTCTATTTCTTGGTTTGCTTCTATCTCTTATTTTCCATTTGTTCATTTGTTTTCTTTCTTAAATTCCACATATGAGGGAAATCATATAATATTTGTCTTTCTCTGACCAATTTTGCTTAGACTAATACTCTCTAGCTCCATCCATGTCATTGCAGTTGCCAAGATTTCATTCTTTCTTATGGCTGAGTAATATTCCATTATATATATATTATATATATATATATATAATATATATATAAAATAGACATATACATATGTCTATATATGTATATAATATATATATATAAAATAGACATATACATATGTCTGTGTGTGTATATATATATATATAATAGACATATACATATGTGTGTGTGTGTGTGTGTGTGTATACCTATACATACCACATCTTCTTTATCCACTCATCATTTGATGAACGCTTGAGCTGTTTCCATAATTTGGCTACTATAATGATGCTGTACATCAGGGTGCATGTATGTTTTTGAATTAGAATTTTGTAGTCTTTGGGTAAATACCTAGTAGTGCATAGTATTTTAAAAAGTACATTTTGTACTTGTGGCCAGTGCTTAGAAATACAAATAATTTTAGTACATGGATTTTATGTATTAAATATGAATATATTTCAATAAATTTATATCTTCATTTAAATCATTGTCATAATTTATTGACACAATTTTTTTAGAATTTTTGCAAAGGCAATCACATTGATAATATCATTATTTTTTTTTTCCAGTGGTACTATTCTTATGTATTTATCTTATTATTTAATATTATCTAAAAGAATGTTCCTCAACTGATAAAAATTTTGCTTCCCAGGGAACATTTGGAAATGTCTGAAGATATTTTTGGTTGTCACAACTGGGAAAGTTGCTATTGGAATTGAGTGGGTAGAGGTTAGTGATACTGTTAAATATCCTTTAGTACACGTGATAGCCCAAATGTTGAAACTATTGAGATTGAGAAACCCTGCTCCGAGGCCTCCAGTACTCAGATGAATGTAATTATTGCAATTATTCTTATTTTTAAAGAAAATGAATTTTTTAACATATTATTCTCAATATCATGTTTCCTACTTTTTTTAGAAGATGCCCTTTATGAGGAATGGCTGTTAACTTTTATAGATAATATTCTATATTTATGAGATGTCAATTTTTAATACATTAATGTGGGAAATTGCATTAAGTGATTTTCTAGTGGTTGAACTCTCCTTGCGTGTCTGGAATAAACTCAACTGAATTATGATATTATATTTATTTTATCAATTACTGTATATAGTTTGGGATTGTTTTACAAATATTTGGTAAACTGTCTGTAAACAATCTCCTCCCCCTTATCATGTGTTTTCCATCTATGTCTTTGAATGTAGGCTGGCTTGGTCATTAGGCAAATCCAAAGCAAACTATTATATCATACCTGTGCCTGAAATGCAATTCTCAGCCAATAGCATTCAATAAAATGCTTTTGAACAAAGCCTATACTGAAACTGTTGTATGTGTAATACAGAGTCATTGTGTGACTATGTGTAATAATGGAGTCATTACGGGCTATCATCATTCTACTTTCATCTGTTCCACAGGTTAGTTTCTCCGGAAAGAGATGTTAAAACAACAATTTGAGATACGTCTTGTTTATTATTGATCAATAGCTATGAGGAGAAGAGAGAAGAAGCAGAATTTGGTACAGGAAAAAGTCAAATTTCAATGCAGGCCCGATAAAGGTTTGGCCTCCTGTGGAGGGAAGCTCTAGGGTGAGTAATGCCCATCAGAATGCCCCATTTTGAGTCAAAATGGTGGGGCTTTTATATCCCTACCTCACTCAGTCACCACATGCTATCACGCCAGGCAATGGCATAGCCTCAGGAGAAGGGATCTTTGCATTGAGACAGACTCTTAGGGAACTGAAGGAGAGCTGAAGGCTCTCTGTTAAAATGCACTCCTGTGAAATAGAAAGGAAGTTCTCCCTTGAACTGAGATCTGGCTGGCTTATCTCTGGGTCTACCACACCTTGTGTACCTGAGAACCAGAGTTCTTGGTATGGACAAAGGTTATAGACGTGTAATAAAGAAGTTAAGTAAAGCTCTGTGGTATCGAATCTGAATCCAAGTACCACATGTACTTGAGATATTTTCTGTCTGCCTTGGATTACTTTCAAAATATGAAACTAAGGAAATGTTTTCTGTGGACAATTAGTATTCATACCAAGATTTCCAGTAATTTCCATTTAGTGTTATTTCTCTTTAAAGTAACTTTTTATTTTAAATCAGTTTAGATTTTTAAAATTATGGTAGAGATATTACAATGAATTCCCATATTCTCCTTGTGCAGTGTTGTAGGTTAAATTGTGTCCTCCCAAAAAAACATATTCAAGTCTTAACCTCTTGAATATGAATGAGGCAATTCTTGCCTTATTCTTGATCTTAGGAGGAAAGTGAGCAGTTCCTCATCACCAAGTATGAAGTTGGCTGTAGTTTTTTTTACAGTTTTTTTTTTTTTTTTTGGCCACACTGAGGAAATTTTCCTCTATTCTTAACTTGCTGAAAGTGTTCATCATGAATGATATTGGATTTTGTTTAAAACATTTTTTGCATCAATTAATATGATCATAGAAACTTTTTTCTTTAGTCTGTTGATATAGTAGATTGTATTGATTTATTTTCTAATGTTGAACCAACTTTGATTTCTGAAATAAATCTCTCTTGGTTGTGGTATGTAATTTTTGTATACATTTTTGGATTTCCTTTGCTATTATTTTGTTGACAGATTTTGTCTATGATTGGATGAGATATCAATCTCATTTTCCGTCCTTGTAATACTGTTATCTGGTTTGGTATTAGGGTAATAATGCTGGACTCATGGAATGGGTTAGGAAGTATTGCTTTGGCTTCTAATTTCTGGAAAAGACTGTACAGATCTGGTACCTTTCTAACCTTAAATGTTTGATATAATTTATAGCATTACCATTTCTACTTGGTGATTTTTTGAGGAGAAGGTAATTCACTTATAATTCTGTAATAAATATAAAGCTGAACAAATTATCTGTATCTCCTTGTGTGAGTTTTGGTAATTTGTCTTTCAAAGAATGGTTCATTTCATCTAAATTATTGAATTTTTGGACTTAGAGTTGTTTATGGTATACCTTGATTTGCCTTTTAATTCCCACAGACTGAGTATCGATAACTTCTCTTTCATTTCTGGTATTAATTTGTGACTTCTTTTTTCCTTGCTTAGCCTGGTTAGAGGTTTGTCGATTTTAATATTTTTTTAAGTTTATTTGTTTTGAGAGAGAGAGAGAGAGAGAGAGAGAGAGAGAGAGCAGGGAGGGGCACAGAGACATAGAGATAGAATCCAAGTAATCTCTGCAGTGCCAGCACACAGCCCGAGGTGAGGCTCAAACTCACAAACCTTGAGATCATGACCTGAGCTGAAATCAAGAGTCAGTCTGTAATCAACTGAGCTCCCTAGGTGCCCCAGGTTTGTCCATTTTATTGATCTTTGCCAAGATCCATCCTATGGCTTTGCTGATTTTCTCGTTTTCCTCTTTTCAATTCCATTGTTTTCTATTCCAATTTTCATTATTCCTTTTTTCTGCTTACCTTTGGTTCCAATTTGTCTTCTTTCTTTAGTTGCTTAAGTTGGAAGTTCAAGTTGCTGATTTTAGATCTTTCTAGTTTTCTAATATTTGCATTAAATGCTATACATTTCCTCTCTAAGCATTACTTTGCTGCATTCCACAAGTTTGATAAGTTGTGTTTTCATTTTCACTTAATTCAAAATATTTTTTTTTAATTTCCCTGAGATTTCTTTGACACATGTGTGATTTAAAAGTATGTTGTTTATTTTCCAAACGTTTGGGATTTTCCAACCATTTTTCCGTTATGCATCCTTTTTAATTTCTTTGTGGTATGAGAACATGATTATATGATTTCTATACTTCCAAATTTGTTACAGTAAGTTTTGTGCCCAGAATTCAGCCTATCTTGGTGACAGTTGAATGTGGGTTTGAGAAGAATGTATCTTTGCTGTTTTGGATGGAGTCTACTATAAATATTAACTAGGTAAATGTGATTAACAGTTTTGCTCAAGCCAACTATATTCTTATTGATTTTTTGCCTGTTTGATCTATCATTTATTGATGGTAATGATTACTGGCCGTAACTAAGAGAATGGATTTGCATATTTTTCTTTTCAATTTTATCAATTTTTACTTCATGTATTTAGATGGGTAAGAGAAGATACATTTGGCATTGCTATACCTGACAATTTTACTTACTTTAAAGTATGCCTTGTCTGAAATTAATATGGTTACTCCAACTTTATTTTGACTTGTGTTAGTATGGTCTATCTTTTTCCATCTCTTTCTCTACTTTTTAATCTATCAGCGTCTCTATATTTAAACTGTGTTTTTTATAGACAACATACAGTTTGGGCTTGTTCTTTCAATGTACTCTGACATCTGTTTCCCAATTTGTATATTATACTACATTAAAAATGATTATCAATCGATCTGGATTAATGTCAATAGTATGTTTAACTGTTTCATATTCATTGCCAGAAAATCCTTTTCCTGCTTGCTCTGATTTTAATTAAGCAGTTCTTATTATTCCATTTTATCTCCTCTTTCAGCATATTAATTGCTACTTTAAAAAAAAATTTTTTTAATGTTTATTTATTTTTGAGACAGAGAGACAGAGCATGAATGGGGGAGGGGAAGAGAGAGAGGGAGACACAGAATCGGAAGCAGGCTCCAGGCTCTGAGCCATCAGCCCAGAGTTGACGCGGGGCTCGAACTCACGAACCGTGAGATTGTGACCTGAGCTGAAGTCGGACGCTCAACCGACTGAGCCACCCAGGTGCCCCGATTGCTACTTCTTTAAAAAATTAATAATTTCCCTAGAGCTTATATAAGATTACTAATATACATTTTTACTAACCTAAGTCCACTTGTGAATGATCTTCTTCTGCTTTGTGTGCAGTACAGGTGTCTTATATGGGAGTGTTCCAATTCCTCCCTCCTATTCCTGTGACATTCATGTCATTTATTTTAGTTAATCATATACTGTAATCATCCAGTATATTGTCACTGTTATCACTTTAAATAAAGTTATATTTCAGATCAGTTAATGATGAGAAAAATAGAAGGTCTTGTTTTACTTTTGTTTATTTTTCTGAAGCCCTTCCTTTTAATGTAGAAATGAGTTTCTGATATATATTATTTTTCTTCTGCCTGAAGAATATCTTCTAAGATTTCTTTTAGGGTAGGTATGGCGGTGATAGATTCATTTTTTGTTTGTTTGAGAAAGTCTTTTTTAAATTAAAAAAATTAATGTTTATTTACTTTTGACAGACAGAGAGAGACAGAGCATGAGCGGGGGAGGGGCAGAGAGAGAGAGAGAGAGGGAGGGAGGGAGACACAGAATCCAAAGCAGGCTCCAGGCTCTGAGCTGTGAGCACAGAGGCCGTGCAGGGCTCGATCTCACCAACTTTTTGATTATGACCTGAGCCGAAGTCAGATGCTTAACCGACTGAGCCACCCAGGTGCCCCTAGGAAGTCTTTACTTCTTCAATTTTGAAAGATAATTTTGTTTGTAGACATGAGTGGAGAGAAGAGGCTAGAATATGCTACAGATTTAAAACTTTTAAACTCTCCTTGACATTTTTTGAGGGGTGTGCAGATTTTTATACCAACTTAGTCTTTTCCTGAAAGACTATGGAACATGCACATTAAAAATATACTCATAGAAAACACGGAAAAAATATCAAGAAAATCAATGAAAATGAAAAAGAGTA